>NW_027149920.1:0-300673 GCF_031143425.1 Pleurodeles waltl
CACAAAAAAACCTACTCCTCGATTACACTATTAGATAACATCCTTTAACTGCCCCACCCACCCTGTGTGAGTCTCACCCACTTCCCGCCTGCTCCCTCTAGTCTGAGAGTTGTATCTCCACAAAAAACACACAATGGGGCTCAATGAGCTGCTCATGTCTGACATGGACACCTAAGCAGTGCTGGATTCACAACCTGAAAGCCTGCAAAGGAAAGTGTGCCCGGCAGAAGATAAGCTGCCTGGCAACTCAGAACCTTCTTCTAAGAGAAGTAAGACATGTCACAATGGAGTCTAAGCCTACCTGTCTTATGCCAGGACCTTAGAGCTGCAGGCAGGAGCACAAAGGTAAAAACATATATTGAGTCC
The DNA here is from genome assembly GCF_031143425.1 of Pleurodeles waltl. Taxonomy (NCBI): domain Eukaryota; kingdom Metazoa; phylum Chordata; class Amphibia; order Caudata; family Salamandridae; genus Pleurodeles; species Pleurodeles waltl. The sequence goes on from NW_027149920.1 coordinate 367, forward strand.
CAACACACTCACTGCGGTGGTTGGTCTCTGTGGCGCAATCGGTTAGCACGTTCGGCTGTTAACTGAAAGGCTGGTGGTTCAAGCCCACCCAGGGACGTATGCTTTTGCCTACATCAAGTCCTGAATTAAAACACAGCTGTCTGGCTTTGCTCTTAGAGCTCTCGCTTTGCCTGCGTGACATGCTCTATCTCAACATTTCTATCTTCTCTCATCTCTTCACCTCTAGTCATTTCCACCAATAGGACTGGAAACGGGACATCAAGTCCTGAATTAAAACACAGCTGTCTGGCTTTGCTCTTAGAGCTCTCGCTTTGCCTGCGTGACATGCTCTATCTCAACATTTCTATCTTCTCTCATCTCTTCACCTCTAGTCATTTCCACCAATAGGACTGGAAACGGGCCACCAAGCCTTCTACTTTAACCACAGGCGTACTGAGGGCCAATAAAAGGCACAGAAGCATTTCTTGATCCGGGGCTGAGAACTGCATCCACAGGGACCTCGTGGCGCAACGGTAGCGCGTCTGATTCCAGATCAGAAGTTTGCGTGTTCAAATCACGTCGGGGTCACTCTTTGACATTTTTTTCCCCACCAAGTCTATATCTCTGACTTCTAAAGCAAAGCCAAAAGAAGGGCGCTTTGCATTGGCCGGGAATCGAACCCGGGCCTCCCGCGTGGCAGGCGAGAATTCTACCACTGAACCACCAATGCTTCACTTACATAGGCTGAGCAGAGAGCCCTGCCGTAGACAGTAGTGATGAGGCCCATGCATTCGCATGGGACACCTATGAACAAAGTTTGCATGGCAAGCCTTGGACTGCCAAACGTTCACATGCTGATGGCAGGAATCAGATGCAGGAGACTGAAACTATGAATGTTTCTGCTTTTGCTAAGGACAGTGGTTTGGGGCCAGTGTTGTGCTTGACAGAACACGACATCAGCCTGCTCTCTGGCTGCTCCCGGGAGAAGTGGCTGACAGAAAGCACCCTCCAGACCACCAGCAATCTTGTGTTTCACAACATGCCACTGTCACTGGACTTTCCTTCTGGGAAAGCGTAGTCACTGACCTGGCCAGATTCCCTGTCCTCCCCAACATCCTGGGGAGAAACGGGCAGAGTTCTGCGCCCTGCGCCCTCTTTCGCGTCCCTAACGCGCTCCCAACGCGCCCTACAGCCCTGGTCGGGCACAGCCCTGGTCGGGCTCATACCACTGGGGCCTCTGCCGAGGAAGAGCCCCGGAAGCCTAGGGCCAGGCCTATTGCACAGGCATCTTAGACCAGGCCATTCCGGGATTGCTGTGTTTCACGTCCTGCCCTTCAACACTCCTGGGAGGGCTTTCCCTGAGAACCCTCATGTCTCTGCCCTCCCAGGAGGCTGTGGTTCTATGCAAAATAGGGGGTGCACCACGGGCCGTCCCCTTTCCTCTCTCTCGCCAATATCTTTCACCAAAGCTGAGCCCTGCAGGTAAATGTATCTATCTGGCTGAGGGGCCAGGGAGGGCCTTTGCCTGCAGTCTTACAAGCCAGAGTGCAGAGAAGGCAGCAACTCTGGGACCGGGACTCTGCTCAAAGACATATCTAACATGCCACAGTGGAGCTGAGATGGGCAAGACACGTGTCTCACAGGCTGGCAGCACACCAAGACAGTGGCAGGAAACTATGCTAACAAGGAAAGAGAAAAGTCACGTGTCTCGTGGCCTTCCCACCATTAGACAGTAGTCTGCACAAGAAAACATCCAACAGTGACAGGACAACCAAGCAAATGACAAACGCCGTGCTGAATAAAGTCATCTTACATGACATTTCGTACAAAGGCCCAGATCATGGGGATGATCGCGCAGCAGAAGCAGCAAGTATCAGAGCCACCGAACCTGGGGTGAGTTACACGAGGAGAAAGGGCGACATGGGGACAGGGGCTATGGGCTCAGGGAACAGCTACCACAATGCAACCTCGGGTGTGGGGATGCCACTCATTGCGGGTACTGCCCTGGGATTTCCTTTTAGAAAGAATCGCTGGTTAAAGTGTAGAGCACAAAAAACCCTACTCCTCGATTACACTATTAGATAACATCCTTTAACTGCCCCACCCACCCTGTGTGAGTCTCACCCACTTCCCGCCTGCTCCCTCTAGTCTGAGAGTTGTATCTCCACAAAAAATACACAATGGGGCTCAATGAGCTGCTCATGTCTGACATGGACACCTAAGCAGTGCTGGATTCACAACCTGAAAGCCTGCAAAGGAAAGTGTGCCCGGCAGAAGATAAGCTGCCTGGCAACTCAGAACCTTCTTCTAAGAGAAGTAAGACATGTCACAATGGAGTCTAAGCCTACCTGTCTTATGCCAGGACCTTAGAGCTGCAGGCAGGAGCTCAAAGATAAAAACTATATTGAGTCCCAACACGCTCACTGCGGTGGTTGGTCTCTGTGGCGCAATCGGTTAGCGCGTTCGGCTGTTAACCGAAAGGTTGGTGGTTCAAGCCCACCCAGGGACGTATGCTTTTGCCTACATCAAGTCCTGAATTAAAACACAGCTGTCTGGCTTTGCTCTTAGAGCTCTCGCTTTGCCTGCGTGACATGCTCTATCTCAACATTTCTATCTTCTCTCATCTCTTCACCTCTAGTCATTGCCACCAATAGGACTGGAAACGGGACATCAAGTCCTGAATTAAAACACAGCTGTCTGGCTTTGCTCTTAGAGCTCTCGCTTTGCCTGCGTGACATGCTCTATCTCAACATTTCTATCTTCTCTCATCTCTTCACCTCTAGTCATTTCCACCAATAGGACTGGAAACGGGCCACACAGCCTTCTACTTTAACCACAGGCGTACTGAGGGCCAATAAAAGGCACAGAAGCATTTCTTGATCCGGGGCTGAGAACTGCATGCACAGGGACCTCGTGGCTCAACGGTAGCGCTGCTGACTCCAGATCAGAAGGTTGCGTGTTCAAATCACGTCGGGGTCCCTCTTTGACATTTTTTTCCCCACCAAGTCTATATCTCTGACTTCTAAAGCAAAGCCAAGAGAAGGGCGCTTTGCATTGGCCGGGAATCAAACCCGGGCCTCCCGCGTGGCAGGCGAGAATTCTACCACTGAACCACCAATGCTTCACTTACATAGGCTGAGCAGAGAGCCCTGCCGTAGACAGTAGTGATGAGGCCCATGCATTCGCATGGGACACCTATGAACAAAGTTTGCATGGCAAGCCTTGGACTGCCAAACGTTCACATGCTGATGGCAGGAATCAGATGCAGGAGACTGAAACTATGAATGTTTCTGCTTTTGCTAAGGACAGTGGTTTGGGGTCAGTGTTGTGCTTGACAGAGCACGACATCAGCCTGCTCTCTGGCTGCTCCCGGGAGAAGTGGCTGACAGAAAGCACCCTCCAGACCACCAGCAATCTTGTGTTTCACAACATGCCACTGTCACTGGACTTTCCTTCTGGGAAAGCCTAGTCACTGACCTGGCCAGATTCCCTGTCCTCCCCAAAATCCTGGGGAGAAACGGGCAGAGTTCTGCGCCCTGCGCCCTCTTTCGCGTCCCTAACGCGCTCCCAACGCACCCTACAGCCCTGGTCGGGCACAGCCCTGGTCGGGCTCATACCACTGGGGCCTCTACCGAGGAAGAGCCCCGGAAGCCTAGGGCCAGGCCTATTGCACAGGCATCTTAGACTAGGCCATTCCGGGATTGCTGTGTTTCACGTCCTGCCCTTCAACACTCCTGGGAGGGCTTTCCCTGAGAACCCTCATGTCTCTGCCCTCCCAGGAGGCTATGGTTCTATGCAAAATAGGGGGTGCACCACGGGCCGTCCCCTTTCCTCTCTCTCGCCAATATCTTTCACCAAAGCTGAGCCCTGCAGGTAAATGTATCTATCTGGCTGAGGGGCCAGGGAGGGCCTTTGCCTGCAGTCTTACAAGCCAGAGTGCAGAGAAGGCAGCAACTCTTGGACCGGGACTCTGCTCAAAGACATATCTAACATGCCACAGTGGAGCTGAGATGGGCAAGACACGTGTCTCACAGGCTGGCAGCACACCAAAACAGTGGCAGGAAACTATGCTAACAAGGAAAGAGAAAAGTCATGTGTCTCGTGGCCTTCCCACCATTAGACAGTAGTCTGCGCAAGAAAACATCCAACAGTGACAGGACAACCAAGCAAATAACAAACGCCGTGCTGAATAAAGTCATCTTACATGACATTTCGTACAAAGGCCCAGATCATGGGGATGATCGCGCAGCAGAAGCAGCAAGTATCAGAGCCACCGAACCTGGGGTGAGTTACACGAGGAGAAAGGGCGACATGGGGACAGGGGCTATGGGCTCAGGGAACAGCTAACACAATGCAACCTCGGGTGTGGGGATGCCACTCATTGCGGGTACTGCCCTGGGATTTCCTTTTAGAAAGAATCGCTGGTTAAAGTGTAGAGCACAAAAAACCCAACTCCTCGATTACACTATTAGATAACATCCTTTAACTGCCCCACCCACCCTGTGTGAGTCTCACCCACTTCCCGCCTGCTCCCTCTAGTCTGAGAGTTGTATCTCCACAAAAAACACACAGTGGGGCTCAATGAGCTGCTCATGTCTGACATGGACACCTAAGCAGTGCTGGATTCACAACCTGAAAGCCTGCAAAGGAAAGTGTGCCCGGCAGAAGATAAGCTGCCTGGCAACTCAGAACCTTCTTCTAAGAGAAGTAAGACATGTCACAATGGAGTCTAAGCCTACCTGTCTTATGCCAGGACCTTAGAGCTGTAGGCAGGAGCACAAAGGTAAAAACATATATTGAGTCCCAACACGCTCACTGCGGTGGTTGGTCTCTGTGGCGCAATCGGTTAGCGCGTTCGGCTGTTAACCGAAAGGTTGGTGGTTTAAGCCCACCCAGGGACGTATGCTTTTGCATACATCAAGTCCTGAATTAAAACACAGCTGTCTGGCTTTGCTCTTAGAGCTCTCGCTTTGCCTGCGTGACATGCTCTATCTCAACATTTCTATCTTCTCTCATCTCTTCACCTCTAGTCATTTCCACCAATAGGACTGGAAACGGGACACCAAGCCTTCTACTTTAACCACAGGCGTACTGAGGGCCAATAAAAGGCACAGAAGCATTTCTTGATCCGGGGCTGAGAACTGCATGCACAGGGACCTCGTGGCGCAATGGTAGCGCGTCTGACTTCAGATCAGAAGGTTGTGTGTTCAAATCACGTCGGGGTCACACTTTGACATTTTTTTCCCCACCAAGTCTATATCTCTGACTTCTAAAGCAAAGCCAAAAGAAGGGCGCTTTGCATTGGCCAGGAATCGAACCCGGGCATCCCGCGTGGCAAGCGAGAATTATACCACTGAACCACCAATGCTTCACTTACATAGGCTGAGCAGAGAGCCCTGCCGTAGACAGTAGTGACGAGGCCCATGCATTCGCATGGGACACCTATGAACAAAGTTTGCATGGCAAGCCTTGGACTGCCAAACGTTCACATGCTGATGGCAGGAATCAGATACAGGAGACTGAAACTATGAATGTTTCTGCTTTTGCTAAGGACAGTGGTTTGGGGCCAGTGTTGTGCTTGACAGAGCACGACATCAGCCTGCTCTCTGGCTGCTCCCGGGAGAAGTGGCTGACAGAAAGCACCCTCCAGACCACCAGCAATCTTGTGTTTCACAACATGCCACTGTCACTGGACTTTCCTTCTGGGAAAGCCTAGTCACTGACCTGGCCTGATTCCCTGTCCTCCCCAAAATCCTGGGGAGAAACGGGCAGAGTTCTGCGCCCTGCGCCCTCTTTCGCGTCCCTAACGCGCTCCCAACGCACCCTACAGCCCTGGTCGGGCTCATACCACTGGGGCCTCTGCCGAGGAAGAGCCCCGGAAGCCTAGGGCCAGGCCTATTGCACAGGCATCTTAGACCAGGCCATTCCGGGATTGCTGTGTTTCACGTCCTGCCCTTCAACACTCCTGGGAGGGCTTTCCCTGAGAACCCTCATGTCTCTGCCCTCCCAGGAGGCTGTGGTTCTATGCAAAATATGGGGTGCACCACGGGCCGTCCCCTTTCGTCTCTCTCGCCAATATCTTTCACCAAAGCTGAGCCCTGCAGGTAAATGTATCTATCTGGCTGAGGGGCCAGGGAGGGCCTTTGCCTGCAGTCTTACAAGCCAGAGTGCAGAGAAGGCAGCAGCTCTGGGACCGGGACTCTGCTCAAAGACATATCTAACATGCCACAGTGGAGCTGAGATGGGCAAGACACGTGTCTCACAGGCTGGCAGCACACCAAGACAGTGGCAGGAAACTATGCTAACAAGGAAAGAGAAAAGTCACGTGTCTCGTGGCCTTCCCACCATTAGACAGTAGTCTGCGCAAGAAAACATCCAACAGTGACAGGACAACCAATCAAATGACAAACGCCGTGCTGAATAAAGTCATCTTACATGACATTTCGTACAAAGGCCCAGATCATGGGGATGATCGCGCAGCAGAAGCAGCAAGTATCAGAGCCACCGAACCTGGGGTGAGTTACACGAGGAGAAAGGGCGACATGGGGACAGGGGCTATGGGCTCAGGGAACAGCTACCACAATGCAACCTCGGGTGTGGGGATGCCACTCATTGCGGGTACTGCCCTGGGATTTCCTTTTAGAAAGAATCGCTGGTTAAAGTGTAGTGCACAAAAAAACCAACTCCTCGATTACACTATTAGATAACATCCTTTAACTGCCCCACCCACCCTGTGTGAGTCTCACCCACTTCCCGCCTGCTCCCTCTAGTCTGAGAGTTGTATCTCCACAAAAAACACACAGTGGGGCTCAATGAGCTGCTCATGTCTGACATGGACACCTAAGCAGTGCTGGATTCACAACCTGAAAGCCTGCAAAGGAAAGTGTGCCCGGCAGAAGATAAGCTGCCTGGCAACTCAGAACCTTCTTCTAAGAGAAGTAAGACATGTCACAATGGAATCTAAGCCTACCTGTCTTATGCCAGGACCTTAGAGCTGCAGGCAGGAGCACAAAGGTAAAAACATATATTGAGTCCCAACACGCTCACTGTGGTGGTTGGTCTCTGTGGCGCAATCGGTTAGCGTGTTTGGCTGTTAACCGAAAAGTTGGTGGTTCAAGCCCACCCAGGGACGTATGCTTTTGCCTACATCAAGTCCTGAATTAAAACACAGCTGTCTGGCTTTGCTCTTAGAGCTCTCACTTTGCCTGCGTGACATGCTCTATCTCAACATTTCTATCTTCTCTCATCTCTTCACCTCTAGTCATTTCCACCAATAGGACTGGAAACGGGACATCAAGTCCTGAATTAAAACACAGCTGTCTGGCTTTGCTCTTAGAGCTCTCGCTTTGCCTGCGTGACATGCTCTATCTCAACATTTCTATCTTCTCTCATCTCTTCACCTCTAGTCATTTCCACCAATAGGACTGGAAACGGGACACCAAGCCTTCTACTTTAACCACAGGCGTACTGAGGGCCAATAAAAGGCACAGAAGCATTTCTTGATCCGGGGCTGAAAACTGCATGCACAGTGACCTCGTGGCGCAACGGTAGCGCGTCTGACTCCAGATCAGAAGGTTGCGTGTTCAACTCACGTCGGGGTCACTCTTTGACATTTTTTTCCCCACCAAGTCTATATCTCTGCCTTCTAAAGCAAAGCCAAAAGAAGGGCGCTTTGCATTGGCCGGGAATCGAACCCGGGCCTCCCGCGTGGCAGGCGAGAATTCTACCACTGAACCACCAATGCTTCACTTACATAAGCTGAGCAGAGAGCCCTGCCGTAGACAGTAGTGATGAGGCCCATGCATTCGCATGGGACACCTATGAACAAAGTTTGCATGGCAAGCCTTGGACTGCCAAACGTTCACATGCTGATGGCAGGAATCAGATGCAGGAGACTGAAACTATGAATGTTTCTGCTTTTGCTAAGGACAGTGGTTTGGGGCCAGTGTTGTGCTTGACAGAGCACGACATCAGCCTGCTCTCTGGCTGCTCCCGGGAGAAGTGGCTGACAGAAAGCACCCTCCAGACCACCAGCAATCTTGTGTTTCACAACATGCCACTGTCACTGGACTTTCCTTCTGGGAAAGCCTAGTCACTGACCTGGCCAGATTCCCTGTCCTCCCCAAAATCCTGGGGAGAAATGGGCAGAGTTCTGCGCCCTGCGCCCTCTTTCGCATCCCTAACGCGCTCCCAACGCGCCCTACAGCCCTGGTCGGGCACAGCCCTGGTCGGGCTCATACCACTGGGGCCTCTGCCGAGGAAGAGCCCCGGAAGCCTAGGGCCAGGCCTATTGCACAGGCATCTTAGACCAGGCCATTCCGGGATTGCTGTGTTTCACGTCCTGCCCTTCAACACTCCTGGGAGGGCTTTCCCTGAGAACCCTCATGTCTCTGCCCTCCCAGGAGGCTGTGGTTCTATGCAAAATAGGGGGTGCACCACGGGCCGTCCCCTTTCCTCTCTCTCGCCAATATCTTTCACCAAAGCTGAGCCCTGCAGGTAAATGTATCTATCTGGCTGAGGGGCCAGGGAGGGCCTTTGCCTGCAGTCTTACAAGCCAGAGTGCAGAGAAGGCAGCAACTCTGGGACCGGGACTCTGCTCAAAGGCATATCTAACATGCCACAGTGGAGCTGAGATGGGCAAGACACGTGTCTCACAGGCTGGCAGCACACCAAGACAGTGGCAGGAAACTATGCTAACAAGGAAAGAGAAAAGTCACGTGTCTCGTGGCCTTCCCACCATTAGACAGTAGTCTGCGCAAGAAAACATCCAACAGTGACAGGACAACCAAGCAAATGACAAACGCCGTGCTGAATAAAGTCATCTTACATGACATTTCGTACAAAGGCCCAGATCATGGGGATGATCGCGCAGCAGAAGCAGCAAGTATCAGAGCCACCGAACCTGGGGTGAGTTACACGAGGAGAAAGGGCGACATGGGGACAGGGGCTATGGGCTTAGGGAACAGCTACCACAATGCAACCTCGGGTGTGGGGATGCCACTCATTGCGGGTACTGCCCTGGGATTTCCTTTTAGAAAGAATCGCTGGTTAAAGTGTAGTGCACAAAAAACCCAACTCCTCGATTACACTATTAGATAACATCCTTTAACTGCCCCACCCACCCTGTGTGAGTCTCACCCACTTCCCGCCTGCTCCCTCTAGTCTGAGAGTTGTATCTCCACAAAAAACACACAGTGGGGCTCAATGAGCTGCTCATGTCTGGCATGGACACCTAAGCAGTGCTGGATTCACAACCTGAAAGCCTGCAAAGGAAAGTGTGCCCGGCAGAAGATAAGCTGCCTGGCAACTCAGAACCTTCTTCTAAGAGAAGTAAGACATGTCACAATGGAGTCTAAGCCTACCTGTCTTATGCCAGGACCTTAGAGCTGCAGGCAGGAGCACAAAGGTAAAAACATATATTGAGTCCCAACACGCTCACTGCGGTGGTTGGTCTCTGTGGCGCAATCGGTTAGCGCGTTCGGCTGTTAACCGAAAGGTTGGTGGTTCAAGCCCACCCAGGGACGTATGCTTTTGCCTACATCAAGTCCTGAATTAAAACACAGCTGTCTGGCTTTGCTCTTAGAGCTCTCGCTTTGCCTGCGTGACATGCTCTATCTCAACATTTCTATCTTCTCTCATCTCTTCACCTCTAGTCATTTCCACCAATAGGACTGGAAACGGGACATCAAGTCCTGAATTAAAACACAGCTGTCTGGCTTTGCTCTTAGAGCTCTCGCTTTGCCTGCGTGACATGCTCTATCTCAACATTTCTATCTTCTCTCATCTCTTCACCTCTAGTCATTTCCACCAATAGGACTGGAAACGGGACACCAAGCCTTCTACTTTAACCACAGGCGTACTGAGGGCCAATAACAGGCACAGAAGCATTTCTTGATCCGGGGCTGAGAACTGCATGCACAGGGACCTCGTGGCGCAACGGTAGCGCGTCTGACTCCAGATCAGAAGGTTGTGTGTTCAAATCACGTCGGGGTCACTCTTTGATATTTTTTTCCCCACCAAGTCTATATCTCTGACTTCTAAAGCAAAGCCAAAAGAAGGGCGCTTTGCATTGGCCGGGAATCGAACCCGGGCCTCGCGCGTGGCAGGCGAGAATTCTACCACTGAACCACCAATGCTTCACTTACATATCCTGAGCAGAGAGCCCTGCCGTAGACAGTAGTGACGAGGCCCATGCATTCGCATGGGACACCTATGAACAAAGTTTGCATGGCAAGCCTTGGACTGCCAAACGTTCACATGCTGATGGCAGGAATCAGATGCAGGAGACTGAAACTATGAATGTTTCTGCTTTTGCTAAGGACAGTGGTTTGGGGCCAGTATTGTGCTTGACAGAGCATGACATCAGCCTGCTCTCTGGCTGCTCCCGGGAGAAGTGGCTGACAGAAAGCACCCTCCAGACCACCAGCAATCTTGTGTTTCACAACATGCCACTGTCACTGGACTTTCCTTCTGGGAAAGCCTAGTCACTGACCTGGCCAGATTCCCTGTCCTCCCCAAAATCCTGGGGAGAAACGGTCAGAGTTCTGCGTCCTGCGCCCTCTTTCGCGTCCCTAACGCGCTCCCAACGCGCCCTACAGCCCTGGTCGGGCACAGCCCTGGTCGGGCTCATACCACTGGGGCCTCTGCCGAGGAAGAGCCCCGGAAGCCTAGGGCCAGGCCTATTGCACAGGCATCTTAGACCAGGCCATTCCGGGATTGCTGTGTTATACGTCCTGCCCTTCAACACTCCTGGGAGGGCTTTCCCTGAGAACCCTCATGTCTCTGCCTATTCCAGGAGGCTGTGGTTCTATGCAAAATAGGGGGTGCACCACGGGCCGTCCCCTTTCCTCTCTCTCGCCAATATCTTTCACCAAAGCTGAGCCCTGCAGGTAAATGTATCTATCTGGCTGAGGGGCCAGGGAGGGCCTTTGCCTGCAGTCTTATAAGCCAGAGTGCAGAGAAGGCAGCAGCTCTGGGACCGGGACTCTGCTCAAAGACATATCTAACATGCCACAGTGGAGCTGAGATGGGCAAGACACGTGTCTCACAGGCTGGCAGCACACCAAGACAGTGGCAGGAAACTATGCTAACAAGGAAAGAGAAAAGTCACGTGTCTCGTGGCCTTCCCACCATTAGACAGTAGTCTGCGCAAGAAAACATCCAACAGTGACAGGACAACCAAGCAAATGACAAACGGCGTGCTGAATAAAGTCATCTTACATGACATTTCGTACAAAGGCCCAGATCATGGGGATGATCGCGCAGCAGAAGCAGCAAGTATCAGAGCCACCGAACCTGGGGTGAGTTACACGAGGAGAAAGGGCGACATGGGGACAGGGGCTATGGGCTCAGGGAACAGCTACCACAATGCAACCTCGGGTGTGGGGATGCCACTCATTGCGGGTACTGCCCTGGGATTTCCTTTTAGAAAGAATCGCTGGTTAAAGTGTAGTGCACAAAAAAAACAACTCCTCGATTACACTATTAGATAACATCCTTTAACTGCCCCACCCACGCTGTGTGAGTCTCACCCACTTCCCGCCTGCTCCCTCTAGTCTGAGAGTTGTATCTCCACAAAAAACACACAGTGGGGCTCAATGAGCTGCTCATGTCTGACATGGACACCTAAGCAGTGCTGGATTCACAACCTGAAAGCCTGCAAAGGAAAGTGTGCCCGGCAGAAGATAAGCTGCCTGGCAACTCAGAACCTTCTTCTAAGAGAAGTAAGACATGTCACAATGGAGTCTAAGCCTACCTGTCTTATGCCAGGACCTTAGAGCTGCAGGCAGGAGCACAAAGGTAAAAACATATATTGAGTCCCAACACGCTCACTGCGGTGGTTGGTCTCTGTGGCGCAATCGGTTAGCGTGTTCGGCTGTTAACCGAAAGGTTGGTGGTTCAAGCCCACCCAGGGACGTATGCTTTTGCCTACATCAAGTCCTGAATTAAAACACAGCTGTCTGGCTTTGCTCTTAGAGCTCTCGCTTTGCCTGCGTGACATGCTCTATCTCAACATTTCTATCTTCTCTCATCTCTTCACCTCTAGTCATTTCCACCAATAGGACTGGAAACGGGACACCAAGCCTTCTACTTTAACCACAGGCGTACTGAGGGCCAATAAAAGGCACAGAAGCATTTCTTGATCCGGGGCTGAGAACTGCATGCACAGGGACCTCGTGGCGCAACGGTAGCGCGTCTGACTCCAGATCAGAAGTTTGCGTGTTCAAATCACGTCGGGGTCACTCTTTGACATTTTTTTCCCCACCAAGTCTATATCTCTGACTTCTAAAGCAAAGCCAAAAGAAGGGCGCTTTGCATTGGCCGGGAATCGAACCCGGGCCTCCCGCGTGGCAGGCGAGAATTCTACCACTGAACAACCAATGCTTCACTTACATAGGCTGAGCAGAGAGCCCTGCCGTAGACAGTAGTGATGAGGCCCATGCATTCGCATGGGACACCTATGAACAAAGTTTGCATGGCAAGCCTTGGACTGCCAAACGTTCACATGCTGATGGCAGGAATCAGATGCAGGAGACTGAAACTATGAATGTTTCTGCTTTTGCTAAGGACAGTGGTTTGGGGCCAGTGTTGTGCTTGACAGAGCACGACATCAGCCTGCTCTCTGGCTGCTCCCGGGAGAAGTGGCTGACAGAAAGCACCCTCCAGACCACCAGCAATCTTGTGTTTCACAACATGCCACTGTCACTGGACTTTCCTTCTGGGAAAGCCTAGTCACTGACCTGGCCAGATTCCCTGTCCTCCCCAAAATCCTGGGGAGAAACGGGCAGAGTTCTGCGCCCTGCGCCCTCTTTCGCGTCCCTAACGCGCTCCCAATGCGCCCTACAGCCCTGGTCGGGCACAGCCCTGGTCGGGCTCATACCACTGGGGCCTCTGCCGAGGAAGAGCCCCGGAAGCCTAGGGCCAGGCCTATTGCACAGGCATCTTAGACCAGGCCATTCCGGGATTGCTGTGTTTCACGTCCTGCCCTTCAACACTCCTGGGAGGGCTTTCCCTGAGAACCCTCATGTCTCTGCCCTCCCAGGAGGCTGTGGTTCTATGCAAAATAGGGGGTGCACCACGGGCCGTCCCCTTTCCTCTCTCTCACCAATATCTTTCACCAAAGCTGAGCCCTGCAGGTAAATGTATCTATCTGGCTGAGGGGCCAGGGAGGGCCTTTGCCTGCAGTCTTACAAGCCAGAGTGCAGAGAAGGCAGCAACTCTGGGACCGGGACTCTGCTCAAAGGCATATCTAACATGCCACAGTGGAGCTGAGATGGGCAAGACACGTGTCTCACAGGCTGGCAGCACACCAAGACAGTGGCAGGAAACTATGCAAACAAGGAAAGAGAAAAGTCACGTGTCTCGTGGCCTTCCCACCATTAGACAGTAGTCTGCGCAAGAAAACATCCAACAGTGACAGGACAACCAAGCAAATGACAAACGCCGTGCTGAATAAAGTCATCTTACATGACATTTCGTACAAAGGCCCAGATCATGGGGATGATCGCGCAGCAGAAGCAGCAAGTATCAGAGCCACCGAACCTGGGGTGAGTTATACGAGGAGAAAGGGCGACATGGGGACAGGGGCTATGGGCTCAGGGAACAGCTACCACAATGCAACCTCGGGTGTGGGGATGCCACTCATTGCGGGTACTGCCCTGGGATTTCCTTTTAGAAAGAATCGCTGGTTAAAGTGTAGAGCACAAAAAAACCTACTCCTCGATTACACTATTAGATAACATCCTTTAACTGCCCCACCCACCCTGTGTGAGTCTCACCCACTTCCCGCCTGCTCCCTCTAGTCTGAGAGTTGTATCTCCACAAAAAACACACAATGGGGCTCAATGAGCTGCTCATGTCTGACATGGACACCTAAGCAGTGCTGGATTCACAACCTGAAAGCCTGCAAAGGAAAGTGTGCCCGGCAGAAGATAAGCTGCCTGGCAACTCAGAACCTTCTTCTAAGAGAAGTAAGACATGTCACAATGGAGTCTAAGCCTACCTGTCTTATGCCAGGACCTTAGAGCTGCAGGCAGGAGCACAAAGGTAAAAACATATATTGAGTCCCAACACACTCACTCCGGTGGTTGGTCTCTGTGGCGCAATCGGTTAGCACGTTCGGCTGTTAACTGAAAAGCTGGTGGTTCAAGCCCACCCAGGGACGTATGCTTGTGCCTACATCAAGTCCTGAATTAAAACACAGCTGTCTGGCTTTGCTCTTAGAGCTCTCGCTTTGCCTGCGTGACATGCTCTATCTCAACATTTCTATCTTCTCTCATCTCTTCACCTCTAGTCATTTCCACCAATAGGACTAGAAACGGGACATCAAGTCCTGAATTAAAACACAGCTGTCTGGCTTTGCTCTTAGAGCTCTCGCTTTGCCTGCGTGACATGCTCTATCTCAACATTTCTATCTTCTCTCATCTCTTCACCTCTAGTCATTTCCACCAATAGGACTGGAAACGGGCCACCAAGCCTTCTACTTTAACCACAGGCGTACTGAGGGCCAATAAAAGGCACAGAAGCATTTCTTGATCCGGGGCTGAGAACTGCATGCACAGGGACCTCGTGGCGCAACGGTAGCGCGTCTGACTCCAGATCAGAAGTTTGCGTGTTCAAATCACGTCGGGGTCACTCTTTGACATTTTTTTCCCCACCAAGTCTATATCTCTGACTTCTAAAGCAAAGCCAAAAGAAGGGCGCTTTGCATTGGCCGGGAACCGAACCCGGGCCTCCCGCGTGGCCGGCGAGAATTCTACCACTGAACCACCAATGCTTCACTTACATAGCCTGAGCAGAGAGCCCTGCCGTAGACAGTAGTGATGAGGCCCATGCATTCGCATGGGACACCTATGAACAAAGTTTGCATGGCAAGCCTTGGACTGCCAAACGTTCACATGCTGATGGCAGGAATCAGATGCAGGAGACTGAAACTATGAATGTTTCTGCTTTTGCTAAGGACAGTGGTTTGGGGCCAGTGTTGTGCTTGACAGAGCACGACATCAGCCTGCTCTCTGGCTGCTCCCGGGAGAAGTGGCTGACAGAAAGCACCCTCCAGACCACCAGCAATCTTGTGTTTCACCACATGCCACTGTCACTGGACTTTCCTTCTGGGAAAGCGTAGTCACTGACCTGGCCAGATTCCCTGTCCTCCCCAACATCCTGGGGAGAAACGGGCAGAGTTTGGCGCCCTGCGCCCTCTTTCGCGTCCCTAACGCGCTCCCAACGCGCCCTACAGCCCTGGTCGGGCACAGCCCTGGTCGGGCTCATACCACTGGGGCCTCTGCCGAGGAAGAGCCCCGGAAGCCTAGGGCCAGGCCTATTGCACAGGCATCTTAGACCAGGCCATTCCGGGATTGCTGTGTTTCACGTCCTGCCCTTCAACACTCCTGGGAGGGCTTTCCCTGAGAACCCTCATGTCTCTGCCCTCCCAGGAGGCTGTGGTTCTATGCAAAATAGGGGGTGCACCACGGGCCGTCCCCTTTCCTCTCTCTCGCCAATATCTTTCACCAAAGCTGAGCCCTGCAGGTAAATGTATCTATCTGGCTGAGGGGCCAGGGAGGGCCTTTGCCTGCAGTCTTACAAGCCAGAGTGCAGAGAAGGCAGCAACTCTGGGACCGGGACTCTGCTCAAAGACATATCTAACATGCCACAGTGGAGCTGAGATGGGCAAGACACGTGTCCCACAGGCTGGCAGCACACCAAGACAGTGGCAGGAAACTATGCTAACAAGGAAAGAGAAAAGTCACGTGTCTCGTGGCCTTCCCACCATTAGACAGTAGTCTGCACAAGAAAACATCCAACAGTGACAGGACAACCAAGCAAATGACAAACGCCGTGCTGAATAAAGTCATCTTACATGACATTTCGTACAAAGGCCCAGATCATGGGGATGATCGCGCAGCAGAAGCAGCAAGTATCAGAGCCACCGAACCTGGGGTGAGTTACACGAGGAGAAAGGGCGACATGGGGACAGGGGCTATGGGCTCAGGGAACAGCTACCACAATGCAACCTCGGGTTTGGGGATGCCACTCAATGCGGGTACTGCCCTGGGATTTCCTTTTAGAAAGAATCGCTGGTTAAAGTGTAGAGCACAAAAAACCCTACTCCTCGATTACACTATTAGATAACATCCTTTAACTGCCCCACCACCCCTGTGTGAGTCTCACCCACTTCCCGCCTGCTCCCTCTAGTCTGAGAGTTGTATCTCCACAAAAAACACACAATGGGGCTCAATGAGCTGCTCATGTCTGACATGGACACCTAAGCAGTGCTGGATTCACAACCTGAAAGCCTGCAAAGGAAAGTGTGCCCGGCAGAAGATAAGCTGCCTGGCAACTCAGATCCTTCTTCTAAGAGAAGTAAGACATGTCACAATGGAGTCTAAGCCTACCTGTCTTATGCCAGGACCTTAGAGCTGCAGGCAGGAGCACAAAGGTAAAAACATATATTGAGTCCCAACACGCTCACTGCGGTGGTTGGTCTCTGTGGCGCAATCGGTTAGCGCGTTCGGCTGTTAACTGAAAGGTTGGTGGTTCAAGCCCACCCAGGGACGTATGCTTTTGCCTACATCAAGTCCTGAATTAAAACACAGCTGTCTGGCTTTGCTCTTAGAGCTCTCGCTTTGCCTGCGTGACATGCTCTATCTCAACATTTCTATCTTCTCTCATCTCTTCACCTCTAGTCATTTCCACCAATAGGACTGGAAACGGGACATCAAGTCCTGAATTAAAACACAGCTGTCTGGCTTTGCTCTTAGAGCTCTCGCTTTGCCTGCGTGACATGCTCTATCTCAACATTTCTATCTTCTCTCATCTCTTCACCTCTAGTCATTTCCACCAATAGGACTGGAAACGGGACACCAAGCCTTCTACTTTAACCACAGGCGTACTGAGGGCCAATAAAAGGCACAGAAGCATTTCTTGATCCGGGGCTGAGAACTGCATGCACAGGGACCTCGTGGCTCAACGGTAGCGCGGCTGACTCCAGATCAGAAGGTTGCGTGTTCAAATCACGTCGGGGTCACTCTTTGACATTTTTTTCCCCACCAAGTCTATATCTCTGACTTCTAAAGCAAAGCCAAGAGAAGGGTGCTTTGCATTGGCCGGGAATCGAACCCGGGCCTCCCGCGTGGCAGGCGAGAATTCTACCACTGAACTACCAATGCTTCACTTACATAGGCTGAGCAGAGAGCCCTGCCGTAGACAGTAGTGATGAGGCCCATGCATTCGCATGGGACACCTATGAACAAAGTTTGCATGGCAAGCCTTGGACTGCCAAACGTTCACATGCTGATGGCAGGAATCAGATGCAGGAGACTGAAACTATGAATGTTTCTGCTTTTGCTAAGGACAGTGGTTTGGGGCCAGTGTTGTGCTTGACAGAGCACGACATCAGCCTGCTCTCTGGCTGCTCCCGGGAGAAGTGGCTGACAGAAAGCACCCTCCAGACCACCAGCAATCTTGTGTTTCACAACATGCCACTGTCACTGGACTTTCCTTCTGGGAAAGCCTAGTCACTGACCTGGCCAGATTCCCTGTCCTCCCCAAAATCCTGGGGAGAAACGGGCAGAGTTCTGCGCCCTGCGCCCTCTTTCGCGTCCCTAACGCGCTCCCAATGCGCCCTACAGCCCTGGTCGGGCACAGCCCTGGTCGGGCTCATACCACTGGGGCCTCTGCCGAGGAAGAGCCCCGGAAGCCTAGGGCCAGGCCTATTGCACAGGCATCTTAGACCAGGCCATTCCGGGATTGCTGTGTTTCACGTCCTGCCCTTCAACACTCCTGGGAGGGCTTTCCCTGAGAACCCTCATGTCTCTGCCCTCCCAGGAGGCTATGGTTCTATGCAAAATAGGGGGTGCACCACGGGCCGTCCCCTTTCCTCTCTCTCGCCAATATCTTTCACCAAAGCTGAGCCCTGCAG
This sequence comes from Pleurodeles waltl, assembly GCF_031143425.1. NCBI lineage: Eukaryota > Metazoa > Chordata > Amphibia > Caudata > Salamandridae > Pleurodeles > Pleurodeles waltl. The sequence continues at coordinate 18,266 of NW_027149920.1, forward strand.
GTAAATGTATCTATCTGGCTGAGGGGCCAGGGAGGGCCTTTGCCTGCAGTCTTACAAGCCAGAGTGCAGAGAAGGCAGCAACTCTGGGACCGGGACTCTGCTCAAAGACATATCTAACATGCCACAGTGGAGCTGAGATGGGCAAGACACGTGTCTCAACGGCTGGCAGCACACCAAGACAGTGGCAGGAAACTATGCTAACAAGGAAAGAGAAAAGTCACGTGTCTCATGGCCTTCCCACCATTAGACAGTAGTCTGCGCAAGAAAACATCCAACAGTGACAGGACAACCAAGCAAATGACAAACGCCGTGCTGAATAAAGTCATCTTACATGACATTTCGTACAAAGTCCCAGATCATGGGGATGATCGCGCAGCAGAAGCAGCAAGTATCAGAGCCACCGAACCTGGGGTGAGTTACACGAGGAGAAAGGGCGACATGGGGACAGGGGCTATGGGCTCAGGGAACAGCTACCACAATGCAACCTCGGGTGTGGGGATGCCACTCATTGCGGGTACTGCCCTGGGATTTCCTTTTATAAAGAATCGCTGGTTAAAGTGTAGAGCACAAAAAACCCAACTCCTCGATTACACTATTAGATAACATCCTTTAACTGCCCCACCCACCCTGTGTGAGTCTCACCCACGTCCCGCCTGCTCCCTCTAGTCTGAGAGTTGTATCTCCACAAAAAACACACAGTGGGGCTCAATGAGCTGCTCATGTCTGACATGGACACCTAAGCAGTGCTGGATTCACAACCTGAAAGCCTGCAAAGGAAAGTGTGCCCGGCAGAAGATAAGCTGCCTGGCAACTCAGAACCTTCTTCTAAGAGAAGTAAGACATGTCACAATGGAGTCTAAGCCTACCTGTCTTATGCCAGGACCTTAGAGCTGTAGGCAGGAGCACAAAGGTAAAAACATATATTGAGTCCCAACACGCTCACTGCGGTGGTTGGTCTCTGTGGCGCAATCGGTTAGCGCGTTCGGCTGTTAACCGAAAGGTTGGTGGTTCAAGCCCACCCAGGGACGTATGCTTTTGCCTACATCAAGTCCTGAATTAAAACACAGCTGTCTGGCTTTGCTCTTAGAGCTCTCGCTTTGCCTGCGTGACATGCTCTATCTCAACATTTCTATCTTCTCTCATCTCTTCACCTCTAGTCATTTCCACCAATAGGACTGGAAACGGGACATCAAGTCCTGAATTAAAACACAGCTGTCTGGCTTTGCTCTTAGAGCTCTCGCTTTGCCTGCGTGACATGCTCTATCTCAACATTTCTATCTTCTCTCATCTCTTCACCTCTAGTCATTTCCACCAATAGGACTGGAAACGGGACACCAAGCCTTCTACTTTAACCACAGGCGTACTGAGGGCCAATAAAAGGCACAGAAGCATTTCTTGATCCGGGGCTGAGAACTGCATGCACAGGGACCTCGTGGCGCAATGGTAGCGCGTCTGACTCCAGATCAGAAGGTTGTGTGTTCAAATCACGTCGGGGTCACTCTTTGACATTTTTTTCCCCACCAAGTCTATATCTCTGACTTCTAAAGCAAAGCCAAAAGAAGGGCGCTTTGCATTGGCCAGGAATCGAACCCGCGCCTCCCGCGTGGCAGGCGAGAATTCTACCACTGAACCACCAATGCTTCACTTACATAGGCTGAGCAGAGAGCCCTGCAGTAGACAGTAGTGACGAGGCCCATGCATTCGCATGGGACACCTATGAACAAAGTTTGCATGGCAAGCCTTGGACTGCCAAACGTTCACATGCTGATGGCAGGAATCAGATGCAGGAGACTGAAACTATGAATGTTTCTGCTTTTGCTAAGGACAGTGGTTTGGGGCCAGTGTTGTGCTTGACAGAGCACGACATCAGCCTGCTCTCTGGCTGCTCCCGGGAGAAGTGGCTGACAGAAAGCACCCTCCAGACCACCAGCAATCTTGTGTTTCACAACATGCCACGGTCACTGGACTTTCCTTCTGGGAAAGCCTAGTCACTGACCTGGCCAGATTCCCTGTCCTCCCCAAAATCCTGGGGAGAAACGGGCAGAGTTCTGCGCCCTGCGCCCTCTTTCGCGTCCCTAACGCGCTCCCAACGCGCCCTACAGCCCTGGTCGGGCTCATACCACTGGGGCCTCTGCCGAGGAAGAGCCCCGGAAGCCTAGGGCCAGGCCTATTGCACAGGCATCTTAGACCAGGCCATTCCGGGATTGCTGTGTTTCACGTCCTGCCTTTCAACACTCCTGGGAGGGCTTTCCCTGAGAACCCTCATGTCTCTGCCCTCCCAGGAGGCTGTGGTTCTATGCAAAATAGGGGGTGCACCACGGGCCGTCCCCTTTCCTCTCTCTCGCCAATATCTTTCACCAAAGCTGAGCCCTGCAGGTAAATGTATCTATCTGGCTGAGGGGCCAGGGAGGGCCTTTGCCTGCAGTCTTACAAGCCAGAGTGCAGAGAAGGCAGCAGCTCTGGGACCGGGACTCTGCTCAAAGACATATCTAACATGCCACAGTGGAGCTGAGATGGGCAAGACACGTGTCTCACAGGCTGGCAGCACACCAAGACAGTGGCAGGAAACTATGCTAACAAGGAAAGAGAAAAGTCACGTGTCTCGTGGCCTTCCCACCATTAGACAGTAGTCTGCGCAAGAAAACATCCAACAGTGACAGGACAACCAAGCAAATGACAAACGCCGTGCTGAATAAAGTCATCTTACATGACATTTCGTACAAAGCCCCAGATCATGGGGATGATCGCGCAGCAGAAGCAGCAAGTATCAGAGCCACCGAACTTGGGGTGAGTTACACGAGGAGAAAGGGCGACATGGGGACAGGGGCTATGGGCTCAGGGAACAGCTACCACACTGCAACCTCGGGTGTGGGGATGCCACTCATTGCGGGTACTGCCCTGGGATTTCCTTTTAGAAAGAATCGCTGGTTAAAGTGTAGTGCACAAAAAAACCAACTCCTCGATTACACTATTAGATAACATCCTTTAACTGCCCCACCCACCCTGTGTGAGTCTCACCCACTTCCCGCCTGCTCCCTCTAGTCTGAGAGTTGTATCTCCACAAAAAACACACAGTGGGGCTCAATGAGCTGCTCATGTCTGACATGGACACCTAAGCAGTGCTGGATTCACAACCTGAAAGCCTGCAAAGGAAAGTGTGCCCGGCAGAAGATAAGCTGCCTGGCAACTCAGAACCTTCTTCTAAGAGAAGTAAGACATGTCACAATGGAGTCTAAGCCTACCTGTCTTATGCCAGGACCTTAGAGCTGCAGGCAGGAGCACAAAGGTAAAAACATATATTGAGTCCCAACACGCTCACTGTGGTGGTTGGTCTCTGTGGCGCAATCGGTTAGCGTGTTTGGCTGTTAACCGAAAAGTTGGTGGTTCAAGCCCACCCAGGGACGTATGCTTTTGCCTACATCAAGTCTTGAATTAAAACACAGCTGTCTGGCTTTGCTCTTAGAGCTCTCGCTTTGCCTGCGTGACATGCTCTATCTCAACATTTCTATCTTCTCTCATCTCTTCACCTCTTGTCATTTCCACCAATAGGACTGGAAACGGGACATCAAGTCCTGAATTAAAACACAGCTGTCTGGCTTTGCTCTTAGAGCTCTCGCTTTGCCTGCGTGACATGCTCTATCTCAACATTTCTATCTTCTCTCATCTCTTCACCTCTAGTCATTTCCACCAATAGGACTGGAAACGGGACACCAAGCCTTCTACTTTAACCACAGGCGTACTGAGGGCCAATAAAAGGCACAGAAGCATTTCTTGATCCGGGGCTGAGAACTGCATTCACAGGGACCTCGTGGCGCAACGGTAGCGCGGCTGACTCCAGATCAGAAGGTTGCGTGTTAAAATCACGTCGGGGTCACTCTTTGACATTTTTTTCCCCACCAAGTCTATATCTCTGACTTCTAAAGCAAAGCCAAAAGAAGGGCGCTTTGCATTGGCCGGGAATCGAACCCGGGCCTCCCGCGTGGCAGGCGAGAATTCTACCACTGAACCACCAATGTTTCACTTACATAGGCTGAGCAGAGAGCCCTGCCGTAGACAGTAGTGATGAGGCCCATGCATTCGCATGGGACACCTATGAACAAAGTTTGCATGGCAAGCCTTGGACTGCCAAACGTTCACATGCTGATGGCAGGAATCAGATGCAGGAGACTGAAACTATGAATGTTTCTGCTTTTGCTAAGGACAGTGGTTTGGGGCCAGTGTTGTGCTTGACAGAGCACGACATCAGCCTGCTCTCTGGCTGCTCCCGGGAGAAGTGGCTGACAGAAAGCACCCTCCAGACCACCAGCAATCTTGTGTTTCACAACATGCCACTGTCACTGGACTTTCCTTCTGGGAAAGCCTAGTCACTGACCTGGCCAGATTCCCTGTCCTCCCCAAAATCCTGGGGAGAAACGGGCAGAGTTCTGCGCCCTGCGCCCTCTTTCGCGTCCCTAACGCGCTCCCAATGCGCCCTACAGCCCTGGTCGGGCACAGCCCTGGTCGGGATCATACCACTGGGGCCTCTGCCGAGGAAGAGCCCCGGAAGCCTAGGGCCAGGCCTATTGCACAGGCATCTTAGACCAGGCCATTCCGGGATTGCTGTGTTTCACGTCCTGCCCTTCAACACTCCTGGCAGGGATTTCCCTGAGAACCCTCATGTCTCTGCCCTCCCAGGAGGCTGTGGTTCTATGCAAAATAGGGGGTGCACCACGGGCCGTCCCCTTTCCTCTCTCTCGCCAATATCTTTCACCAAAGCTGAGCCCTGCAGGTAAATGTATCTATCTGGCTGAGGGGCCAGGGAGGGCCTTTGCCTGCAGTCTTACAAGCCAGAGTGCAGAGAAGGCAGCAACTCTGGGACCGGGACTCTGCTCAAAGACATATCTAACATGCCACAGTGGAGCTGAGATGGGCAAGACACGTGTCTCACAGGCTGGCAGCACACCAAGACAGTGGCAGGAAACTATGCTAACAAGGAAAGAGAAAAGTCACGTGTCTCGTGGCCTTCCCACCATTAGACAGTAGTCTGCACAAGAAAACATCCAACAGTGACAGGACAACCAAGCAAATGACAAACGCCGTGCTGAATAAAGTCATCTTACATGACATTTCGTACAAAGGCCCAGATCATGGGGATGATCGCGCAGCAGAAGCAGCAAGTATCAGAGCCACCGAACCTGGGGTGAGTTACACGAGGAGAAAGGGCGACATGGGGACAGGGGCTATGGGCTCAGGGAACAGCTACCACAATGCAACCTCGGGTGTGGGGATGCCACTCATTGCGGGTACTGCCCTGGGATTTCCTTTTAGAAAGAATCGCTGGTTAAAGTGTAGAGCACAAAAAACCCTACTCCTCGATTACACTATTAGATAACATCCTTTAACTGCCCCACCCACCCTGTGTGAGTCTCACCCACTTCCCGCCTGCTCCCTCTAGTCTGAGAGTTGTATCTCCACAAAAAACACACAATGGGGCTCAATGAGCTGCTCATGTCTGACATGGACACCTAAGCAGTGCTGGATTCACAACCTGAAAGCCTGCAAAGGAAAGTGTGCCCGGCAGAAGATAAGTTGCCTGGCAACTCAGAACCTTCTTCTAAGAGAAGTAAGACATGTCACAATGGAGTCTAAGCCTACCTGTCTTATGCCAGGACCTTAGAGCTGCAGGCAGGAGCACAAAGGTAAAAACATATATTGAGTCCCAACACGCTCACTGCGGTGGTTGGTCTCTGTGGCGCAATCGGTTAGCGCGTTCGGCTCTTAACTGAAAGGTTGGTGGTTCAAGCCCACCCAAGGGCGTAGGCTTTTGCCTACATCATGTCCTGAATTAAAACACAGCTGTCTGGCTTTGCTCTTAGAGCTCTCGCTTTGCCTGCGTGACATGCTCTATCTCAACATTTCTATCTTCTCTCATCTCTTCACCTCTAGTCATTTCCACCAATAGGACTGGAAACGGGACATCAAGTCCTGAATTAAAACACAGCTGTCTGGCTTTGCTCTTAGAGCTCTCGCTTTGCCTGCGTGACATGCTCTATCTCAACATTTCTATCTTCTCTCATCTCTTCACCGCTAGTCATTTCCACCAATAGGACTGGAAACGGGCCACCAAGCCTTCTACTTTAACCACAGGCGTACTGAGGGCCAATAAAAGGCACAGAAGCATTTCTTGATCCGGGGCTGAGAACTGCATGCACAGGGACCTCGTGGCTCAACGGTAGCGCGGCTGACTCCAGATCAGAAGGTTGCGTGTTCAAATCACGTCGGGGTCACTCTTTGACATTTTTTTCCCCACCAAGTCTATATGTCTGACTTCTAAAGCAAAGCCAAGAGAAGGGCACTTTGCATTGGCCGGGAATCGAACCCGGGCCTCCCGCGTGGCAGGCGAGAATTCTACCACTGAACCACCAATGCTTCACTTACATAGGCTGAGCAGAGAGCCCTGCTGTAGACAGTAGTGATGAGGCCCATGCATTCGCATGGGACACCTATGAACAAAGTTTGCATGGCAAGCCTTGGACTGCCAAACGTTCACATGCTGATGGCAGGAATCAGATGCAGGAGACTGAAACTATGAATGTTTCTGCTTTTGCTAAGGACAGTGGTTTGGGGCCAGTGTTGTGCTTGACAGAGCACGACATCAGCCTGCTCTCTGGCTGCTCCCGGGAGAAGTGGCTGACAGAAAGCACCCTCCAGACCACCAGCAATCTTGTGTTTCACAACATGCCACTGTCACTGGACTTTCCTTCTGGGAAAGCCTAGTCACTGACCTGGCCAGATTCCCTGTCCTCCCCAAAATCCTGGGGAGAAACGGGCAGAGTTCTGCGCCCTGCGCCCTCTTTCGCGTCCCTAACGCGCTCCCAACGCGCCCTACAGCCTGGTCGGGCACAGCCCTGGTCGGGCTCATACCACTGGGGCCTCTGCCGAGGAAGAGCCCCGGAAGCCTAGGGCCAGGCCTATTGCACAGGCATCTTAGACCAGGCCATTCCGGGATTGCTGTGTTTCACGTCCTGCCCTTCAACACTCCTGGGAGGGCTTTCCCTGAGAACCCTCATGTCTCTGCCCTCCCAGGAGGCTATGGTTCTATGCAAAATAGGGGGTGCACCACGGGCCGTCCCCTTTCCTCTCTCTCGCCAATATCTTTCACCAAAGCTGAGCCCTGCAGGTAAATGTATCTATCTGGCTGAGGGGCCAGGGAGGGCCTTTGCCTGCAGTCTTACAAGCCAGAGTGCAGAGAAGGCAGCAACTCTGGGACCGGGACTCTGCTCAAAGACATATCTAACATGCCACAGTGGAGCTGAGATGGGCAAGACACGTGTCTCACAGGCTGGCAGCACACCAAGACAGTGGCAGGAAACTATGCTAACAAAGAAAGAGAAAAGTCACGTGTCTCGTGGCCTTCCCACCATTAGACAGTAGTCTGCGCAAGAAAACATCCAACAGTGACAGGACAACCAAGCAAATGACAAACGCCGTGCTGAATAAAGTCATCTTACATGACATTTCGTACAAAGGCCCAGATCATGGGGATGATCGCGCAGCAGAAGCAGCAAGTATCAGAGCCACCGAACCTGGGGTGAGTTACACGAGGAGAAAGGGCGACATGGGGACAGGGGCTATGGGCTCAGGGAACAGCTACCACAATGCAACCTCGGGTGTGGGGATGCCACTCATTGCGGGTACTGCCCTGGGATTTCCTTTTAGAAAGAATCGCTGGTTAAAGTGTAGAGCACAAAAAACCCAACTCCTCGATTACACTATTAGATAACATCCTTTAACTGCCCCACCCACCCTGTGTGAGTCTCACCCACTTCCCGCCTGCTCCCTCTAGTCTGAGATTTGTATCTCCACAAAAAACACACAGTGGGGCTCAATGAGCTGCTCATGTCTGACATGGACACCTAAGCAGTGCTGGATTCACAACCTGAAAGCCTGCAAAGGAAAGTGTGCCCGGCAGAAGATAAGCTGCCTGGCAACTCAGAACCTTCTTCTAAGAGAAGTAAGACATGTCACAATGGAGTCTAAGCCTACCTGTCTTATGCCAGGATCTTAGAGCTGTAGGCAGCAGCACAAAGGTAAAAACATATATTGAGTCCCAACACGCTCACTGTGGTGGTTGGTCTCTGTGGCGCAATCGGTTAGCGTGTTCGGCTGTTAACCGAAAGGTTGGTGGTTCAAGCCCACCCAGGGACGTATGCTTTTGCCTACATCAAGTCCTGAATTAAAACACAGCTGTCTGGCTTTGCTCTTAGAGCTCTCGCTTTGCCTGCGTGACATGCTCTATCTCAACATTTCTATCTTCTCTCATCTCTTCACCTCTAGTCATTTCCACCAATAGGACTGGAAACGGGACATCAAGTCCTGAATTAAAACACAGCTGTCTGGCTTTGCTCTTAGAGCTCTCGCTTTGCCTGCGTGACATGCTCTATCTCAACATTTCTATCTTCTCTCATCTCTTCACCTCTAGTCATTTCCACCAATTGGACTGGAAACGGGACACCAAGCCTTCTACTTTAACCACAGGCGTACTGAGGGCCAATAAAAGGCACAGAAGCATTTCTTGTCCGGGGCTGAGACCTGCATGCACAGGGACCTCGTGGCGCAATGGTAGCGCGTCTGACTCCAGATCAGAAGGTTGTGTGTTCAAATCACGTCGGCGTCACTCTTTGACATTTTTTTCCCCACCAAGTCTATATCTCTGACTTCAAAAGCAAAGCCAAAAGAAGGGTGCTTTGCATTGGCCGGGAATCGAACCCGGGCCTCCCGCGTGGCAGGCGAGAATTCTACCACTGAACCACCAATGCTTCACTTACATAACCTGAGCAGAGAGCCCTGCCGTAGACAGTAGTGATGAGGCCCATGCATTCGCATGGGACACCTATGAACAAAGTTTGCATGGCAAGCCTTGGACTGCCAAACGTTCACATGCTGATGGCAGGAATCAGATGCAGGAGACTGAAACTATGAATGTTTCTGCTTTTGCTAAGGACAGTGGTTTGGGGCCAGTGTTGTGCTTGACAGAGCACGACATCAGCCTGCTCTCTGGCTGCTCCCGGGAGAAGTGGCTGACAGAAAGCACCCTCCAGACCACCAGCAATCTTGTGTTTCACAACATGCCACTGTCACTGGACTTTCCTTCTGGGAAAGCCTAGTCACTGACCTGGCCAGATTCCCTGTCCTCCCCAAAATCCTGGGGAGAAACGGGCAGAGTTCTGCGCCCTGCGCCCTCTTTCGCGTCCCTAACGCGCTCCCAACGCGCCCTACAGCCCTGGTCGGGCACAGCCCTGGTCGGGCTCATACCACTGGGGCCTCTGCCGAGGAAGAGCCCCGGAAGCCTAGGGCCAGGCCTATTGCACAGGCATCTTAGACCAGGCCATTCCGGGATTGCTGTGTTTCACGTCCTGCCCTTCAACACTCCTGGGAGGGCTTTCCCTGAGAACCCTCATGTCTCTGCCCTCCCAGGAGGCTATGGTTCTATGCAAAATAGGGGGTGCACCACGGGCCGTCCCCTTTCCTCTCTCTCGCCAATATCTTTCACCAAAGCTGAGCCCTGCAGGTAAATGTATCTATCTGGCTGAGGGGCCAGGGAGGGCCTTTGCCTGCAGTCTTACAAGCCAGAGTGCAGAGAAGGCAGCAACTCTGGGACCGGGACTCTGCTCAAAGACATATCTAACATGCCACAGTGGAGCTGAGATGGGCAAGACACGTGTCTCAACGGCTGGCAGCACACCAAGACAGTGGCAGGAAACTATGCTAACAAGGAAAGAGAAAAGTCACGTGTCTCATGGCCTTCCCACCATTAGACAGTAGTCTGCGCAAGAAAACATCCAACAGTGACAGGACAACCAAGCAAATGACAAACGCCGTGCTGAATAAAGTCATCTTACATGACATTTCGTACAAAGTCCCAGATCATGGGGATGATCGCGCAGCAGAAGCAGCAAGTATCAGAGCCACCGAACCTGGGGTGAGTTACACGAGGAGAAAGGGCGACATGGGGACAGGGGCTATGGGCTCAGGGAACAGCTACCACAATGCAACCTCGGGTGTGGGGATGCCACTCATTGCGGGTACTGCCCTGGGATTTCCTTTTATAAAGAATCGCTGGTTAAAGTGTAGAGCACAAAAAACCCAACTCCTCGATTACACTATTAGATAACATCCTTTAACTGCCCCACCCACCCTGTGTGAGTCTCACCCACGTCCCGCCTGCTCCCTCTAGTCTGAGAGTTGTATCTCCACAAAAAACACACAGTGGGGCTCAATGAGCTGCTCATGTCTGACATGGACACCTAAGCAGTGCTGGATTCACAACCTGAAAGCCTGCAAAGGAAAGTGTGCCCGGCAGAAGATAAGCTGCCTGGCAACTCAGAACCTTCTTCTAAGAGAAGTAAGACATGTCACAATGGAGTCTAAGCCTACCTGTCTTATGCCAGGACCTTAGAGCTGTAGGCAGGAGCACAAAGGTAAAAACATATATTGAGTCCCAACACGCTCACTGCGGTGGTTGGTCTCTGTGGCGCAATCGGTTAGCGCGTTCGGCTGTTAACCGAAAGGTTGGTGGTTCAAGCCCACCCAGGGACGTATGCTTTTGCCTACATCAAGTCCTGAATTAAAACACAGCTGTCTGGCTTTGCTCTTAGAGCTCTCGCTTTGCCTGCGTGACATGCTCTATCTCAACATTTCTATCTTCTCTCATCTCTTCACCTCTAGTCATTTCCACCAATAGGACTGGAAACGGGACATCAAGTCCTGAATTAAAACACAGCTGTCTGGCTTTGCTCTTAGAGCTCTCGCTTTGCCTGCGTGACATGCTCTATCTCAACATTTCTATCTTCTCTCATCTCTTCACCTCTAGTCATTTCCACCAATAGGACTGGAAACGGGACACCAAGCCTTCTACTTTAACCACAGGCGTACTGAGGGCCAATAAAAGGCACAGAAGCATTTCTTTATCCGGGGCTGAGAACTGCATGCACAGGGACCTCGTGGCGCAATGGTAGCGCGTCTGACTCCAGATCAGAAGGTTGTGTGTTCAAATCACGTCGGGGTCACTCTTTGACATTTTTTTCCCCACCAAGTCTATATCTCTGACTTCTAAAGCAAAGCCAAAAGAAGGGCGCTTTGCATTGGCCGGGAATCGAACCCGGGCCTCGCGCGTGGCAGGCGAGAATTCTACCACTGAACCACCAATGCTTCACTTACATATCCTGAGCAGAGAGCCCTGCCGTAGACAGTAGTGACGAGGCCCATGCATTCGCATGGGACACCTATGAACAAAGTTTGCATGGCAAGCCTTGGACTGCCAAACGTTCACATGCTGATGGCAGGAATCAGATGCAGGAGACTGAAACTATGAATGTTTCTGCTTTTGCTAAGGACAGTGGTTTGGGGCCAGTATTGTGCTTGACAGAGCATGACATCAGCCTGCTCTCTGGCTGCTCCCGGGAGAAGTGGCTGACAGAAAGCACCCTCCAGACCACCAGCAATCTTGTGTTTCACAACATGCCACTGTCACTGGACTTTCCTTCTGGGAAAGCCTAGTCACTGACCTGGCCAGATTCCCTGTCCTCCCCAAAATCCTGGGGAGAAACGGTCAGAGTTCTGCGTCCTGCGCCCTCTTTCGCGTCCCTAACGCGCTCCCAACGCGCCCTACAGCCCTGGTCGGGCACAGCCCTGGTCGGGCTCATACCACTGGGGCCTCTGCCGAGGAAGAGCCCCGGAAGCCTAGGGCCAGGCCTATTGCACAGGCATCTTAGACCAGGCCATTCCGGGATTGCTGTGTTATACGTCCTGCCCTTCAACACTCCTGGGAGGGCTTTCCCTGAGAACCCTCATGTCTCTGCCTATTCCAGGAGGCTGTGGTTCTATGCAAAATAGGGGGTGCACCACGGGCCGTCCCCTTTCCTCTCTCTCGCCAATATCTTTCACCAAAGCTGAGCCCTGCAGGTAAATGTATCTATCTGGCTGAGGGGCCAGGGAGGGCCTTTGCCTGCAGTCTTATAAGCCAGAGTGCAGAGAAGGCAGCAGCTCTGGGACCGGGACTCTGCTCAAAGACATATCTAACATGCCACAGTGGAGCTGAGATGGGCAAGACACGTGTCTCACAGGCTGGCAGCACACCAAGACAGTGGCAGGAAACTATGCTAACAAGGAAAGAGAAAAGTCACGTGTCTCGTGGCCTTCCCACCATTAGACAGTAGTCTGCGCAAGAAAACATCCAACAGTGACAGGACAACCAAGCAAATGACAAACGGCGTGCTGAATAAAGTCATCTTACATGACATTTCGTACAAAGGCCCAGATCATGGGGATGATCGCGCAGCAGAAGCAGCAAGTATCAGAGCCACCGAACCTGGGGTGAGTTACACGAGGAGAAAGGGCGACATGGGGACAGGGGCTATGGGCTCAGGGAACAGCTACCACAATGCAACCTCGGGTGTGGGGATGCCACTCATTGCGGGTACTGCCCTGGGATTTCCTTTTAGAAAGAATCGCTGGTTAAAGTGTAGTGCACAAAAAAAACAACTCCTCGATTACACTATTAGATAACATCCTTTAACTGCCCCACCCACGCTGTGTGAGTCTCACCCACTTCCCGCCTGCTCCCTCTAGTCTGAGAGTTGTATCTCCACAAAAAACACACAGTGGGGCTCAATGAGCTGCTCATGTCTGACATGGACACCTAAGCAGTGCTGGATTCACAACCTGAAAGCCTGCAAAGGAAAGTGTGCCCGGCAGAAGATAAGCTGCCTGGCAACTCAGAACCTTCTTCTAAGAGAAGTAAGACATGTCACAATGGAGTCTAAGCCTACCTGTCTTATGCCAGGACCTTAGAGCTGCAGGCAGGAGCACAAAGGTAAAAACATATATTGAGTCCCAACACGCTCACTGCGGTGGTTGGTCTCTGTGGCGCAATCGGTTAGCGTGTTCGGCTGTTAACCGAAAGGTTGGTGGTTCAAGCCCACCCAGGGACGTATGCTTTTGCCTACATCAAGTCCTGAATTAAAACACAGCTGTCTGGCTTTGCTCTTAGAGCTCTCGCTTTGCCTGCGTGACATGCTCTATCTCAACATTTCTATCTTCTCTCATCTCTTCACCTCTAGTCATTTCCACCAATAGGACTGGAAACGGGACACCAAGCCTTCTACTTTAACCACAGGCGTACTGAGGGCCAATAAAAGGCACAGAAGCATTTCTTGATGCGGGGCTGAGAACTGCATGCACAGGGACCTCGTGGCGCAACGGTAGCGCGTCTGACTCCAGATCAGAAGTTTGCGTGTTCAAATCACGTCGGGGTCACTCTTTGACATTTTTTTCCCCACCAAGTCTATATCTCTGACTTCTAAAGCAAAGCCAAAAGAAGGGCGCTTTGCATTGGCCGGGAATCGAACCCGGGCCTCCCGCGTGGCAGGCGAGAATTCTACCACTGAACCACCAATGCTTCACTTACATAGGCTGAGCAGAGAGCCCTGCCGTAGACAGTAGTGATGAGGCCCATGCATTCGCATGGGACACCTATGAACAAAGTTTGCATGGCAAGCCTTGGACTGCCAAACGTTCACATGCTGATGGCAGGAATCAGATGCAGGAGACTGAAACTATGAATGTTTCTGCTTTTGCTAAGGACAGTGGTTTGGGGCCAGTGTTGTGCTTGACAGAGCACGACATCAGCCTGCTCTCTGGCTGCTCCCGGGAGAAGTGGCTGACAGAAAGCACCCTCCAGACCACCAGCAATCTTGTGTTTCACAACATGCCACTGTCACTGGACTTTCCTTCTGGGAAAGCCTAGTCACTGACCTGGCCAGATTCCCTGTCCTCCCCAAAATCCTGGGGAGAAACGGGCAGAGTTCTGCGCCCTGCGCCCTCTTTCGCGTCCCTAACGCGCTCCCAATGCGCCCTACAGCCCTGGTCGGGCACAGCCCTGGTCGGGCTCATACCACTGGGGCCTCTGCCGAGGAAGAGCCCCGGAAGCCTAGGGCCAGGCCTATTGCACAGGCATCTTAGACCAGGCCATTCCGGGATTGCTGTGTTTCACGTCCTGCCCTTCAACACTCCTGGGAGGGCTTTCCCTGAGAACCCTCATGTCTCTGCCCTCCCAGGAGGCTGTGGTTCTATGCAAAATAGGGGGTGCACCACGGGCCGTCCCCTTTCCTCTCTCTCACCAATATCTTTCACCAAAGCTGAGCCCTGCAGGTAAATGTATCTATCTGGCTGAGGGGCCAGGGAGGGCCTTTGCCTGCAGTCTTACAAGCCAGAGTGCAGAGAAGGCAGCAACTCTGGGACCGGGACTCTGCTCAAAGGCATATCTAACATGCCACAGTGGAGCTGAGATGGGCAAGACACGTGTCTCACAGGCTGGCAGCACACCAAGACAGTGGCAGGAAACTATGCTAACAAGGAAAGAGAAAAGTCACGTGTCTCGTGGCCTTCCCACCATTAGACAGTAGTCTGCGCAAGAAAACATCCAACAGTGACAGGACAACCAAGCAAATGACAAACGCCGTGCTGAATAAAGTCATCTTACATGACATTTCGTACAAAGGCCCAGATCATGGGGATGATCGCGCAGCAGAAGCAGCAAGTATCAGAGCCACCGAACCTGGGGTGAGTTATACGAGGAGAAAGGGCGACATGGGGACAGGGGCTATGGGCTCAGGGAACAGCTACCACAATGCAACCTCGGGTGTGGGGATGCCACTCATTGCGGGTACTGCCCTGGGATTTCCTTTTAGAAAGAATCGCTGGTTAAAGTGTAGAGCACAAAAAAACCTACTCCTCGATTACACTATTAGATAACATCCTTTAACTGCCCCACCCACCCTGTGTGAGTCTCACCCACTTCCCGCCTGCTCCCTCTAGTCTGAGAGTTGTATCTCCACAAAAAACACACAATGGGGCTCAATGAGCTGCTCATGTCTGACATGGACACCTAAGCAGTGCTGGATTCACAACCTGAAAGCCTGCAAAGGAAAGTGTGCCCGGCAGAAGATAAGCTGCCTGGCAACTCAGAACCTTCTTCTAAGAGAAGTAAGACATGTCACAATGGAGTCTAAGCCTACCTGTCTTATGCCAGGACCTTAGAGCTGCAGGCAGGAGCACAAAGGTAAAAACATATATTGAGTCCCAACACACTCACTCCGGTGGTTGGTCTCTGTGGCGCAATCGGTTAGCACGTTCGGCTGTTAACTGAAAAGCTGGAGGTTCAAGCCCACCCAGGGACGTATGCTTTTGCCTACATCAAGTCCTGAATTAAAACACAGCTGTCTGGCTTTGCTCTTAGAGCTCTCGCTTTGCCTGCGTGACATGCTCTATCTCAACATTTCTATCTTCTCTCATCTCTTCACCTCTAGTCATTTCCACCAATAGGACTGGAAACGGGACATCAAGTCCTGAATTAAAACACAGCTGTCTGGCTTTGCTCTTAGAGCTCTCGCTTTGCCTGCGTGACATGCTCTATCTCAACATTTCTATCTTCTCTCATCTCTTCACCTCTAGTCATTTCCACCAATAGGACTGGAAACGGGCCACCAAGCCTTCTACTTTAACCACAGGCGTACTGAGGGCCAATAAAAGGCACAGAAGCATTTCTTGATCCGGGGCTGAGAACTGCATGCACAGGGACCTCGTGGCGCAACGGTAGCGCGTCTGACTCCAGATCAGAAGTTTGCGTGTTCAAATCACGTCGGGGTCACTCTTTGACATTTTTTTCCCCACCAAGTCTATATCTCTGACTTCTAAAGCAAAGCCAAAAGAAGGGCGCTTTGCATTGGCCGGGAACCGAACCCGGGCCTCCCGCGTGGCCGGCGAGAATTCTACCACTGAACCACCAATGCTTCACTTACATAGCCTGAGCAGAGAGCCCTGCCGTAGACAGTAGTGATGAGGCCCATGCATTCGCATGGGACACCTATGAACAAAGTTTGCATGGCAAGCCTTGGACTGCCAAACGTTCACATGCTGATGGCAGGAATCAGATGCAGGAGACTGAAACTATGAATGTTTCTGCTTTTGCTAAGGACAGTGGTTTGGGGCCAGTGTTGTGCTTGACAGAGCACGACATCAGCCTGCTCTCTGGCTGCTCCCGGGAGAAGTGGCTGACAGAAAGCACCCTCCAGACCACCAGCAATCTTGTGTTTCACCACATGCCACTGTCACTGGACTTTCCTTCTGGGAAAGCGTAGTCACTGACCTGGCCAGATTCCCTGTCCTCCCCAACATCCTGGGGAGAAACGGGCAGAGTTTGGCGCCCTGCGCCCTCTTTCGCGTCCCTAACGCGCTCCCAACGCGCCCTACAGCCCTGGTCGGGCACAGCCCTGGTCGGGCTCATACCACTGGGGCCTCTGCCGAGGAAGAGCCCCGGAAGCCTAGGGCCAGGCCTATTGCACAGGCATCTTAGACCAGGCCATTCCGGGATTGCTGTGTTTCACGTCCTGCCCTTCAACACTCCTGGGAGGGCTTTCCCTGAGAACCCTCATGTCTCTGCCCTCCCAGGAGGCTGTGGTTCTATGCAAAATAGGGGGTGCACCACGGGCCGTCCCCTTTCCTCTCTCTCGCCAATATCTTTCACCAAAGCTGAGCCCTGCAGGTAAATGTATCTATCTGGCTGAGGGGCCAGGGAGGGCCTTTGCCTGCAGTCTTACAAGCCAGAGTGCAGAGAAGGCAGCAACTCTGGGACCGGGACTCTGCTCAAAGACATATCTAACATGCCACAGTGGAGCTGAGATGGGCAAGACACGTGTCCCACAGGCTGGCAGCACACCAAGACAGTGGCAGGAAACTATGCTAACAAGGAAAGAGAAAAGTCACGTGTCTCGTGGCCTTCCCACCATTAGACAGTAGTCTGCACAAGAAAACATCCAACAGTGACAGGACAACCAAGCAAATGACAAACGCCGTGCTGAATAAAGTCATCTTACATGACATTTCGTACAAAGGCCCAGATCATGGGGATGATCGCGCAGCAGAAGCAGCAAGTATCAGAGCCACCGAACCTGGGGTGAGTTACACGAGGAGAAAGGGCGACATGGGGACAGGGGCTATGGGCTCAGGGAACAGCTACCACAATGCAACCTCGGGTGTGGGGATGCCACTCAATGCGGGTACTGCCCTGGGATTTCCTTTTAGAAAGAATCGCTGGTTAAAGTGTAGAGCACAAAAAACCCTACTCCTCGATTACACTATTAGATAACATCCTTTAACTGCCCCACCACCCCTGTGTGAGTCTCACCCACTTCCCGCCTGCTCCCTCTAGTCTGAGAGTTGTATCTCCACAAAAAACACACAATGGGGCTCAATGAGCTGCTCATGTCTGACATGGACACCTAAGCAGTGCTGGATTCACAACCTGAAAGCCTGCAAAGGAAAGTGTGCCCGGCAGAAGATAAGCTGCCTGGCAACTCAGATCCTTCTTCTAAGAGAAGTAAGACATGTCACAATGGAGTCTAAGCCTACCTGTCTTATGCCAGGACCTTAGAGCTGCAGGCAGGAGCACAAAGGTAAAAACATATATTGAGTCCCAACACGCTCACTGCGGTGGTTGGTCTCTGTGGCGCAATCGGTTAGCGCGTTCGGCTGTTAACTGAAAGGTTGGTGGTTCAAGCCCACCCAGGGACGTATGCTTTTGCCTACATCAAGTCCTGAATTAAAACACAGCTGTCTGGCTTTGCTCTTAGAGCTCTCGCTTTGCCTGCGTGACATGCTCTATCTCAACATTTCTATCTTCTCTCATCTCTTCACCTCTAGTCATTTCCACCAATAGGACTGGAAACGGGACATCAAGTCCTGAATTAAAACACAGCTGTCTGGCTTTGCTCTTAGAGCTCTCGCTTTGCCTGCGTGACATGCTCTATCTCAACATTTCTATCTTCTCTCATCTCTTCACCTCTAGTCATTTCCACCAATAGGACTGGAAACGGGACACCAAGCCTTCTACTTTAACCACAGGCGTACTGAGGGCCAATAAAAGGCACAGAAGCATTTCTTGATCCGGGGCTGAGAACTGCATGCACAGGGACCTCGTGGCTCAACGGTAGCGCGGCTGACTCCAGATCAGAAGGTTGCGTGTTCAAATCACGTCGGGGTCACTCTTTGACATTTTTTTCCCCACCAAGTCTATATCTCTGACTTCTAAAGCAAAGCCAAGAGAAGGGTGCTTTGCATTGGCCGGGAATCGAACCCGGGCCTCCCGCGTGGCAGGCGAGAATTCTACCACTGAACTACCAATGCTTCACTTACATAGGCTGAGCAGAGAGCCCTGCCGTAGACAGTAGTGATGAGGCCCATGCATTCGCATGGGACACCTATGAACAAAGTTTGCATGGCAAGCCTTGGACTGCCAAACGTTCACATGCTGATGGCAGGAATCAGATGCAGGAGACTGAAACTATGAATGTTTCTGCTTTTGCTAAGGACAGTGGTTTGGGGCCAGTGTTGTGCTTGACAGAGCACGACATCAGCCTACTCTCTGGCTGCTCCCGGGAGAAGTGGCTGACAGAAAGCACCCTCCAGACCACCAGCAATCTTGTGTTTCACAACATGCCACTGTCACTGGACTTTCCTTCTGGGAAAGCCTAGTCACTGACCTGGCCAGATTCCCTGTCCTCCCCAAAATCCTGGGGAGAAACGGGCAGAGTTCTGCGCCCTGCGCCCTCTTTCGCGTCCCTAACGCGCTCCCAACGCGCCCTACAGCCCTGGTCGGGCACAGCCCTGGTCGGGCTCATACCACTGGGGCCTCTGCCGAGGAAGAGCCCCGGAAGCCTAGGGCCAGGCCTATTGCACAGGCATCTTAGACCAGGCCATTCCGGGATTGCTGTGTTTCACGTCCTGCCCTTCAACACTCCTGGGAGGGCTTTCCCTGAGAACCCTCATGTCTCTGCCCTCCCAGGAGGCTATGGTTCTATGCAAAATAGGGGGTGCACCACGGGCCGTCCCCTTTCCTCTCTCTCGCCAATATCTTTCACCAAAGCTGAGCCCTGCAGGTAAATGTATCTATCTGGCTGAGGGGCCAGGGAGGGCCTTTGCCTGCAGTCTTACAAGCCAGAGTGCAGAGAAGGCAGCAACTCTGGGACCGGGACTCTGCTCAAAGACATATCTAACATGCCACAGTGGAGCTGAGATGGGCAAGACACGTGTCTCAACGGCTGGCAGCACACCAAGACAGTGGCAGGAAACTATGCTAACAAGGAAAGAGAAAAGTCACGTGTCTCATGGCCTTCCCACCATTAGACAGTAGTCTGCGCAAGAAAACATCCAACAGTGACAGGACAACCAAGCAAATGACAAACGCCGTGCTGAATAAAGTCATCTTACATGACATTTCGTACAAAGTCCCAGATCATGGGGATGATCGCGCAGCAGAAGCAGCAAGTATCAGAGCCACCGAACCTGGGGTGAGTTACACGAGGAGAAAGGGCGACATGGGGACAGGGGCTATGGGCTCAGGGAACAGCTACCACAATGCAACCTCGGGTGTGGGGATGCCACTCATTGCGGGTACTGCCCTGGGATTTCCTTTTATAAAGAATCGCTGGTTAAAGTGTAGAGCACAAAAAACCCAACTCCTCGATTACACTATTAGATAACATCCTTTAACTGCCCCACCCACCCTGTGTGAGTCTCACCCACGTCCCGCCTGCTCCCTCTAGTCTGAGAGTTGTATCTCCACAAAAAACACACAGTGGGGCTCAATGAGCTGCTCATGTCTGACATGGACACCTAAGCAGTGCTGGATTCACAACCTGAAAGCCTGCAAAGGAAAGTGTGCCCGGCAGAAGATAAGCTGCCTGGCAACTCAGAACCTTCTTCTAAGAGAAGTAAGACATGTCACAATGGAGTCTAAGCCTACCTGTCTTATGCCAGGACCTTAGAGCTGTAGGCAGGAGCACAAAGGTAAAAACATATATTGAGTCCCAACACGCTCACTGCGGTGGTTGGTCTCTGTGGCGCAATCGGTTAGCGCGTTCGGCTGTTAACCGAAAGGTTGGTGGTTCAAGCCCACCCAGGGACGTATGCTTTTGCCTACATCAAGTCCTGAATTAAAACACAGCTGTCTGGCTTTGCTCTTAGAGCTCTCGCTTTGCCTGCGTGACATGCTCTATCTCAACATTTCTATCTTCTCTCATCTCTTCACCTCTAGTCATTTCCACCAATAGGACTGGAAACGGGACATCAAGTCCTGAATTAAAACACAGCTGTCTGGCTTTGCTCTTAGAGCTCTCGCTTTGCCTGCGTGACATGCTCTATCTCAACATTTCTATCTTCTCTCATCTCTTCACCTCTAGTCATTTCCACCAATAGGACTGGAAACGGGACACCAAGCCTTCTACTTTAACCACAGGCGTACTGAGGGCCAATAAAAGGCACAGAAGCATTTCTTGATCCGGGGCTGAGAACTGCATGCACAGGGACCTCGTGGCGCAATGGTAGCGCGTCTGACTCCAGATCAGAAGGTTGTGTGTTCAAATCACGTCGGGGTCACTCTTTGACATTTTTTTCCCCACCAAGTCTATATCTCTGACTTCTAAAGCAAAGCCAAAAGAAGGGCGCTTTGCATTGGCCAGGAATCGAACCCGCGCCTCCCGCGTGGCAGGCGAGAATTCTACCACTGAACCACCAATGCTTCACTTACATAGGCTGAGCAGAGAGCCCTGCAGTAGACAGTAGTGACGAGGCCCATGCATTCGCATGGGACACCTATGAACAAAGTTTGCATGGCAAGCCTTGGACTGCCAAACGTTCACATGCTGATGGCAGGAATCAGATGCAGGAGACTGAAACTATGAATGTTTCTGCTTTTGCTAAGGACAGTGGTTTGGGGCCAGTGTTGTGCTTGACAGAGCACGACATCAGCCTGCTCTCTGGCTGCTCCCGGGAGAAGTGGCTGACAGAAAGCACCCTCCAGACCACCAGCAATCTTGTGTTTCACAACATGCCACGGTCACTGGACTTTCCTTCTGGGAAAGCCTAGTCACTGACCTGGCCAGATTCCCTGTCCTCCCCAAAATCCTGGGGAGAAACGGGCAGAGTTCTGCGCCCTGCGCCCTCTTTCGCGTCCCTAACGCGCTCCCAACGCGCCCTACAGCCCTGGTCGGGCTCATACCACTGGGGCCTCTGCCGAGGAAGAGCCCCGGAAGCCTAGGGCCAGGCCTATTGCACAGGCATCTTAGACCAGGCCATTCCGGGATTGCTGTGTTTCACGTCCTGCCCTTCAACACTCCTGGGAGGGCTTTCCCTGAGAACCCTCATGTCTCTGCCCTCCCAGGAGGCTGTGGTTCTATGCAAAATAGGGGGTGCACCACGGGCCGTCCCCTTTCCTCTCTCTCGCCAATATCTTTCACCAAAGCTGAGCCCTGCAGGTAAATGTATCTATCTGGCTGAGGGGCCAGGGAGGGCCTTTGCCTGCAGTCTTATAAGCCAGAGTGCAGAGAAGGCAGCAGCTCTGGGACCGGGACTCTGCTCAAAGACATATCTAACATGCCACAGTGGAGCTGAGATGGGCAAGACACGTGTCTCACAGGCTGGCAGCACACCAAGACAGTGGCAGGAAACTATGCTAACAAGGAAAGAGAAAAGTCACGTGTCTCGTGGCCTTCCCACCATTAGACAGTAGTCTGCGCAAGAAAACATCCAACAGTGACAGGACAACCAAGCAAATGACAAACGGCGTGCTGAATAAAGTCATCTTACATGACATTTCGTACAAAGGCCCAGATC
This sequence comes from Pleurodeles waltl, assembly GCF_031143425.1. NCBI lineage: Eukaryota > Metazoa > Chordata > Amphibia > Caudata > Salamandridae > Pleurodeles > Pleurodeles waltl. The sequence continues at coordinate 39,974 of NW_027149920.1, forward strand.
ATGGGGATGATCGCGCAGCAGAAGCAGCAAGTATCAGAGCCACCGAACCTGGGGTGAGTTACACGAGGAGAAAGGGCGACATGGGGACAGGGGCTATGGGCTCAGGGAACAGCTACCACAATGCAACCTCGGGTGTGGGGATGCCACTCATTGCGGGTACTGCCCTGGGATTTCCTTTTAGAAAGAATCGCTGGTTAAAGTGTAGTGCACAAAAAAAACAACTCCTCGATTACACTATTAGATAACATCCTTTAACTGCCCCACCCACGCTGTGTGAGTCTCACCCACTTCCCGCCTGCTCCCTCTAGTCTGAGAGTTGTATCTCCACAAAAAACACACAGTGGGGCTCAATGAGCTGCTCATGTCTGACATGGACACCTAAGCAGTGCTGGATTCACAACCTGAAAGCCTGCAAAGGAAAGTGTGCCCGGCAGAAGATAAGCTGCCTGGCAACTCAGAACCTTCTTCTAAGAGAAGTAAGACATGTCACAATGGAGTCTAAGCCTACCTGTCTTATGCCAGGACCTTAGAGCTGCAGGCAGGAGCACAAAGGTAAAAACATATATTGAGTCCCAACACGCTCACTGCGGTGGTTGGTCTCTGTGGCGCAATCGGTTAGCGTGTTCGGCTGTTAACCGAAAGGTTGGTGGTTCAAGCCCACCCAGGGACGTATGCTTTTGCCTACATCAAGTCCTGAATTAAAACACAGCTGTCTGGCTTTGCTCTTAGAGCTCTCGCTTTGCCTGCGTGACATGCTCTATCTCAACATTTCTATCTTCTCTCATCTCTTCACCTCTAGTCATTTCCACCAATAGGACTGGAAACGGGACACCAAGCCTTCTACTTTAACCACAGGCGTACTGAGGGCCAATAAAAGGCACAGAAGCATTTCTTGATGCGGGGCTGAGAACTGCATGCACAGGGACCTCGTGGCGCAACGGTAGCGCGTCTGACTCCAGATCAGAAGTTTGCGTGTTCAAATCACGTCGGGGTCACTCTTTGACATTTTTTTCCCCACCAAGTCTATATCTCTGACTTCTAAAGCAAAGCCAAAAGAAGGGCGCTTTGCATTGGCCGGGAATCGAACCCGGGCCTCCCGCGTGGCAGGCGAGAATTCTACCACTGAACCACCAATGCTTCACTTACATAGGCTGAGCAGAGAGCCCTGCCGTAGACAGTAGTGATGAGGCCCATGCATTCGCATGGGACACCTATGAACAAAGTTTGCATGGCAAGCCTTGGACTGCCAAACGTTCACATGCTGATGGCAGGAATCAGATGCAGGAGACTGAAACTATGAATGTTTCTGCTTTTGCTAAGGACAGTGGTTTGGGGCCAGTGTTGTGCTTGACAGAGCACGACATCAGCCTGCTCTCTGGCTGCTCCCGGGAGAAGTGGCTGACAGAAAGCACCCTCCAGACCACCAGCAATCTTGTGTTTCACAACATGCCACTGTCACTGGACTTTCCTTCTGGGAAAGCCTAGTCACTGACCTGGCCAGATTCCCTGTCCTCCCCAAAATCCTGGGGAGAAACGGGCAGAGTTCTGCGCCCTGCGCCCTCTTTCGCGTCCCTAACGCGCTCCCAATGCGCCCTACAGCCCTGGTCGGGCACAGCCCTGGTCGGGCTCATACCACTGGGGCCTCTGCCGAGGAAGAGCCCCGGAAGCCTAGGGCCAGGCCTATTGCACAGGCATCTTAGACCAGGCCATTCCGGGATTGCTGTGTTTCACGTCCTGCCCTTCAACACTCCTGGGAGGGCTTTCCCTGAGAACCCTCATGTCTCTGCCCTCCCAGGAGGCTGTGGTTCTATGCAAAATAGGGGGTGCACCACGGGCCGTCCCCTTTCCTCTCTCTCACCAATATCTTTCACCAAAGCTGAGCCCTGCAGGTAAATGTATCTATCTGGCTGAGGGGCCAGGGAGGGCCTTTGCCTGCAGTCTTACAAGCCAGAGTGCAGAGAAGGCAGCAACTCTGGGACCGGGACTCTGCTCAAAGGCATATCTAACATGCCACAGTGGAGCTGAGATGGGCAAGACACGTGTCTCACAGGCTGGCAGCACACCAAGACAGTGGCAGGAAACTATGCTAACAAGGAAAGAGAAAAGTCACGTGTCTCGTGGCCTTCCCACCATTAGACAGTAGTCTGCGCAAGAAAACATCCAACAGTGACAGGACAACCAAGCAAATGACAAACGCCGTGCTGAATAAAGTCATCTTACATGACATTTCGTACAAAGGCCCAGATCATGGGGATGATCGCGCAGCAGAAGCAGCAAGTATCAGAGCCACCGAACCTGGGGTGAGTTATACGAGGAGAAAGGGCGACATGGGGACAGGGGCTATGGGCTCAGGGAACAGCTACCACAATGCAACCTCGGGTGTGGGGATGCCACTCATTGCGGGTACTGCCCTGGGATTTCCTTTTAGAAAGAATCGCTGGTTAAAGTGTAGAGCACAAAAAAACCTACTCCTCGATTACACTATTAGATAACATCCTTTAACTGCCCCACCCACCCTGTGTGAGTCTCACCCACTTCCCGCCTGCTCCCTCTAGTCTGAGAGTTGTATCTCCACAAAAAACACACAATGGGGCTCAATGAGCTGCTCATGTCTGACATGGACACCTAAGCAGTGCTGGATTCACAACCTGAAAGCCTGCAAAGGAAAGTGTGCCCGGCAGAAGATAAGCTGCCTGGCAACTCAGAACCTTCTTCTAAGAGAAGTAAGACATGTCACAATGGAGTCTAAGCCTACCTGTCTTATGCCAGGACCTTAGAGCTGCAGGCAGGAGCACAAAGGTAAAAACATATATTGAGTCCCAACACACTCACTCCGGTGGTTGGTCTCTGTGGCGCAATCGGTTAGCACGTTCGGCTGTTAACTGAAAAGCTGGAGGTTCAAGCCCACCCAGGGACGTATGCTTTTGCCTACATCAAGTCCTGAATTAAAACACAGCTGTCTGGCTTTGCTCTTAGAGCTCTCGCTTTGCCTGCGTGACATGCTCTATCTCAACATTTCTATCTTCTCTCATCTCTTCACCTCTAGTCATTTCCACCAATAGGACTGGAAACGGGACATCAAGTCCTGAATTAAAACACAGCTGTCTGGCTTTGCTCTTAGAGCTCTCGCTTTGCCTGCGTGACATGCTCTATCTCAACATTTCTATCTTCTCTCATCTCTTCACCTCTAGTCATTTCCACCAATAGGACTGGAAACGGGCCACCAAGCCTTCTACTTTAACCACAGGCGTACTGAGGGCCAATAAAAGGCACAGAAGCATTTCTTGATCCGGGGCTGAGAACTGCATGCACAGGGACCTCGTGGCGCAACGGTAGCGCGTCTGACTCCAGATCAGAAGTTTGCGTGTTCAAATCACGTCGGGGTCACTCTTTGACATTTTTTTCCCCACCAAGTCTATATCTCTGACTTCTAAAGCAAAGCCAAAAGAAGGGCGCTTTGCATTGGCCGGGAACCGAACCCGGGCCTCCCGCGTGGCCGGCGAGAATTCTACCACTGAACCACCAATGCTTCACTTACATAGCCTGAGCAGAGAGCCCTGCCGTAGACAGTAGTGATGAGGCCCATGCATTCGCATGGGACACCTATGAACAAAGTTTGCATGGCAAGCCTTGGACTGCCAAACGTTCACATGCTGATGGCAGGAATCAGATGCAGGAGACTGAAACTATGAATGTTTCTGCTTTTGCTAAGGACAGTGGTTTGGGGCCAGTGTTGTGCTTGACAGAGCACGACATCAGCCTGCTCTCTGGCTGCTCCCGGGAGAAGTGGCTGACAGAAAGCACCCTCCAGACCACCAGCAATCTTGTGTTTCACCACATGCCACTGTCACTGGACTTTCCTTCTGGGAAAGCGTAGTCACTGACCTGGCCAGATTCCCTGTCCTCCCCAACATCCTGGGGAGAAACGGGCAGAGTTTGGCGCCCTGCGCCCTCTTTCGCGTCCCTAACGCGCTCCCAACGCGCCCTACAGCCCTGGTCGGGCACAGCCCTGGTCGGGCTCATACCACTGGGGCCTCTGCCGAGGAAGAGCCCCGGAAGCCTAGGGCCAGGCCTATTGCACAGGCATCTTAGACCAGGCCATTCCGGGATTGCTGTGTTTCACGTCCTGCCCTTCAACACTCCTGGGAGGGCTTTCCCTGAGAACCCTCATGTCTCTGCCCTCCCAGGAGGCTGTGGTTCTATGCAAAATAGGGGGTGCACCACGGGCCGTCCCCTTTCCTCTCTCTCGCCAATATCTTTCACCAAAGCTGAGCCCTGCAGGTAAATGTATCTATCTGGCTGAGGGGCCAGGGAGGGCCTTTGCCTGCAGTCTTACAAGCCAGAGTGCAGAGAAGGCAGCAACTCTGGGACCGGGACTCTGCTCAAAGACATATCTAACATGCCACAGTGGAGCTGAGATGGGCAAGACACGTGTCCCACAGGCTGGCAGCACACCAAGACAGTGGCAGGAAACTATGCTAACAAGGAAAGAGAAAAGTCACGTGTCTCGTGGCCTTCCCACCATTAGACAGTAGTCTGCACAAGAAAACATCCAACAGTGACAGGACAACCAAGCAAATGACAAACGCCGTGCTGAATAAAGTCATCTTACATGACATTTCGTACAAAGGCCCAGATCATGGGGATGATCGCGCAGCAGAAGCAGCAAGTATCAGAGCCACCGAACCTGGGGTGAGTTACACGAGGAGAAAGGGCGACATGGGGACAGGGGCTATGGGCTCAGGGAACAGCTACCACAATGCAACCTCGGGTGTGGGGATGCCACTCAATGCGGGTACTGCCCTGGGATTTCCTTTTAGAAAGAATCGCTGGTTAAAGTGTAGAGCACAAAAAACCCTACTCCTCGATTACACTATTAGATAACATCCTTTAACTGCCCCACCACCCCTGTGTGAGTCTCACCCACTTCCCGCCTGCTCCCTCTAGTCTGAGAGTTGTATCTCCACAAAAAACACACAATGGGGCTCAATGAGCTGCTCATGTCTGACATGGACACCTAAGCAGTGCTGGATTCACAACCTGAAAGCCTGCAAAGGAAAGTGTGCCCGGCAGAAGATAAGCTGCCTGGCAACTCAGATCCTTCTTCTAAGAGAAGTAAGACATGTCACAATGGAGTCTAAGCCTACCTGTCTTATGCCAGGACCTTAGAGCTGCAGGCAGGAGCACAAAGGTAAAAACATATATTGAGTCCCAACACGCTCACTGCGGTGGTTGGTCTCTGTGGCGCAATCGGTTAGCGCGTTCGGCTGTTAACTGAAAGGTTGGTGGTTCAAGCCCACCCAGGGACGTATGCTTTTGCCTACATCAAGTCCTGAATTAAAACACAGCTGTCTGGCTTTGCTCTTAGAGCTCTCGCTTTGCCTGCGTGACATGCTCTATCTCAACATTTCTATCTTCTCTCATCTCTTCACCTCTAGTCATTTCCACCAATAGGACTGGAAACGGGACATCAAGTCCTGAATTAAAACACAGCTGTCTGGCTTTGCTCTTAGAGCTCTCGCTTTGCCTGCGTGACATGCTCTATCTCAACATTTCTATCTTCTCTCATCTCTTCACCTCTAGTCATTTCCACCAATAGGACTGGAAACGGGACACCAAGCCTTCTACTTTAACCACAGGCGTACTGAGGGCCAATAAAAGGCACAGAAGCATTTCTTGATCCGGGGCTGAGAACTGCATGCACAGGGACCTCGTGGCTCAACGGTAGCGCGGCTGACTCCAGATCAGAAGGTTGCGTGTTCAAATCACGTCGGGGTCACTCTTTGACATTTTTTTCCCCACCAAGTCTATATCTCTGACTTCTAAAGCAAAGCCAAGAGAAGGGTGCTTTGCATTGGCCGGGAATCGAACCCGGGCCTCCCGCGTGGCAGGCGAGAATTCTACCACTGAACTACCAATGCTTCACTTACATAGGCTGAGCAGAGAGCCCTGCCGTAGACAGTAGTGATGAGGCCCATGCATTCGCATGGGACACCTATGAACAAAGTTTGCATGGCAAGCCTTGGACTGCCAAACGTTCACATGCTGATGGCAGGAATCAGATGCAGGAGACTGAAACTATGAATGTTTCTGCTTTTGCTAAGGACAGTGGTTTGGGGCCAGTGTTGTGCTTGACAGAGCACGACATCAGCCTACTCTCTGGCTGCTCCCGGGAGAAGTGGCTGACAGAAAGCACCCTCCAGACCACCAGCAATCTTGTGTTTCACAACATGCCACTGTCACTGGACTTTCCTTCTGGGAAAGCCTAGTCACTGACCTGGCCAGATTCCCTGTCCTCCCCAAAATCCTGGGGAGAAACGGGCAGAGTTCTGCGCCCTGCGCCCTCTTTCGCGTCCCTAACGCGCTCCCAACGCGCCCTACAGCCCTGGTCGGGCACAGCCCTGGTCGGGCTCATACCACTGGGGCCTCTGCCGAGGAAGAGCCCCGGAAGCCTAGGGCCAGGCCTATTGCACAGGCATCTTAGACCAGGCCATTCCGGGATTGCTGTGTTTCACGTCCTGCCCTTCAACACTCCTGGGAGGGCTTTCCCTGAGAACCCTCATGTCTCTGCCCTCCCAGGAGGCTATGGTTCTATGCAAAATAGGGGGTGCACCACGGGCCGTCCCCTTTCCTCTCTCTCGCCAATATCTTTCACCAAAGCTGAGCCCTGCAGGTAAATGTATCTATCTGGCTGAGGGGCCAGGGAGGGCCTTTGCCTGCAGTCTTACAAGCCAGAGTGCAGAGAAGGCAGCAACTCTGGGACCGGGACTCTGCTCAAAGACATATCTAACATGCCACAGTGGAGCTGAGATGGGCAAGACACGTGTCTCAACGGCTGGCAGCACACCAAGACAGTGGCAGGAAACTATGCTAACAAGGAAAGAGAAAAGTCACGTGTCTCATGGCCTTCCCACCATTAGACAGTAGTCTGCGCAAGAAAACATCCAACAGTGACAGGACAACCAAGCAAATGACAAACGCCGTGCTGAATAAAGTCATCTTACATGACATTTCGTACAAAGTCCCAGATCATGGGGATGATCGCGCAGCAGAAGCAGCAAGTATCAGAGCCACCGAACCTGGGGTGAGTTACACGAGGAGAAAGGGCGACATGGGGACAGGGGCTATGGGCTCAGGGAACAGCTACCACAATGCAACCTCGGGTGTGGGGATGCCACTCATTGCGGGTACTGCCCTGGGATTTCCTTTTATAAAGAATCGCTGGTTAAAGTGTAGAGCACAAAAAACCCAACTCCTCGATTACACTATTAGATAACATCCTTTAACTGCCCCACCCACCCTGTGTGAGTCTCACCCACGTCCCGCCTGCTCCCTCTAGTCTGAGAGTTGTATCTCCACAAAAAACACACAGTGGGGCTCAATGAGCTGCTCATGTCTGACATGGACACCTAAGCAGTGCTGGATTCACAACCTGAAAGCCTGCAAAGGAAAGTGTGCCCGGCAGAAGATAAGCTGCCTGGCAACTCAGAACCTTCTTCTAAGAGAAGTAAGACATGTCACAATGGAGTCTAAGCCTACCTGTCTTATGCCAGGACCTTAGAGCTGTAGGCAGGAGCACAAAGGTAAAAACATATATTGAGTCCCAACACGCTCACTGCGGTGGTTGGTCTCTGTGGCGCAATCGGTTAGCGCGTTCGGCTGTTAACCGAAAGGTTGGTGGTTCAAGCCCACCCAGGGACGTATGCTTTTGCCTACATCAAGTCCTGAATTAAAACACAGCTGTCTGGCTTTGCTCTTAGAGCTCTCGCTTTGCCTGCGTGACATGCTCTATCTCAACATTTCTATCTTCTCTCATCTCTTCACCTCTAGTCATTTCCACCAATAGGACTGGAAACGGGACATCAAGTCCTGAATTAAAACACAGCTGTCTGGCTTTGCTCTTAGAGCTCTCGCTTTGCCTGCGTGACATGCTCTATCTCAACATTTCTATCTTCTCTCATCTCTTCACCTCTAGTCATTTCCACCAATAGGACTGGAAACGGGACACCAAGCCTTCTACTTTAACCACAGGCGTACTGAGGGCCAATAAAAGGCACAGAAGCATTTCTTGATCCGGGGCTGAGAACTGCATGCACAGGGACCTCGTGGCGCAATGGTAGCGCGTCTGACTCCAGATCAGAAGGTTGTGTGTTCAAATCACGTCGGGGTCACTCTTTGACATTTTTTTCCCCACCAAGTCTATATCTCTGACTTCTAAAGCAAAGCCAAAAGAAGGGCGCTTTGCATTGGCCAGGAATCGAACCCGCGCCTCCCGCGTGGCAGGCGAGAATTCTACCACTGAACCACCAATGCTTCACTTACATAGGCTGAGCAGAGAGCCCTGCAGTAGACAGTAGTGACGAGGCCCATGCATTCGCATGGGACACCTATGAACAAAGTTTGCATGGCAAGCCTTGGACTGCCAAACGTTCACATGCTGATGGCAGGAATCAGATGCAGGAGACTGAAACTATGAATGTTTCTGCTTTTGCTAAGGACAGTGGTTTGGGGCCAGTGTTGTGCTTGACAGAGCACGACATCAGCCTGCTCTCTGGCTGCTCCCGGGAGAAGTGGCTGACAGAAAGCACCCTCCAGACCACCAGCAATCTTGTGTTTCACAACATGCCACGGTCACTGGACTTTCCTTCTGGGAAAGCCTAGTCACTGACCTGGCCAGATTCCCTGTCCTCCCCAAAATCCTGGGGAGAAACGGGCAGAGTTCTGCGCCCTGCGCCCTCTTTCGCGTCCCTAACGCGCTCCCAACGCGCCCTACAGCCCTGGTCGGGCACATACCACTGGGGCCTCTGCCGAGGAAGAGCCCCGGAAGCCTAGGGCCAGGCCTATTGCACAGGCATCTTAGACCAGGCCATTCCGGGATTGCTGTGTTTCACGTCCTGCCCTTCAACACTCCTGGGAGGGCTTTCCCTGAGAACCCTCATGTCTCTGCCCTCCCAGGAGGCTGTGGTTCTATGCAAAATAGGGGGTGCACCACGGGCCGTCCCCTTTCCTCTCTCTCGCCAATATCTTTCACCAAAGCTGAGCCCTGCAGGTAAATGTATCTATCTGGCTGAGGGGCCAGGGAGGGCCTTTGCCTGCAGTCTTACAAGCCAGAGTGCAGAGAAGGCAGCAGCTCTGGGACCGGGACTCTGCTCAAAGACATATCTAACATGCCACAGTGGAGCTGAGATGGGCAAGACACGTGTCTCACAGGCTGGCAGCACACCAAGACAGTGGCAGGAAACTATGCTAACAAGGAAAGAGAAAAGTCACGTGTCTCGTGGCCTTCCCACCATTAGACAGTAGTCTGCGCAAGAAAACATCCAACAGTGACAGGACAACCAAGCAAATGACAAACGCCGTGCTGAATAAAGTCATCTTACATGACATTTCGTACAAAGCCCCAGATCATGGGGATGATCGCGCAGCAGAAGCAGCAAGTATCAGAGCCACCGAACTTGGGGTGAGTTACACGAGGAGAAAGGGCGACATGGGGACAGGGGCTATGGGCTCAGGGAACAGCTACCACACTGCAACCTCGGGTGTGGGGATGCCACTCATTGCGGGTACTGCCCTGGGATTTCCTTTTAGAAAGAATCGCTGGTTAAAGTGTAGTGCACAAAAAAACCAACTCCTCGATTACACTATTAGATAACATCCTTTAACTGCCCCACCCACCCTGTGTGAGTCTCACCCACTTCCCGCCTGCTCCCTCTAGTCTGAGAGTTGTATCTCCACAAAAAACACACAGTGGGGCTCAATGAGCTGCTCATGTCTGACATGGACACCTAAGCAGTGCTGGATTCACAACCTGAAAGCCTGCAAAGGAAAGTGTGCCCGGCAGAAGATAAGCTGCCTGGCAACTCAGAACCTTCTTCTAAGAGAAGTAAGACATGTCACAATGGAGTCTAAGCCTACCTGTCTTATGCCAGGACCTTAGAGCTGCAGGCAGGAGCACAAAGGTAAAAACATATATTGAGTCCCAACACGCTCACTGTGGTGGTTGGTCTCTGTGGCGCAATCGGTTAGCGTGTTTGGCTGTTAACCGAAAAGTTGGTGGTTCAAGCCCACCCAGGGACGTATGCTTTTGCCTACATCAAGTCTTGAATTAAAACACAGCTGTCTGGCTTTGCTCTTAGAGCTCTCGCTTTGCCTGCGTGACATGCTCTATCTCAACATTTCTATCTTCTCTCATCTCTTCACCTCTTGTCATTTCCACCAATAGGACTGGAAACGGGACATCAAGTCCTGAATTAAAACACAGCTGTCTGGCTTTGCTCTTAGAGCTCTCGCTTTGCCTGCGTGACATGCTCTATCTCAACATTTCTATCTTCTCTCATCTCTTCACCTCTAGTCATTTCCACCAATAGGACTGGAAACGGGACACCAAGCCTTCTACTTTAACCACAGGCGTACTGAGGGCCAATAAAAGGCACAGAAGCATTTCTTGATCCGGGGCTGAGAACTGCATTCACAGGGACCTCGTGGCGCAACGGTAGCGCGGCTGACTCCAGATCAGAAGGTTGCGTGTTAAAATCACGTCGGGGTCACTCTTTGACATTTTTTTCCCCACCAAGTCTATATCTCTGACTTCTAAAGCAAAGCCAAAAGAAGGGCGCTTTGCATTGGCCGGGAATCGAACCCGGGCCTCCCGCGTGGCAGGCGAGAATTCTACCACTGAACCACCAATGCTTCACTTACATAGGCTGAGCAGAGAGCCCTGCCGTAGACAGTAGTGATGAGGCCCATGCATTTGCATGGGACACCTATGAACAAAGTTTGCATGGCAAGCCTTGGACTGCCAAACGTTCACATGCTGATGGCAGGAATCAGATGCAGGAGACTGAAACTATGAATGTTTCTGCTTTTGCTAAGGACAGTGGTTTGGGGCCAGTGTTGTGCTTGACAGAGCACGACATCAGCCTGCTCTCTGGCTGCTCCCGGGAGAAGTGGCTGACAGAAAGCACCCTCCAGACCACCAGCAATCTTGTGTTTCACAACATGCCACTGTCACTGGACTTTCCTTCTGGGAAAGCCTAGTCACTGACCTGGCCAGATTCCCTGTCCTCCCCAAAATCCTGGGGAGAAACGGGCAGAGTTCTGCGCCCTGCGCCCTCTTTCGCGTCCCTAACGCGCTCCCAATGCGCCCTACAGCCCTGGTCGGGCACAGCCCTGGTCGGGCTCATACCACTGGGGCCTCTGCCGAGGAAGAGCCCCGGAAGCCTAGGGCCAGGCCTATTGCACAGGCATCTTAGACCAGGCCATTCCGGGATTGCTGTGTTTCACGTCCTGCCCTTCAACACTCCTGGCAGGGATTTCCCTGAGAACCCTCATGTCTCTGCCCTCCCAGGAGGCTGTGGTTCTATGCAAAATAGGGGGTGCACCACGGGCCGTCCCCTTTCCTCTCTCTCGCCAATATCTTTCACCAAAGCTGAGCCCTGCAGGTAAATGTATCTATCTGGCTGAGGGGCCAGGGAGGGCCTTTGCCTGCAGTCTTACAAGCCAGAGTGCAGAGAAGGCAGCAACTCTGGGACCGGGACTCTGCTCAAAGACATATCTAACATGCCACAGTGGAGCTGAGATGGGCAAGACACGTGTCTCACAGGCTGGCAGCACACCAAGACAGTGGCAGGAAACTATGCTAACAAGGAAAGAGAAAAGTCACGTGTCTCGTGGCCTTCCCACCATTAGACAGTAGTCTGCACAAGAAAACATCCAACAGTGACAGGACAACCAAGCAAATGACAAACGCCGTGCTGAATAAAGTCATCTTACATGACATTTCGTACAAAGGCCCAGATCATGGGGATGATCGCGCAGCAGAAGCAGCAAGTATCAGAGCCACCGAACCTGGGGTGAGTTACACGAGGAGAAAGGGCGACATGGGGACAGGGGCTATGGGCTCAGGGAACAGCTACCACAATGCAACCTCGGGTGTGGGGATGCCACTCATTGCGGGTACTGCCCTGGGATTTCCTTTTAGAAAGAATCGCTGGTTAAAGTGTAGAGCACAAAAAACCCTACTCCTCGATTACACTATTAGATAACATCCTTTAACTGCCCCACCCACCCTGTGTGAGTCTCACCCACTTCCCGCCTGCTCCCTCTAGTCTGAGAGTTGTATCTCCACAAAAAACACACAATGGGGCTCAATGAGCTGCTCATGTCTGACATGGACACCTAAGCAGTGCTGGATTCACAACCTGAAAGCCTGCAAAGGAAAGTGTGCCCGGCAGAAGATAAGTTGCCTGGCAACTCAGAACCTTCTTCTAAGAGAAGTAAGACATGTCACAATGGAGTCTAAGCCTACCTGTCTTATGCCAGGACCTTAGAGCTGCAGGCAGGAGCACAAAGGTAAAAACATATATTGAGTCCCAACACGCTCACTGCGGTGGTTGGTCTCTGTGGCGCAATCGGTTAGCGCGTTCGGCTCTTAACTGAAAGGTTGGTGGTTCAAGCCCACCCAAGGGCGTAGGCTTTTGCCTACATCATGTCCTGAATTAAAACACAGCTGTCTGGCTTTGCTCTTAGAGCTCTCGCTTTGCCTGCGTGACATGCTCTATCTCAACATTTCTATCTTCTCTCATCTCTTCACCTCTAGTCATTTCCACCAATAGGACTGGAAACGGGACATCAAGTCCTGAATTAAAACACAGCTGTCTGGCTTTGCTCTTAGAGCTCTCGCTTTGCCTGCGTGACATGCTCTATCTCAACATTTCTATCTTCTCTCATCTCTTCACCGCTAGTCATTTCCACCAATAGGACTGGAAACGGGCCACCAAGCCTTCTACTTTAACCACAGGCGTACTGAGGGCCAATAAAAGGCACAGAAGCATTTCTTGATCCGGGGCTGAGAACTGCATGCACAGGGACCTCGTGGCTCAACGGTAGCGCGGCTGACTCCAGATCAGAAGGTTGCGTGTTCAAATCACGTCGGGGTCACTCTTTGACATTTTTTTCCCCACCAAGTCTATATGTCTGACTTCTAAAGCAAAGCCAAGAGAAGGGCACTTTGCATTGGCCGGGAATCGAACCCGGGCCTCCCGCGTGGCAGGCGAGAATTCTACCACTGAACCACCAATGCTTCACTTACATAGGCTGAGCAGAGAGCCCTGCCGTAGACAGTAGTGATGAGGCCCATGCATTCGCATGGGACACCTATGAACAAAGTTTGCATGGCAAGCCTTGGACTGCCAAACGTTCACATGCTGATGGCAGGAATCAGATGCAGGAGACTGAAACTATGAATGTTTCTGCTTTTGCTAAGGACAGTGGTTTGGGGCCAGTGTTGTGCTTGACAGAGCACGACATCAGCCTGCTCTCTGGCTGCTCCCGGGAGAAGTGGCTGACAGAAAGCACCCTCCAGACCACCAGCAATCTTGTGTTTCACAACATGCCACTGTCACTGGACTTTCCTTCTGGGAAAGCCTAGTCACTGACCTGGCCAGATTCCCTGTCCTCCCCAAAATCCTGGGGAGAAACGGGCAGAGTTCTGCGCCCTGCGCCCTCTTTCGCGTCCCTAACGCGCTCCCAACGCGCCCTACAGCCTGGTCGGGCACAGCCCTGGTCGGGCTCATACCACTGGGGCCTCTGCCGAGGAAGAGCCCCGGAAGCCTAGGGCCAGGCCTATTGCACAGGCATCTTAGACCAGGCCATTCCAGGATTGCTGTGTTTCACGTCCTGCCCTTCAACACTCCTGGGAGGGCTTTCCCTGAGAACCCTCATGTCTCTGCCCTCCCAGGAGGCTATGGTTCTATGCAAAATAGGGGGTGCACCACGGGCCGTCCCCTTTCCTCTCTCTCGCCAATATCTTTCACCAAAGCTGAGCCCTGCAGGTAAATGTATCTATCTGGCTGAGGGGCCAGGGAGGGCCTTTGCCTGCAGTCTTACAAGCCAGAGTGCAGAGAAGGCAGCAACTCTGGGACCGGGACTCTGCTCAAAGACATATCTAACATGCCACAGTGGAGCTGAGATGGGCAAGACACGTGTCTCACAGGCTGGCAGCACACCAAGACAGTGGCAGGAAACTATGCTAACAAAGAAAGAGAAAAGTCACGTGTCTCGTGGCCTTCCCACCATTAGACAGTAGTCTGCGCAAGAAAACATCCAACAGTGACAGGACAACCAAGCAAATGACAAACGCCGTGCTGAATAAAGTCATCTTACATGACATTTCGTACAAAGGCCCAGATCATGGGGATGATCGCGCAGCAGAAGCAGCAAGTATCAGAGCCACCGAACCTGGGGTGAGTTACACGAGGAGAAAGGGCGACATGGGGACAGGGGCTATGGGCTCAGGGAACAGCTACCACAATGCAACCTCGGGTGTGGGGATGCCACTCATTGCGGGTACTGCCCTGGGATTTCCTTTTAGAAAGAATCGCTGGTTAAAGTGTAGAGCACAAAAAACCCAACTCCTCGATTACACTATTAGATAACATCCTTTAACTGCCCCACCCACCCTGTGTGAGTCTCACCCACTTCCCGCCTGCTCCCTCTAGTCTGAGATTTGTATCTCCACAAAAAACACACAGTGGGGCTCAATGAGCTGCTCATGTCTGACATGGACACCTAAGCAGTGCTGGATTCACAACCTGAAAGCCTGCAAAGGAAAGTGTGCCCGGCAGAAGATAAGCTGCCTGGCAACTCAGAACCTTCTTCTAAGAGAAGTAAGACATGTCACAATGGAGTCTAAGCCTACCTGTCTTATGCCAGGACCTTAGAGCTGTAGGCAGCAGCACAAAGGTAAAAACATATATTGAGTCCCAACACGCTCACTGTGGTGGTTGGTCTCTGTGGCGCAATCGGTTAGCGTGTTCGGCTGTTAACCGAAAGGTTGGTGGTTCAAGCCCACCCAGGGACGTATGCTTTTGCCTACATCAAGTCCTGAATTAAAACACAGCTGTCTGGCTTTGCTCTTAGAGCTCTCGCTTTGCCTGCGTGACATGCTCTATCTCAACATTTCTATCTTCTCTCATCTCTTCACCTCTAGTCATTTCCACCAATAGGACTGGAAACGGGACATCAAGTCCTGAATTAAAACACAGCTGTCTGGCTTTGCTCTTAGAGCTCTCGCTTTGCCTGCGTGACATGCTCTATCTCAACATTTCTATCTTCTCTCATCTCTTCACCTCTAGTCATTTCCACCAATTGGACTGGAAACGGGACACCAAGCCTTCTACTTTAACCACAGGCGTACTGAGGGCCAATAAAAGGCACAGAAGCATTTCTTGTCCGGGGCTGTGACCTGCATGCACAGGGACCTCGTGGCGCAATGGTAGCGCGTCTGACTCCAGATCAGAAGGTTGTGTGTTCAAATCACGTCGGGGTCACTCTTTGACATTTTTTTCCCCACCAAGTCTATATCTCTGACTTCAAAAGCAAAGCCAAAAGAAGGGTGCTTTGCATTGGCCGGGAATCGAACCCGGGCCTCCCGCGTGGCAGGCGAGAATTCTACCACTGAACCACCAATGCTTCACTTACATAGGCTGAGCAGAGAGCCCTGCCGTAGACAGTAGTGACGAGGCCCATGCATTCGCATGGGACACCTATGAACAAAGTTTGCATGGCAAGCCTTGGACTGCCAAACGTTCACATGCTGATGGCAGGAATCAGATGCAGGAGACTGAAACTATGAATGTTTCTGCTTTTGCTAAGGACAGTGGTTTGGGGCCAGTGTTGTGCTTGACAGAGCACGACATCAGCCTGCTCTCTGGCTGCTCCCGGGAGAAGTGGCTGACAGAAAGCACCCTCCAGACCACCAGCAATCTTGTGTTTCACAACATGCCACTGTCACTGGACTTTCCTTCTGGGAAAGCCTAGTCACTGACCTGGCCAGATTCCCTGTCCTCCCCAAAATCCTGGGGAGAAACGGGCAGAGTTCTGCGCCCTGCGCCCTCTTTCGTGTCCATAACGCGCTCCCAACGCGCCCTACAGCCCTGGTCGGGCACAGCCCTGGTCGGGCTCATACCACTGGGGCCTCTGCCGAGGAAGAGCCCCGGAAGCCTAGGGCCAGGCCTATTGCACAGGCATCTTAGACCAGGCCATTCCGGGATTGCTGTGTTTCACGTCCTGCCCTTCAACACTCCTGGGAGGGCTTTCCCTGAGAACCCTCATGTCTCTGCCCTCCCAGGAGGCTATGGTTCTATGCAAAATAGGGGGTGCACCACGGGCCGTCCCCTTTCCTCTCTCTCGCCAATATCTTTCACCAAAGCTGAGCCCTGCAGGTAAATGTATCTATCTGGCTGAGGGGCCAGGGAGGGCCTTTGCCTGCAGTCTTATAAGCCAGAGTGCAGAGAAGGCAGCAGCTCTGGGACCGGGACTCTGCTCAAAGACATATCTAACATGCCACAGTGGAGCTGAGATGGGCAAGACACGTGTCTCACAGGCTGGCAGCACACCAAGACAGTGGCAGGAAACTATGCTAACAAGGAAAGAGAAAAGTCACGTGTCTCGTGGCCTTCCCACCATTAGACAGTAGTCTGCGCAAGAAAACATCCAACAGTGACAGGACAACCAAGCAAATGACAAACGCCGTGCTGAATAAAGTCATCTTACATGACATTTCGTACAAAGGCCCAGATCATGGGGATGATCGCGCAGCAGAAGCAGCAAGTATCAGAGCCACCGAACCTGGGGTGAGTTACACGAGGAGAAAGGGCGACATGGGGACAGGGGCTATGGGCTCAGGGAACAGCTACCACAATGCAACCTCGGGTGTGGGGATGCCACTCATTGCGGGTACTGCCCTTGGATTTCCTTTTAGAAAGAATCGCTGGTTAAAGTGTAGTGCACAAAAAACCCAACTCCTCGATTACACTATTAGATAACATCCTTTAACTGCCCCACCCACCCTGTGTGAGTCTCACCCACTTCCCGCCTGCTCCCTCTAGTCTGAGAGTTGTATCTCCACAAAAAACACACAGTGGGGCTCAATGAGCTGCTCATGTCTGGCATGGACACCTAAGCAGTGCTGGATTCACAACCTGAAAGCCTGCAAAGGAAAGTGTGCCCGGCAGAAGATAAGCTGCCTGGCAACTCAGAACCTTCTTCTAAGAGAAGTAAGACATGTCACAATGGAGTCTAAGCCTACCTGTCTTATGCCAGGACCTTAGAGCTGCAGGCAGGAGCACAAAGGTAAAAACATATATTGAGTCCCAACACGCTCACTGCGGTGGTTGGTCTCTGTGGCGCAATCGGTTAGCGCGTTCAGCTGTTAATCGAAAGGTTGGTGGTTCAAGCCCACCCAGGGACGTATGCTTTTGCCTACATCAAGTCCTGAATTAAAACACAGCTGTCTGGCTTTGCTCTTAGAGCTCTCGCTTTGCCTGCGTGACATTCTCTATCTCAACATTTCTATCTTCTCTCATCTCTTCACCTCTAGTCATTTCCACCAATAGGACTGGAAACGGGACATCAAGTCCTGAATTAAAACACAGCTGTCTGGCTTTGCTCTTAGAGCTCTCGCTTTGCCTGCGTGACATGCTCTATCTCAACATTTCTATCTTCTCTCATCTCTTCACCTCTAGTCATTTCCACCAATAGGACTGGAAACGGGCCACCAAGCCTTCTACTTTAACCACAGGCGTACTGAGGGCCAATAAAAGGCACAGAAGCATTTCTTGATCCAGGGCTGAGAACTGCATGCACAGGGACCTCGTGGCGCAACGGTAGCGCGTCTGACTCCAGATCAGAAGGTTGTGTGTTCAAATCACGTCGGGGTCACTCTTTGACATTTTTTTCCCCACCAAGTCTATATCTCTGACTTCTAAAGCAAAGCCAAAAGAAGGGCGCTTTGCATTGGCCGGGAATCGAACCCGGGCCTCCCGCGTGGCAGGCAAGAATTCTACCACTGAACCACCAATGCTTCACTTACATAGCCTGAGCAGAGAGCCCTGCCGTAGACAGTAGTGACGAGGCCCATGCATTCGCATGGGACACCTATGAACAAAGTTTGCATGGCAAGCCTTGGACTGCCAAACGTTCACATGCTGATGGCAGGAATCAGATGCAGGAGACTGAAACTATGAATGTTTCTGCTTTTGCTAAGGACAGTGGTTTGGGGCCAGTATTGTGCTTGACAGAGCATGACATCAGCCTGCTCTCTGGCTGCTCCCGGGAGAAGTGGCTGACAGAAAGCACCCTCCAGACCACCAGCAATCTTGTGTTTCACAACATGCCACTGTCACTGGACTTTCCTTCTGGGAAAGCCTAGTCACTGACCTGGCCAGATTCCCTGTCCTCCCCAAAATCCTGGGGAGAAACGGGCAGAGTTCTGCGCCCTGCGCCCTCTTTCGCGTCCCTAACGCGCTCCCAACGCGCCCTACAGCCCTGGTCGGGCACAGCCCTGGTCGGGCTCATACCACTGGGGCCTCTGCCGAGGAAGAGCCCCGGAAGCCTAGGGCCAGGCCTATTGCACAGGCATCTTAGACCAGGCCATTCCGGGATTGCTGTGTTTCACGTCCTGCCCTTCAACACTCCTGGGAGGGCTTTCCCTGAGAACCCTCATGTCTCTGCCCTCCCAGGAGGCTGTGGTTCTATGCAAAATAGGGGGTGCACCACGGGCCGTCCCCTTTCCTCTCTCTCGCCAATATCTTTCACCAAAGCTGAGCCCTGCAGGTAAATGTATCTATCTGGCTGAGGGGCCAGGGAGGGCCTTTGCCTGCAGTCTTATAAGCCAGAGTGCAGAGAAGGCAGCAGCTCTGGGACCGGGACTCTGCTCAAAGACATATCTAACATGCCACAGTGGAGCTGAGATGGGCAAGACACGTGTGTCACAGGCTGGCAGCACACCAAGACAGTGGCAGGAAACTATGCTAACAAGGAAAGAGAAAAGTCACGTGTCTCGTGGCCTTCCCACCATTAGACAGTAGTCTGCGCAAGAAAACATCCAACAGTGACAGGACAACCAAGCAAATGACAAACGCCGTGCTGAATAAAGTCATCTTACATGACATTTCGTACAAAGGCCCAGATCATGGGGATGATCGCGCAGCAGAAGCAGCAAGTATCAGAGCCACCGAACCTGGGGTGAGTTACACGAGGAGAAAGGGCGACATGGGGACAGGGGCTATGGGCTCAGGGAACAGCTACCACAATGCAACCTCGGGTGTGGGGATGCCACTCATTGCGGGTACTGCCCTGGGATTTCCTTTTAGAAAGAATCGCTGGATAAAGTGTAGTGCACAAAAAAACCAACTCCTCGATTACACTATTAGATAACATCCTTTAACTGCCCCACCCACCCTGTGTGAGTCTCACCCACTTCCCGCCTGCTCCCTCTAGTCTGAGAGTTGTATCTCCACAAAAAACACACAGTGGGGCTCAATGAGCTGCTCATGTCTGACATGGACACCTAAGCAGTGCTGGATTCACAACCTGAAAGCCTGCAAAGGAAAGTGTGCCCGGCAGAAGATAAGCTGCCTGGCAACTCAGAACCTTCTTCTAAGAGAAGTAAGACATGTCACAATGGAGTCTAAGCCTACCTGTCTTATGCCAGGACCTTAGAGCTGCAGGCAGGAGCACAAAGGTAAAAACATATATTGAGTCCCAACACGCTCAATGCAGTGGTTGGTCTCTGTGGCGCAATCGGTTAGCGTGCTCGGCTGTTAACCAAAAGGTTGGTGGTTCAAGCCCACCCAGGAATGTATGCTTTTGCCTACATCAAGTCCTGAATTAAAACACAGCTGTCTGGCTTTGCTCTTAGAGCTCTCGCTTTGCCTGCGTGACATGCTCTATCTCAACATTTCTATCTTCTCTCATCTCTTCACCTCTAGTCATTTCCACCAATAGGACTGGAAACGGGACACCAAGCCTTCTACTTTAACCACAGGCGTACTGAGGGCCAATAAAAGGCACAGAAGCATTTCTTGATCCGGGGCTGAGAACTGCATGCACAGGGACCTCATGGCGCAACGGTAGCGCGTCTGACTCCAGATCAGAAGTTTGCGTGTTCAAATCACGTCGGGGTCACTCTTTGACATTTTTTTCCCCACCAAGTCTATATCTCTGACTTCTAAAGCAAAGCCAAAAGAAGGGCGCTTTGCATTGGCCGGGAATCGAACCAGGGCCTCCCGCGTGGCAGGCGAGAATTCTACCACTGAACCACCAATGCTTCACTTACATAGGCTGAGCAGAGAGCCCTGCCGTAGACAGTAGTGATGAGGCCCATGCATTCGCATGGGACACCTATGAACAAAGTTTGCATGGCAAGCCTTGGACTGCCAAACGTTCACATGCTGATGGCAGGAATCAGATGCAGGAGACTGAAACTATGAATGTTTCTGCTTTTGCTAAGGACAGTGGTTTGGGGCCAGTGTTGTGCTTGACAGAGCACGACATCAGCCTGCTCTCTGGCTGCTCCCGGGAGAAGTGGCTGACAGAAAGCACCCTCCAGACCACCAGCAATCTTGTGTTTCACAACATGCCACTGTCACTGGACTTTCCTTCTGGGAAAGCCTAGTCACTGACCTGGCCAGATTCCCTGTCCTCCCCAAAATCCTGGGGAGAAACGGGCAGAGTTCTGCGCCCTGCGCCCTCTTTCGCGTCCCTAACGCGCTCCCAACGCGCCCTACAGCCCTGGTCGGGCACAGCCCTGGTCGGGCTCATACCACTGGGGCCTCTGCCGAGGAAGAGCCCCGGAAGCCTAGGGCCAGGCCTATTGCACAGGCATCTTAGACCAGGCCATTCCGGGATTGCTGTGTTTCACGTCCTGCCCTTCAACACTCCTGGGAGGGCTTTCCCTGAGAACCCTCATGTCTCTGCCCTCCCAGGAGGCTATGGTTCTATGCAAAATAGGGGGTGCACCACGGGCCGTCCCCTTTCCTCTCTCTCGCCAATATCTTTCACCAAAGCTGAGCCCTGCAGGTAAATGTATCTATCTGGCTGAGGGGCCAGGGAGGGCCTTTGCCTGCAGTCTTATAAGCCAGAGTGCAGAGAAGGCAGCAGCTCTGGGACCGGGACTCTGCTCAAAGACATATCTAACATGCCACAGTGGAGCTGAGATGGGCAAGACACGTGTCTCACAGGCTGGCAGCACACCAAGACAGTGGCAGGAAACTATGCTAACAAGGAAAGAGAAAAGTCACGTGTCTCGTGGCCTTCCCACCATTAGACAGTAGTCTGCGCAAGAAAACATCCAACAGTGACAGGACAACCAAGCAAATGACAAACGCCGTGCTGAATAAAGTCATCTTACATGACATTTCGTACAAAGGCCCAGATCATGGGGATGATCGCGCAGCAGAAGCAGCAAGTATCAGAGCCACCGAACCTGGGGTGAGTTACACGAGGAGAAAGGGCGACATGGGGACAGGGGCTATGGGCTCAGGGAACAGCTACCACAATGCAACCTCGGGTGTGGGGATGCCACTCATTGCGGGTACTGCCCTGGGATTTCCTTTTAGAAAGAATCGCTGGTTAAAGTGTAGTGCACAAAAAAACCAACTCCTCGATTACACTATTAGATATCCTTTAACTGCCCCACCCACCCTGTGTGAGTCTCACCCACTTCCCGCCTGCTCCCTCTAGTCTGAGAGTTGTATCTCCACAAAAAACACACAGTGGGGCTCAATGAGCTGCTCATGTCTGACATGGACACCTAAGCAGTGCTGGATTCACAACCTGAAAGCCTGCAAAGGAAAGTGTGCTCGGCAGAAGATAAGCTGCCTGGCAACTCAGAACCTTCTTCTAAGTGAAGTAAGACATGTCACAATGGAGTCTAAGCCTACCTGTCTTATGCCAGGACCTTAGAGCTGCAGGCAGGAGCACAAAGGTAAAAACATATATTGAGTCCCAACACGCTCACTGCGGTGGTTGGTCTCTGTGGCGCAATCGGTTAGCGCGTTCGGCTGTTAACCGAAAGGTTGGTGGTTCAAGCCCACCCAGGGACGTATGCTTTTGCCTACATCAAGTCCTGAATTAAAACACAGCTGTCTGGCTTTGCTCTTAGAGCTCTCGCTTTGCCTGCGTGACATGCTCTATCTCAACATTTCTATCTTCTCTCATCTCTTCACCTCTAGTCATTTCCACCAATAGGACTGGAAACGGGACATCAAGTCCTGAAATAAAACACAGCTGTCTGGCTTTGCTCTTAGAGCTCTCGCTTTGCCTGCGTGACATGCTCTATCTCAACATTTCTATCTTCTCTCATCTCTTCACCTCTAGTCATTTCCACCAATAGGACTAGAAACGGGCCACCAAGCCTTCTACTTTAACCACAGGCGTACTGAGGGCCAATAAAATGCACAAAAGCATTTCTTGATCCGGGGCTGAGAACTGCATGCACAGGGACCTCGTGGCGCAACGGTAGCGCGTCTGACTCCAGATCAGAAGGTTGCGTGTTCAAATCACGTCGGGGTCACTCTTTGACATTTTTTTCCCCACCAAGTCTATATCTCTGACTTCTAAAGCAAAGCCAAAAGAAGGGCGCTTTGCATTGGCCGGGAATCGAACCCGGGCCTCCCGCGTGGCAGGCGAGAATTCTACCACTGAACCACCAATGCTTCACTTACATAGGCTGAGCAGAGAGCCCTGCCGTAGACAGTAGTGACGAGGCTCATGCATTCGCATGGGACACCTATGAACAAAGTTTGCATGGCAAGCCTTGGACTGCCAAACGTTCACATGCTGATGGCAGGAATCAGATGCAGGAGACTGAAACTATGAATGTTTCTGCTTTTGCTAAGGACAGTGGTTTGGGGCCAGTGTTGTGCTTGACAGAGCACGACATCAGCCTGCTCTCTGGCTGCTCCCGGGAGAAGTGGCTGACAGAAAGCACCCTCCAGACCACCAGCAATCTTGTGTTTCACAACATGCCACTGTCACTGGACTTTCCTTCTGGGAAAGCCTAGTCACTGACCTGGCCAGATTCCCTGTCCTCCCCAAAATCCTGGGGAGAAACGGGCAGAGTTCTGCGCCCTGCGCCCTCTTTCGCGTCCCTAACGCGCTCCCAACGCGCCCTACAGCCCTGGTCGGGCACAGCCCTGGTCGGGCTCATACCACTGGGGCCTCTGCCGAGGAAGAGCCCCGGAAGCCTAGGGCCAGGCCTATTGCACAGGCATCTTAGACCAGGCCATTCCGGGATTGCTGTGTTTCACGTCCTGCCCTTCAACACTCCTGGGAGGGCTTTCCCTGAGAACCCTCATGTCTCTGCCCTCCCAGGAGGCTGTGGTTCTTTGCAAAATAGGGGGTGCACCACGGGCCGTCCCCTTTCCTCTCTCTCGCCAATATCTTTCACCAAAGCTGAGCCCTGCAGGTAAATGTATCTATCTGGCTGAGGGGCCAGGGAGGGCCTTTGCCTGCAGTCTTACAAGCCAGAGTGCAGAGAAGGCAGCAGCTCTGGGACCGGGACTCTGCTCAAAGACATATCTAACATGCCACAGTGGAGCTGAGATGGGCAAGACACGTGTCTCACAGGCAGGCAGCACAACAAGACAGTGGCAGGAAACTATGCTAACAAGGAAAGAGAAAAGTCACGTGTCTCGTGGCCTTCCCACCATTAGACAGTAGTCTGCGCAAGAAAACATCCAACAGTGACAGGACAACCAAGCAAATGACAAACGCTGTGCTGAATAAAGTCATCTTACATGACATTTCGTACAAAGGCCCAGATCATGGGGATGATCGCGCAGAAGCAGCAAGTATCAGAGCCACCGAACCTGAGGTGAGTTACACGAGGAGAAAGGGCGACATGGGGACAGGGGCTAGGGGCTCAGGGAACAGCTACCACAATGCAGCCTCGGGTGTGGGGATGCCACTCATTGCGGGTACTGCCCTGGGATTTCCTTTTAGAAAGAATCGCTGGTTAAAGTGTAGTGCACAAAAAACCCAACTCCTCGATTACACTATTAGATAACATCCTTTAACTGCCCCACCCACCCTGTGTGAGTCTCACCCACTTCCCGCCTGCTCCCTCTAGTCTGAGAGTTGTATCTCCACAAAAAACACACAGTGGAGCTCAATGAGCTGCTCATGTCTGACATGGACACCTAAGCAGTGCTGGATTCACAACCTGAAAGCCTGCAAAGGAAAGTGTGCCCGGCAGAAGATAAGCTGCCTGGCAACTCAGAACCTTCTTCTAAGAGAAGTAAGACATGTCACAATGGAGTCTAAGCCTACCTGTCTTATGCCAGGACCTTAGAGCTGCAGGCAGGAGCACAAAGGTAAAAACATATATTGAGTCCCAACACGCTTACTGCGGTGGTTGGTCTCTGTGGCGCAATCGGTTAGCGCGTTCGGCTGTTAACCGAAAGGTTGGTGGTTCAAGCCCACCCAGGGACGTATGCTTTTGCCTACATCAAGTCCTGAATTAAAACACAGCTGTCTGGCTTTGCTCTTAGAGCTCTCGCTTTGCCTGCGTGACATGCTCTATCTCAACATTTCTATCTTCTCTCATCTCTTCACCTCTAGTCATTTCCACCAATAGGACTGGAAACGGGACATCAAGTCCTGAAATAAAACACAGCTGTCTGGCTTTGCTCTTAGAGCTCTCGCTTTGCCTGCGTGACATGCTCTATCTCAACATTTCTATCTTCTCTCATCTCTTCACCTCTAGTCATTTCCACCAATAGGACTAGAAACGGGCCACCAAGCCTTCTACTTTAACCACAGGCGTACTGAGGGCCAATAAAATGCACAAAAGCATTTCTTGATCCGGGGCTGAGAACTGCATGCACAGGGACCTCGTGGCGCAACGGTAGCGCGTCTGACTCCAGATCAGAAGGTTGCGTGTTCAAATCACGTCGGGGTCACTCTTTGACATTTTTTTCCCCACCAAGTCTATATCTCTGACTTCTAAAGCAAAGCCAAAAGAAGGGCGCTTTGCATTGGCCGGGAATCGAACCCGGGCCTCCCGCGTGGCAGGCGAGAATTCTACCACTGAACCACCAATGCTTCACTTACATAGGCTGAGCAGAGAGCCCTGCCGTAGACAGTAGTGACGAGGCTCATGCATTCGCATGGGACACCTATGAACAAAGTTTGCATGGCAAGCCTTGGACTGCCAAACGTTCACATGCTGATGGCAGGAATCAGATGCAGGAGACTGAAACTATGAATGTTTCTGCTTTTGCTAAGGACAGTGGTTTGGGGCCAGTGTTGTGCTTGACAGAGCACGACATCAGCCTGCTCTCTGGCTGCTCCCGGGAGAAGTGGCTGACAGAAAGCACCCTCCAGACCACCAGCAATCTTGTGTTTCACAACATGCCACTGTCACTGGACTTTCCTTCTGGGAAAGCCTAGTCACTGACCTGGCCAGATTCCCTGTCCTCCCCAAAATCCTGGGGAGAAACGGGCAGAGTTCTGCGCCCTGCGCCCTCTTTCGCGTCCCTAACGCGCTCCCAACGCGCCCTACAGCCGTGGTCGGGCACAGCGCTGGTCGGGCTCATACCACTGGGGCCTCTGCCGAGGAAGAGCCCCGGAAGCCTAGGGCCAGGCCTATTGCACAGGCATCTTAGACCAGGCCATTCCGGGATTGCTGTGTTTCACGTCCTGCCCTTCAACACTCCTGGGAGGGCTTTCCCTGAGAACCCTCATGTCTCTGCCCTCCCAGGAGGCTGTGGTTCTATGCAAAATAGGGGGTGCACCACGGGCCGTCCCCTTTCCTCTCTCTCGCCAATATCTTTCACCAAAGCTGAGCCCTGCAGGTAAATGTATCTATCTGGCTGAGGGGCCAGGGAGGGCCTTTGCCTGCAGTCTTACAAGCCAGAGTGCAGAGAAGGCAGCAACTCTGGGACCGGGACTCTGCTCAAAGACATATCTAACATGCCACAGTGGAGCTGAGATGGGCAAGACACGTGTCTCACAGGCTGGCAGCACACCAAGACAGTGGCAGGAAACTATGCTAACAAGGAAAGAGAAAAGTCACGTGTCTCGTGGCCTTCCCACCATTAGACAGTAGTCTGCGCAAGAAAACATCCAACAGTGACAGGACAACCAAGCAAATGACAAACGCCGTGCTGAATAAAGTCATCTTACATGACATTTCGTACAAAGGCCCAGATCATGGGGATGATCGCGCAGCAGAAGCAGCAAGTATCAGAGCCACCGAACCTGGGGTGAGTTACACGAGGAGAAAGGGCGACATGGGGACAGGGGCTATGGGCTCAGGGAACAGCTACCACAATGCAACCTCGGGTGTGGGGATGCCACTCATTGCGGGTACTGCCCTGGGATTTCCTTTTAGAAAGAATCGCTGGTTAAAGTGTAGAGCACAAAAAACCCAACTCCTCGATTACACTATTAGATAACATCCTTTAACTGCCCCACCCACCCTGTGTGAGTCTCACCCACTTCCCGCCTGCTCCCTCTAGTCTGAGAGTTGTATCTCCACAAAAAACACACAGTGGGGCTCAATGAGCTGCTCATGTCTGACATGGACACCTAAGCAGTGCTGGATTCACAACCTGAAAGCCTGCAAAGGAAAGTGTGCCCGGCAGAAGATAAGCTGCCTGGCAACTCAGAACCTTCTTCTAAGAGAAGTAAGACATGTCACAATGGAGTCTAAGCCTACCTGTCTTATGCCAGGACCTTAGAGCTGCAGGCAGGAGCACAAAGGTAAAAACATATATTGAGTCCCAACACGCTCACTGCGGTGGTTGGTCTCTGTGGCGCAATCGGTTAGCACGTTCGGCTGTTAACCGAAAGGTTGGTGGTTCAAGCCCACCCAGGGACGTATGCTTTTGCCTACATCAAGTCCTGAATTAAAACACAGCTGTCTGGCTTTGCTCTTAGAGCTCTCGCTTTGCCTGCGTGACATGCTCTATCTCAACATTTCTATCTTCTCTCATCTCTTCACCTCTAGTCATTTCCACCAATAGGACTGGAAACGGGACATCAAGTCCTGAATTAAAACACAGCTGTCTGGCTTTGCTCTTAGAGCTCTCGCTTTGCCTGCGTGACATGCTCTATCTCAACATTTCTATTTTCTCTCATCTCTTCACCTCTAGTCATTTCCACCAATAGGACTGGAAACGGGACACCAAGCCTTCTACTTTAACCACAGGCGTACTGAGGGCCAATAAAAGGCACAGAAGCATTTCTTGATCCGGGGCTGAGAACTGCATGCACAGGGACCTCGTGGCGCAACGGTAGCGCGTCTGACTCCAGATCAGAAGGTTGTGTGTTCAAATCACGTCGGGGTCACTCTTTGACATTTTTTCCCCCACCAAGTCTATATCTCTGACTTCTAAAGCAAAGCCAAAAGAAGGGCGCTTTGCATTGGCTGGGAATCGAACCCGGGCCTTCCGCGTGGCAGGCGAGAATTCTACCACTGAAACACCAATGCTTCACTTACATAGCCTGAGCAGAGAGCCCTGCCGTAGACAGTAGTGACGAGGCCCATGCATTCGCATGGGACACCTATGAACAAAGTTTGCATGGCAAGCCTTGGACTGCCAAACGTTCACATGCTGATGGCAGGAATCAGATGCAGGAGACTGAAACTATGAATGTTTCTGCTTTTGCTAAGGACAGTGGTTTGGGGCCAGTGTTGTGCTTGACAGAGCACGACATCAGCCTGCTCTCTGGCTGCTCCCGGGAGAAGTGGCTGACAGAAAGCACCCTCCAGACCACCAGCAATCTTGTGTTTCACAACATGCCACTGTCACTGGACTTTCCTTCTGGGAAAGCCTAGTCACTGACCTGGCCAGATTCCCTGTCCTCCCCAAAATCCTGGGGAGAAACGGGCAGAGTTCTGCGCCCTGCGCCCTCTTTCGCGTCCCTAACGCGCTCCCAACACGCCCTACAGCCCTGGTCGGGCACAGCGCTGGTCGGGCTCATACCACTGGGGCCTCTGCCGAGGAAGAGCCCCGGAAGCCTAGGGCCAGGCCTATTGCACAGGCATCTTAGACCAGGCCATTCCGGGATTGCTGTGTTTCACGTCCTGCCCTTCAACACTCCTGGGAGGGCTTTCCCTGAGAACCCTCATGTCTCTGCCCTCCCAGGAGGCTGTGGTTCTATGCAAAATAGGGGGTGCACCACGGGCCGTCCCCTTTCCTCTCTCTCGCCAATATCTTTCACCAAAGCTGAGCCCTGCAGGTAAATGTATCTATCTGGCTGAGGGGCCAGGGAGGGCCTTTGCCTGCAGTCTTACAAGCCAGAGTGCAGAGAAGGCAGCAACTCTGGGACCGGGACTCTGCTCAAAGACATATCTAACATGCCACAGTGGAGCTGAGATGGGCAAGACACGTGTCTCACAGGCTGGCAGCACACCAAGACAGTGGCAGGAAACTATGCTAACAAGGAAAGAGAAAAGTCACGTGTCTCGTGGCCTTCCCACCATTAGACAGTAGTCTGCGCAAGAAAACATCCAACAGTGACAGGACAACCAAGCAAATGACAAACGCCGTGCTGAATAAAGTCATCTTACATGACATTTCGTACAAAGGCCCAGATCATGGGGATGATCGCGCAGCAGAAGCAGCAAGTATCAGAGCCACCGAACCTGGGGTGAGTTACACGAGGAGAAAGGGCGACATGGGGACAGGGGCTATGGGCTCAGGGAACAGCTACCACAATGCAACCTCGGGTGTGGGGATGCCACTCATTGCGGGTACTGCCCTCGGATTTCCTTTTAGAAAGAATCGTTGGTTAAAGTGTAGTGCACAAAAAAACCAACTCCTCGATTACACTATTAGATAACATCCTTTAACTGCCCCACCCACCCTGTGTGAGTCTCACCCACTTCCCGCCTGCTCCCTCTAGTCTGAGAGTTGTATCTCCACAAAAAACACACAGTGGGGCTCAATGAGCTGCTCATGTCTGACATGGACACCTAAGCAGTGCTGGATTCACAACCTGAAAGCCTGCAAAGGAAAGTGTGCCCGGCAGAAGATAAGCTGCCTGGCAACTCAGAACCTTCTTCTAAGAGAAGTAAGATATGTCACAATGGAGTCTAAGCCTACCTGTCTTATGCCAGGACCTTAGAGCTGCAGGCAGGAGCACAAAGGTAAAAACATATATTGAGTCCCAACACGCTCACTGTGGTGGTTGGTCTCTGTGGCGCTATCGGTTAGCGTGTTCGGCTGTTAACCGAAAAGTTGGTGGTTCAAGCCCACCCAGGGACGTATGCTTTTGCCTACATCAAGTCCTGAATTAAAACACAGCTGTCTGGCTTTGCTCTTAGAGCTCTCGCTTTGCCTGCGTGACATGCTCTATCTCAACATTTCTATCTTCTCTCATCTCTTCACCTCTAGTCATTTCCACCAATAGGACTGGAAACGGGACATCAAGTCCTGAATTAAAACACAGCTGTCTGGCTTTGCTCTTAGAGCTCTCGCTTTGCCTGCGTGACATGCTCTATCTCAACATTTCTATCTTCTCTCATCTCTTCACCTCTAGTCATTTCCACCAATAGGACTGGAAACGGGACACCAAGCCTTCTACTTTAACCACAGGCGTACTGAGGGCCAATAAAAGGCACAGAAGCATTTCTTGATCCGGGGCTGAGAACTGCATGCACAGGGACCTCGTGGCGCAACGGTAGCGCGTCTGACTCCAGATCAGAAGGTTGCGTGTTCAAATCACGTCGGGGTCACTCTTTGACATTTTTTTCCCCACCAAGTCTATATCTCTGACTTCTAAAGCAAAGCCAAAAGAAGGGCGCTTTGCATTGGCCGGGAATCGAACCCGGGCCTCCCGCGTGGCCGGCGAGAATTCTACCACTGAACCACCAATGCTTCTCTTACATAGCCTGAGCAGAGAGCCCTGCCGTAGACAGTAGTGATGAGGCCCATGCATTCGCATGGGACACCTATGAACAAAGTTTGCATGGCAAGCCTTGGACTGCCAAACGTTCACATGCTGATGGCAGGAATCAGATGCAGGAGACTGAAACTATGAATGTTTCTGCTTTTGCTAAGGACAGTGGTTTGGGGCCAGTGTTGTGCTTGACAGAGCACGACATCAGCCTGCTCTCTGGCTGCTCCCGGGAGAAGTGGCTGACAGAAAGCACCCTCCAGACCACCAGCAATCTTGTGTTTCACAACATGCCACTGTCACTGGACTTTCCTTCTGGGAAAGCCTAGTCACTGACCTGGCCAGATTCCCTGTCCTCCCCAAAATCCTGGGGAGAAACGGGCAGAGTTCTGCGCCCTGCGCCCTCTTTCGCGTCCCTAACGCGCTCCCAACGCGCCCTACAGCCCTGGTCGGGCACAGCCCTGGTCGGGCTCATACCACTGGGGCCTCTGCCGAGGAAGAGCCCCGGAAGCCTAGGGCCAGGCCTATTGCACAGGCATCTTAGACCAGGCCATTCCGGGATTGCTGTGTTTCACGTCCTGCCCTTCAACACTCCTGGGAGGGCTTTCCCTGAGAACCCTCATGTCTCTGCCCTCCCAGGAGGCTGTGGTTCTATGCAAAATAGGGGGTGCACCACGGGCCGTCCCCTTTCCTCTCTCTCGCCAATATCTTTCACCAAAGCTGAGCCCTGCAGGTAAATGTATCTATCTGGCTGAGGGGCCAAGGAGGGCCTTTGCCTGCAGTCTTATAAGCCAGAGTGCAGAGAAGGCAGCAGCTCTGGGACCGGGACTCTGCTCAAAGACATATCTAACATGCCACAGTGGAGCTGAGATGGGCAAGACACGTGTGTCACAGGCTGGCAGCACACCAAGACAGTGGCAGGAAACTATGCTAACAAGGAAAGAGAAAAGTCACGTGTCTCGTGGCCTTCCCACCATTAGACAGTAGTCTGCGCAAGAAAACATCCAACAGTGACAGGACAACCAAGCAAATGACAAACGGCGTGCTGAATAAAGTCATCTTACATGACATTTCGTACAAAGGCCCAGATCATGGGGATGATCGCGCAGCAGAAGCAGCAAGTATCAGAGCCACCGAACCTGGGGTGAGTTACACGAGGAGAAAGGGCGACATGGGGACAGGGGCTATGGGCTCAGGGAACAGCTACCACAATGCAACCTCGGGTGTGGGGATGCCACTCATTGCGGGTACTGCCCTGGGATTTCCTTTTAGAAAGAATCGCTGGTTAAAGTGTAGTGCACAAAAAAAACAACTCCTCGATTACACTATTAGATAACATCCTTTAACTGCCCCACCCATGCTGTGTGAGTCTCACCCACTTCCCGCCTGCTCCCTCTAGTCTGAGAGTTGTATCTCCACAAAAAACACACAGTGGGGCTCAATGAGCTGCTCATGTCTGACATGGACACCTAAGCAGTGCTGGATTCACAACCTGAAAGCCTGCAAAGGAAAGTGTGCCCGGCAGAAGATAAGCTGCCTGGCAACTCAGAACCTTCTTCTAAGAGAAGTAAGACATGTCACAATGGAGTCTAAGCCTACCTGTCTTATGCCAGGACCTTAGAGCTGCAGGCAGGAGCACAAAGGTAAAAACATATATTGAGTCCCAACACGCTCACTGCGGTGGTTGGTCTCTGTGGCGCAATCGGTTAGCGTGTTCGGCTGTTAACCGAAAGGTTGGTGGTTCAAGCCCACCCAGGGACGTATGCTTTTGCCTACATCAAGTCCTGAATTAAAACACAGCTGTCTGGCTTTGCTCTTAGAGCTCTCGCTTTGCCTGCGTGACATGCTCTATCTCAACATTTCTATCTTCTCTCATCTCTTCACCTCTAGTCATTTCCACCAATAGGACTGGAAACGGGACACCAAGCCTTCTACTTTAACCACAGGCGTACTGAGGGCCAATAAAAGGCACAGAAGCATTTCTTGATCCGGGGCTGAGAACTGCATGCACAGGGACCTCGTGGCGCAACGGTAGCGCGTCTGACTCCAGATCAGAAGTTTGCGTGTTCAAATCACTTCGGGGTCACTCTTTGACATTTTTTTCCCCACCAAGTCTATATCTCTGACTTCTAAAGCAAAGCCAAAAGAAGGGCGCTTTGCATTGGCCGGGAATCGAACCCGGGCCTCCCGCGTGGCAGGCGAGAATTATACCACTGAACCACCAATGCTTCACTTACATAGGCTGAGCAGAGAGCCCTGCCGTAGACAGTAGTGATGAGGCCCATGCATTCGCATGGGACACCTATGAACAAAGTTTGCATGGCAAGCCTTGGACTGCCAAACGTTCACATGCTGATGGCAGGAATCAGATGCAGGAGACTGAAACTATGAATGTTTCTGCTTTTGCTAAGGACAGTGGTTTGGGGCCAGTGTTGTGCTTGACAGAGCACGACATCAGCCTGCTCTCTGGCTGCTCCCGGGAGAAGTGGCTGACAGAAAGCACCCTCCAGACCACCAGCAATCTTGTGTTTCACAACATGCCACTGTCACTGGACTTTCCTTCTGGGAAAGCCTAGTCACTGACCTGGCCAGATTCCCTGTCCTCCCCAAAATCCTGGGGAGAAACGGGCAGAGTTCTGCGCCCTGCGCCCTCTTTCGCGTCCCTAACGCGCTCCCAACGCGCCCTACAGCCCTGGTCGGGCACAGCCCTGGTCGGGCTCATACCACTGGGGCCTCTGCCGAGGAAGAGCCCCGGAAGCCTAGGGCCAGGCCTATTGCACAGGCATCTTAGACCAGGCCATTCCGGGATTGCTGTGTTTCACGTCCTGCCCTTCAACACTCCTGGGAGGGCTTTCCCTGAGAACCCTCATGTCTCTGCCCTCCCAGGAGGCTGTGGTTCTATGCAAAATAGGGGGTGCACCACGGGCCGTCCCCTTTCCTCTCTCTCGCCAATATCTTTCACCAAAGCTGAGCCCTGCAGGTAAATGTATCTATCTGGCTGAGGGGCCAGGGAGGGCCTTTGCCTGCAGCCTTACAAGCCAGAGTGCAGAGAAGGCAGCAACTCTGGGACCGGGACTCTGCTCAAAGGCATATCTAACATGCCACAGTGGAGCTGAGATGGGCAAGACACGTGTCTCACAGGCTGGCAGCACACCAAGACAGTGGCAGGAAACTATGCTAACAAGGAAAGAGAAAAGTCACGTGTCTCGTGGCCTTCCCACCATTAGACAGTAGTCTGCGAAAGAAAACATCCAACAGTGACAGGACAACCAAGCAAATGACAAACGCCGTGCTGAATAAAGTCATCTTACATGACATTTCGTACAAAGGCCCAGATCATGGGGATGATCGCGCAGCAGAAGCAGCAAGTATCAGAGCCACCGAACCTGGGGTGAGTTACACGAGGAGAAAGGGCGACATGGGGACAGGGGCTATGGGCTCAGGGAACAGCTACCACAATGCAACCTCGGGTGTGGGGATGCCACTCATTGCGGGTACTGCCCTGGGATTTCCTTTTAGAAAGAATCGCTGGTTAAAGTGTAGAGCACAAAAAAACCTACTCCTCGATTACACTATTAGATAACATCCTTTAACTGCCCCACCCACCCTGTGTGAGTCTCACCCACTTCCCGCCTGCTCCCTCTAGTCTGAGAGTTGTATCTCCACAAAAAACACACAATGGGGCTCAATGAGCTGCTCATGTCTGACATGGACACCTAAGCAGTGCTGGATTCACAACCTGAAAGCCTGCAAAGGAAAGTGTGCCCGGCAGAAGATAAGCTGCCTGGCAACTCAGAACCTTCTTCTAAGAGAAGTAAGACATGTCACAATGGAGTCTAAGCCTACCTGTCTTATGCCAGGACCTTAGAGCTGCAGGCAGGAGCACAAAGGTAAAAACATATATTGAGTCCCAACACACTCACTGCGGTGGTTGGTCTCTGTGGCGCAATCGGTTAGCACGTTCGGCTGTTAACTGAAAAGCTGGTGGTTCAAGCCCACCCAGGGACGTATGCTTTTGCCTACATCAAGTCCTGAATTAAAACACAGCTGTCTGGCTTTGCTCTTAGAGCTCTCGCTTTGCCTGCGTGACATGCTCTATCTCAACATTTCTATCTTCTCTCATCTCTTCACCTCTAGTCATTTCCACCAATAGGACTGGAAACGGGCCACACAGCCTTCTACTTTAACCACAGGCGTACTGAGGGCCAATAAAAGGCACAGAAGCATTTCTTGATCCGGGGCTGAGAACTGCATGCACAGGGACCTCGTGGCTCAACGGTAGCGCGGCTGACTCCAGATCAGAAGGTTGCGTGTTCAAATCACGTCGGGGTCACTCTTTGACATTTTTTTCCCCACCAAGTCTATATCTCTGACTTCTAAAGCAAAGCCAAGAGAAGGGCGCTTTGCATTGGCCGGGAATCGAACCCGGGCCTCCCGCGTGGCAGGCGAGAATTCTACCACTGAACCACCAATGCTTCACTTACATAGGCTGAGCAGAGAGCCCTGCCGTAGACAGTAGTGATGAGGCCCATGCATTCGCATGGGACACCTATGAACAAAGTTTGCATGGCAAGCCTTGGACTGCCAAACGTTCACATGCTGATGGCAGGAATCAGATGCAGGAGACTGAAACTATGAATGTTTCTGCTTTTGCTAAGGACAGTGGTTTGGGGTCAGTGTTGTGCTTGACAGAGCACGACATCAGCCTGCTCTCTGGCTGCTCCCGGGAGAAGTGGCTGACAGAAAGCACCCTCCAGACCACCAGCAATCTTGTGTTTCACAACATGCCACTGTCACTGGACTTTCCTTCTGGGAAAGCCTAGTCACTGACCTGGCCAGATTCCCTGTCCTCCCCAAAATCCTGGGGAGAAACGGGCAGAGTTCTGCGCCCTGCGCCCTCTTTCGCGTCCCTAACGCGCTCCCAACGCGCCCTACAGCCCTGGTCGGGCTCATACCACTGGGGCCTCTGCCGAGGAAGAGCCCCGGAAGCCTAGGGCCAGGCCTATTGCACAGGCATCTTAGACCAGGCCATTCCGGGATTGCTGTGTTTCACGTCCTGCCCTTCAACACTCCTGGGAGGGCTTTCCCTGAGAACCCTCATGTCTCTGCCCTCCCAGGAGGCTGTGGTTCTATGCAAAATATGGGGTGCACCACGGGCCGTCCCCTTTCCTCTCTCTCGCCAATATCTTTCACCAAAGCTGAGCCCTGCAGGTAAATGTATCTATCTGGCTGAGGGGCCAGGGAGGGCCTTTGCCTGCAGTCTTACAAGCCAGAGTGCAGAGAAGGCAGCAGCTCTGGGACCGGGACTCTGCTCAAAGACATATCTAACATGCCACAGTGGAGCTGAGATGGGCAAGACACGTGTCTCACAGGCTGGCAGCACACCAAGACAGTGGCAGGAAACTATGCTAACAAGGAAAGAGAAAAGTCACGTGTCTCGTGGCCTTCCCACCATTAGACAGTAGTCTGCGCAAGAAAACATCCAACAGTGACAGGACAACCAAGCAAATGACAAACGCCGTGCTGAATAAAGTCATCTTACATGACATTTCGTACAAAGGCCCAGATCATGGGGATGATCGCGCAGCAGAAGCAGCAAGTATCAGAGCCACCGAACCTGGGGTGAGTTACACGAGGAGAAAGGGCGACATGGGGACAGGGGCTATGGGCTCAGGGAACAGCTACCACAATGCAACCTCGGGTGTGGGGATGCCACTCATTGCGGGTACTGCCCTGGGATTTCCTTTTAGAAAGAATCGCTGGTTAAAGTGTAGAGCACAAAAAACCCAACTCCTCGATTACACTATTAGATAACATCCTTTAACTGCCCCACCCACCCTGTGTGAGTCTCACCCACTTCCCGCCTGCTCCCTCTAGTCTGAGAGTTGTATCTCCACAAAAAACACACAGTGGGGCTCAATGAGCTGCTCATGTCTGACATGGACACGTAAGCAGTGCTGGATTCACAACCTGAAAGCCTGCAAAGGAAAGTGTGCCCGGCAGAAGATAAGCTGCCTGGCAACTCAGAACCTTCTTCTAAGAGAAGTAAGACATGTCACAATGGAGTCTAAGCCTACCTGTCTTATGCCAGGACCTTAGAGCTGTAGGCAGGAGCACAAAGGTAAAAACATATATTGAGTCCCAACACGCTCACTGCGGTGGTTGGTCTCTGTGGCGCAATCGGTTAGCGCGTTCGGCTGTTAACCGAAAGGTTGGTGGTTTAAGCCCACCCAGGGACGTATGCTTTTGCATACATCAAGTCCTGAATTAAAACACAGCTGTCTGGCTTTGCTCTTAGAGCTCTCGCTTTGCCTGCGTGACATGCTCTATCTCAACATTTCTATCTTCTCTCATCTCTTCACCTCTAGTCATTTCCACCAATAGGACTGGAAACGGGACACCAAGCCTTCTACTTTAACCACAGGCGTACTGAGGGCCAATAAAAGGCACAGAAGCATTTCTTGATCCGGGGCTGAGAACTGCATACACAGGGACCTCGTGGCGCAACGGTAGCGCGTCTGACTCCAGATCAGAAGGTTGCGTGTTCAAATCACGTCGGGTCACTCTTTGACATTTTTTTCCCCACCAAGTCTATATCTCTGACTTCTAAAGCAAAGCTAAAAGAAGGGCGCTTTGCATTGGCCGGGAATCAAACACGGGCCTCCCGCGTGGCAGGCGAGAATTCTACCACTGAACCACCAATGCTTCACTTACATAGGCTGAGCAGAGAGCCCTGCCGTAGACAGTAGTGATGAGGCCCATGCATTCGCATGGGACACCTATGAACAAAGTTTGCATGGCAAGCCTTGGACTGCCAAACGTTCACATGCTGATGGCAGGAATCAGATGCAGGAGACTGAAACTATGAATGTTTCTGCTTTTGCTAAGGACAGTGGTTTGGGGCCAGTGTTGTGCTTGACAGAGCACGACATCAGCCTGCTCTCTGGCTGCTCCCGGGAGAAGTGGCTGACAGAAAGCACCCTCCAGACCACCAGCAATCTTGTGTTTCACAACATGCCACTGTCACTGGACTTTCCTTCTGGGAAAGCCTAGTCACTGACCTGGCCAGATTCCCTGTCCTCCCCAAAATCCTGGGGAGAAACGGGCAGAGTTCTGCGCCCTGCGCCCTCTTTCGCGTCCCTAACGCGCTCCCAACGCGCCCTACAGCCCTGGTCGGGCACAGCCCTGGTCGGGCTCATACCACTGGGGCCTCTGCCGAGGAAGAGCCCCGGAAGCCTAGGGCCAGGCCTATTGCACAGGCATCTTAGACCAGGCCATTCCGGGATTGCTGTGTTTCACGTCCTGCCCTTCAACACTCCTGGGAGGGCTTTCCCTGAGAACCCTCATGTCTCTGCCCTCCCAGGAGGCTGTGGTTCTATGCAAAATAGGGGGTGCACCACGGGCCGTCCCCTTTCCTCTCTCTCGCCAATATCTTTCACCAAAGCTGAGCCCTGCAGGTAAATGTATCTATCTGGCTGAGGGGCCAGGGAGGGCCTTTGCCTGCAGTCTTACAAGCCAGAGTGCAGAGAAGGCAGCAACTCTGGGACCGGGACTCTGCTCAAAGGCATATCTAACATGCCACAGTGGAGCTGAGATGGGCAAGACACGTGTCTCACAGGCTGGCAGCACACCAAGACAGTGGCAGGAAACTATGCTTACAAGGAAAGAGAAAAGTCACGTGTCTCGTGGCCTTCCCACCATTAGACAGTAGTCTGCGCAAGAAAACATCCAACAGTGACAGGACAACCAAGCAAATGACAAACGCCGTGCTGAATAAAGTCATCTTACATGACATTTCGTACAAAGGCCCAGATCATGGGGATGATCGCGCAGCAGAAGCAGCAAGTATCAGAGCCACCGAACCTGGGGTGAGTTACACGAGGAGAAAGGGCGACATGGGGACAGGGGCTATGGGCTCAGGGAACAGCTACCACAATGCAACCTCGGGTGTGGGGATGCCACTCATTGCGGGTACTGCCCTGGGATTTCCTTTTAGAAAGAATCGCTGGTTAAAGTGTAGAGCACAAAAAACCCAACTCCTCGATTACACTATTAGATAACATCCTTTAACTGCCCCACCCACCCTGTGTGAGTCTCACCCACTTCCCGCCTGCTCCCTCTAGTCTGAGAGTTGTATCTCCACAAAAAACACACAGTGGGGCTCAATGAGCTGCTCATGTCTGACATGGACACGTAAGCAGTGCTGGATTCACAACCTGAAAGCCTGCAAAGGAAAGTGTGCCCGGCAGAAGATAAGCTGCCTGGCAACTCAGAACCTTCTTCTAAGAGAAGTAAGACATGTCACAATGGAGTCTAAGCCTACCTGTCTTATGCCAGGACCTTAGAGCTGTAGGCAGGAGCACAAAGGTAAAAACATATATTGAGTCCCAACACGCTCACTGCGGTGGTTGGTCTCTGTGGCGCAATCGGTTAGCGCGTTCGGCTGTTAACCGAAAGGTTGGTGGTTTAAGCCCACCCAGGGACGTATGCTTTTGCATACATCAAGTCCTGAATTAAAACACAGCTGTCTGGCTTTGCTCTTAGAGCTCTCGCTTTGCCTGCGTGACATGCTCTATCTCAACATTTCTATCTTCTCTCATCTCTTCACCTCTAGTCATTTCCACCAATAGGACTGGAAACGGGACACCAAGCCTTCTACTTTAACCACAGGCGTACTGAGGGCCAATAAAAGGCACAGAAGCATTTCTTGATCCGGGGCTGAGAACTGCATGCACAGGGACCTCGTGGCGCAACGGTAGCGCGTCTGACTCCAGATCAGAAGGTTGCGTGTTCAAATCACGTCGGGTCACTCTTTGACATTTTTTTCCCCACCAAGTCTATATCTCTGACTTCTAAAGCAAAGCTAAAAGAAGGGCGCTTTGCATTGGCCGGGAATCAAACACGGGCCTCCCGCGTGGCAGGCGAGAATTCTACCACTGAACCACCAATGCTTCACTTACATAGGCTGAGCAGAGAGCCCTGCCGTAGACAGTAGTGATGAGGCCCATGCATTCGCATGGGACACCTATGAACAAAGTTTGCATGGCAAGCCTTGGACTGCCAAACGTTCACATGCTGATGGCAGGAATCAGATGCAGGAGACTGAAACTATGAATGTTTCTGCTTTTGCTAAGGACAGTGGTTTGGGGCCAGTGTTGTGCTTGACAGAGCACGACATCAGCCTGCTCTCTGGCTGCTCCCGGGAGAAGTGGCTGACAGAAAGCACCCTCCAGACCACCAGCAATCTTGTGTTTCACAACATGCCACTGTCACTGGACTTTCCTTCTGGGAAAGCCTAGTCACTGACCTGGCCAGATTCCCTGTCCTCCCCAAAATCCTGGGGAGAAACGGGCAGAGTTCTGCGCCCTGCGCCCTCTTTCGCGTCCCTAACGCGCTCCCAACGCGCCCTACAGCCCTGGTCGGGCACAGCCCTGGTCGGGCTCATACCACTGGGGCCTCTGCCGAGGAAGAGCCCCGGAAGCCTAGGGCCAGGCCTATTGCACAGGCATCTTAGACCAGGCCATTCCGGGATTGCTGTGTTTCACGTCCTGCCCTTCAACACTCCTGGGAGGGCTTTCCCTGAGAACCCTCATGTCTCTGCCCTCCCAGGAGGCTGTGGTTCTATGCAAAATAGGGGGTGCACCACGGGCCGTCCCCTTTCCTCTCTCTCGCCAATATCTTTCACCAAAGCTGAGCCCTGCAGGTAAATGTATCTATCTGGCTGAGGGGCCAGGGAGGGCCTTTGCCTGCAGTCTTACAAGCCAGAGTGCAGAGAAGGCAGCAACTCTGGGACCGGGACTCTGCTCAAAGGCATATCTAACATGCCACAGTGGAGCTGAGATGGGCAAGACACGTGTCTCACAGGCTGGCAGCACACCAAGACAGTGGCAGGAAACTATGCTTACAAGGAAAGAGAAAAGTCACGTGTCTCGTGGCCTTCCCACCATTAGACAGTAGTCTGCGCAAGAAAACATCCAACAGTGACAGGACAACCAAGCAAATGACAAACGCCGTGCTGAATAAAGTCATCTTACATGACATTTCGTACAAAGGCCCAGATCATGGGGATGATCGCGCAGCAGAAGCAGCAAGTATCAGAGCCACCGAACCTGGGGTGAGTTACACGAGGAGAAAGGGCGACATGGGGACAGGGGCTATGGGCTCAGGGAACAGCTACCACAATGCAACCTCGGGTGTGGGGATGCCACTCATTGCGGGTACTGCCCTGGGATTTCCTTTTAGAAAGAATCGCTGGTTAAAGTGTAGAGCACAAAAAACCCAACTCCTCGATTACACTATTAGATAACATCCTTTAACTGCCCCACCCACCCTGTGTGAGTCTCACCCACTTCCCGCCTGCTCCCTCTAGTCTGAGAGTTGTATCTCCACAAAAAACACACAGTGGGGCTCAATGAGCTGCTCATGTCTGACATGGACACCTAAGCAGTGCTGGATTCACAACCTGAAAGCCTGCAAAGGAAAGTGTGCCCGGCAGAAGATAAGCTGCCTGGCAACTCAGAACCTTCTTCTAAGAGAAGTAAGACATGTCACAATGGAGTCTAAGCCTACCTGTCTTATGCCAGGACCTTAGAGCTGTAGGCAGGAGCACAAAGGTAAAAACATATATTGAGTCCCAACACGCTCACTGCGGTGGTTGGTCTCTGTGGCGCAATCGGTTAGCGCGTTCGGCTGTTAACCGAAAGGTTGGTGGTTTAAGCCCACCCAGGGACGTATGCTTTTGCCTACATCAAGTCCTGAATTAAAACACAGCTGTCTGGCTTTGCTCTTAGAGCTCTCGCTTTCCCTGCGTGACATGCTCTATCTCAACATTTCTATCTTCTCTCATCTCTTCACCTCTAGTCATTTCCACCAATAGGACTGGAAACGGGACATCAAGTCCTGAATTAAAACACAGCTGTCTGGCTTTGCTCTTAGAGCTCTCGCTTTGCCTGCGTGACATGCTCTATCTCAACATTTCTATCTTCTCTCATCTCTTCACCTCTAGTCATTTCCACCAATAGGACTGGAAACGGGACACCAAGCCTTCTACTTTAACCACAGGCGTACTGAGGGCCAATAAAAGGCACAGAAGCATTTCTTGATCCGGGGCTGAGAACTGCATGCACAGGGACCTCGTGGCGCAATGGTAGCGCGTCTGACTCCAGATCAGAAGGTTGTGTGTTCAAATCACGTCGGGGTCACACTTTGACATTTTTTTCCCCACCAAGTCTATATCTCTGACTTCTAAAGCAAAGCCAAAAGAAGGGCGCTTTGCATTGGCCGGGAATCGAACCCGGGCCTCCCGCGTGGCAGGCGAGAATTATACCACTGAACCACCAATGCTTCACTTACATAGGCTGAGCAGAGAGCCCTGCCGTAGACAGTAGTGACGAGGCCCATGCATTCGCATGGGACACCTATGAACAAAGTTTGCATGGCAAGCCTTGGACTGCCAAACGTTCACATGCTGATGGCAGGAATCAGATGCAGGAGACTGAAACTATGAATGTTTCTGCTTTTGCTAAGGACAGTGGTTTGGGGCCAGTGTTGTGCTTGACAGAGCACAACATCAGCCTGCTCTCTGGCTGCTCCCGGGAGAAGTGGCTGACAGAAAGCACCCTCCAGACCACCAGCAATCTTGTGTTTCACAACATGCCACTGTCACTGGACTTTCCTTCTGGGAAAGCCTAGTCACTGACCTGGCCAGATTCCCTGTCCTCCCCAAAATCCTGGGGAGAAACGGGCAGAGTTCTGCGCCCTGCGCCCTCTTTCGCGTCCCTAACGCGCTCCCAACGCGCCCTACAGCCCTGGTCGGGCTCATACCACTGGGGCCTCTGCCGAGGAAGAGCACCGGAAGCCTAGGGCCAGGCCTATTGCACAGGCATCTTAGACCAGGCCATTCCGGGATTGCTGTGTTTCACGTCCTGCCCTTCAACACTCCTGGGAGGGCTTTCCCTGAGAACCCTCATGTCTCTGCCCTCCCAGGAGGCTGTGGTTCTATGCAAAATATGGGGTGCACCACGGGCCGTCCCCTTTCCTCTCTCTCGCCAATATCTTTCACCAAAGCTGAGCCCTGCAGGTAAATGTATCTATCTGGCTGAGGGGCCAGGGAGGGCCTTTGCCTGCAGTCTTACAAGCCAGAGTGCAGAGAAGGCAGCAGCTCTGGGACCGGGACTCTGCTCAAAGACATATCTAACATGCCACAGTGGAGCTGAGATGGGCAAGACACGTGTCTCACAGGCTGGCAGCACACCAAGACAGTGGCAGGAAACTATGCTAACAAGGAAAGAGAAAAGTCACGTGTCTCGTGGCCTTCCCACCATTAGACAGTAGTCTGCGCAAGAAAACATCCAACAGTGACAGGACAACCAAGCAAATGACAAACGCCGTGCTGAATAAAGTCATCTTACATGACATTTCGTACAAAGGCCCAGATCATGGGGATGATCGCGCAGCAGAAGCAGCAAGTATCAGAGCCACCGAACCTGGGGTGAGTTACACGAGGAGAAAGGGCGACATGGGGACAGGGGCTATGGGCTCAGGGAACAGCTACCACAATGCAACCTCGGGTGTGGGGATGCCACTCATTGCGGGTACTGCCCTGGGATTTCCTTTTAGAAAGAATCGCTGGTTAAAGTGTAGTGCACAAAAAAACCAACTCCTCGATTACACTATTAGATAACATCCTTTAACTGCCCCACCCACCCTGTGTGAGTCTCACCCACTTCCCGCCTGCTCCCTCTAGTCTGAGAGTTGTATCTCCACAAAAAACACACAGTGGGGCTCAATGAGCTGCTCATGTCTGACATGGACACCTAAGCAGTGCTGGATTCACAACCTGAAAGCCTGCAAAGGAAAGTGTGCCCGGCAGAAGATAAGCTGCCTGGCAACTCAGAACCTTCTTCTAAGAGAAGTAAGATATGTCACAATGGAGTCTAAGCCTACCTGTCTTATGCCAGGACCTTAGAGCTGCAGGCAGG
The DNA here is from genome assembly GCF_031143425.1 of Pleurodeles waltl. NCBI lineage: Eukaryota > Metazoa > Chordata > Amphibia > Caudata > Salamandridae > Pleurodeles > Pleurodeles waltl. Next base: position 82,645 of record NW_027149920.1, read on the forward strand.
AGCACAAAGGTAAAAACATATATTGAGTCCCAACACGCTCACTGTGGTGGTTGGTCTCTGTGGCGCAATCGGTTAGCGTGTTCGGCTGTTAACCAAAAAGTTGGTGGTTCAAGCCCACCCAGGGACGTATGCTTTTGCCTACATCAAGTCCTGAATTAAAACACAGCTGTCTGGCTTTGCTCTTAGAGCTCTCGCTTTGCCTGCGTGACATGCTCTATCTCAACATTTCTATCTTCTCTCATCTCTTCACCTCTAGTCATTTCCACCAATAGGACTGGAAACGGGACATCAAGTCCTGAATTAAAACACAGCTGTCTGGCTTTGCTCTTAGAGCTCTCGCTTTGCCTGCGTGACATGCTCTATCTCAACATTTCTATCTTCTCTCATCTCTTCACCTCTAGTCATTTCCACCAATAGGACTGGAAACGGGACACCAAGCCTTCTACTTTAACCACAGGCGTACTGAGGGCCAATAAAAGGCACAGAAGCATTTCTTGATCCGGGGCTGAGAACTGCATGCATAGGGACCTCGTGGAGCAACGGTAGCGCGTCTGACTCCAGATCAGAAGGTTGCGTGTTCAAATCACGTCGGGGTCACTCTTTGACATTTTTTTCCCCACCAAGTCTATATCTCTGACTTCTAAAGTAAAGCCAAAAGAAGGGCGCTTTTCATTGGCCGGGAATCGAACACGGGCCTCCCACGTGGCAGGCGAGAATTCTACCACTGAACCACCAATGCTTCACTTACATAGGCTGAGCAGAGAGCCCTGCCGTAGACAGTAGTGATGAGGCCCATGCATTCGCATGGGACACCTATGAACAAAGTTTGCATGGCAAGCCTTGGACTGCCAAACGTTCACATGCTGATGGCAGGAATCAGATGCAGGAGACTGAAACTATGAATGTTTCTGCTTTTGCTAAGGACAGTGGTTTGGGGCCAGTGTTGTGCTTGACAGAGCACGACATCAGCCTGCTCTCTGGCTGCTCCCGGGAGAAGTGGCTGACAGAAAGCACCCTCCAGACCACCAGCAATCTTGTGTTTCACAACATGCCACTGTCACTGGACTTTCCTTCTGGGAAAGCCTAGTCACTGACCTGGCCAGATTCCCTGTCCTCCCCAAAATCCTGGGGAGAAACGGACAGAGTTCTGCGCCCTGCGCCCTCTTTCGCGTCCCTAACGCGCTCCCAACGCGCCCTACAGCCCTGGTCGGGCACAGCCCTGGTCGGGCTCATACCACTGGGGCCTCTGCCGAGGAAGAGCCCCGGAAGCCTAGGGCCAGGCCTATTGCACAGGCATCTTAGACCAGGCCATTCCGGGATTGCTGTGTTTCACGTCCTGCCCTTCAACACTCCTGGGAGGGCTTTCCCTGAGAACCCTCATGTCTCTGCCCTCCCAGGAGGCTGTGGTTCTATGCAAAATAGGGGGTGCACCACGGGCCGTCCCCTTTCCTCTCTCTCGCCAATATCTTTCACCAAAGCTGAGCCCTGCAGGTAAATGTATCTATCTGGCTGAGGGGCCAGGGAGGGCCTTTGCCTGCAGTCTTACAAGCCAGAGTGCAGAGAAGGCAGCAACTCTGGGACCGGGACTCTGCTCAAAGGCATATCTAACATGCCACAGTGGAGCTGAGATGGGCAAGACACGTGTCTCACAGGCTGGCAGCACACCAAGACAGTGGCAGGAAACTATGCTAACAAGGAAAGAGAAAAGTCACGTGTCTCGTGGCCTTCCCACCATTAGACAGTAGTCTGCGCAAGAAAACATCCAACAGTGACAGGACAACCAAGCAAATGACAAACGCCGTGCTGAATAAAGTCATCTTACATGACATTTCGTACAAAGGCCCAGATCATGGGGATGATCGCGCAGCAGAAGCAGCAAGTATCAGAGCCACCGAACCTGGGGTGAGTTACACGAGGAGAAAGGGCGACATGGGGACAGGGGCTATGGGCTCAGGGAACAGCTACCACAATGCAACCTCGGGTGTGGGGATGCCACTCATTGCGGGTACTGCCCTGGGATTTCCTTTTAGAAAGAATCGCTGGTTAAAGTGTAGAGCACAAAAAAACCTACTCCTCGATTACACTATTAGATAACATCCTTTAACTGCCCCACCCACCCTGTGTGAGTCTCACCCACTTCCCGCCTGCTCCCTCTAGTCTGAGAGTTGTATCTCCACAAAAAACACACAATGGGGCTCAATGAGCTGCTCATGTCTGACATGGACACCTAAGCAGTGCTGGATTCACAACCTGAAAGCCTGCAAAGGAAAGTGTGCCCGGCAGAAGATAAGCTGCCTGGGAACTCAGAACCTTCTTCTAAGAGAAGTAAGACATGTCACAATGGAGTCTAAGCCTACCTGTCTTATGCCAGGACCTTAGAGCTGCAGGCAGGAGCACAAAGGTAAAAACATATATTGAGTCCCAACACACTCACTGCGGTGGTTGGTCTCTGTGGCGCAATCGGTTAGCACGTTCGGCTGTTAACTGAAAGGCTGGTGGTTCAAGCCCACCCAGGGACGTATGCTTTTGCCTACATCAAGTCCTGAATTAAAACACAGCTGTCTGGCTTTGCTCTTAGAGCTCTCGCTTTGCCTGCGTGACATGCTCTATCTCAACATTTCTATCTTCTCTCATCTCTTCACCTCTAGTCATTTCCACCAATAGGACTGGAAACGGGACATCAAGTCCTGAATTAAAAAACAGCTGTCTGGCTTTGCTCTTAGAGCTCTCGCTTTGCCTGCGTGACATGCTCTATCTCAACATTTCTATCTTCTCTCATCTCTTCACCTCTAGTCATTTCCACCAATAGGACTGGAAACGGGCCACCAAGCCTTCTACTTTAACCACAGGCGTACTGAGGGCCAATAAAAGGCACAGAAGCATTTCTTGATCCGGGGCTGAGAACTGCATGCACAGGGACCTCGTGGCGCAACGGTAGCGCGTCTGACTCCAGATCAGAAGTTTGCGTGTTCAAATCACGTCGGGGTCACTCTTTGACATTTTTTTCCCCACCAAGTCTATATCTCTGACTTCTAAAGCAAGTCCAAAAGAAGGGCGCTTTGCATTGGCCGGGAATCGAACCCGGGCCTCCCGCGTGGCAGGCGAGAATTCTACCACTGAACCACCAATGCTTCACTTACATAGGCTGAGCAGAGAGCCCTGCCGTAGACAGTAGTGATGAGGCCCATGCATTCGCATGGGACACCTATGAACAAAGTTTGCATGGCAAGCCTTGGACTGCCAAACGTTCACATGCTGATGGCAGGAATCAGATGCAGGAGACTGAAACTATGAATGTTTCTGCTTTTGCTAAGGACAGTGGTTTGGGGCCAGTGTTGTGCTTGACAGAGCACGACATCAGCCTGCTCTCTGGCTGCTCCCGGGAGAAGTGGCTGACAGAAAGCACCCTCCAGACCACCAGCAATCTTGTGTTTCACAACATGCCACTGTCACTGGACTTTCCTTCTGGGAAAGCCTAGTCACTGACCTGGCCAGATTCCCTGTCCTCCCCAAAATCCTGGGGAGAAACGGGCAGAGTTCTGCGCCCTGCGCCCTCTTTCGCGTCCCTAACGCGCTCCCAACGCGCCCTACAGCCCTGGTCGGGCACAGCCCTGGTCGGGCTCATACCACTGGGGCCTCTGCCGAGGAAGAGCCCCGGAAGCCTAGGGCCAGGCCTATTGCACAGGCATCTTAGACCAGGCCATTCCGGGATTGCTGTGTTTCACGTCCTGCCCTTCAACACTCCTGGGAGGGCTTTCCCTGAGAACCCTCATGTCTCTGCCCTCCCAGGAGGCTGTGGTTCTATGCAAAATAGGGGGTGCACCACGGGCCGTCCCCTTTCCTCTCTCTCGCCAATATCTTTCACCAAAGCTGAGCCCTGCAGGTAAATGTATCTATCTGGCTGAGGGGCCAGGGAGGGCCTTTGCCTGCAGTCTTATAAGCCAGAGTGCAGAGAAGGCAGCAGCTCTGGGACCGGGACTCTGCTCAAAGACATATCTAACATGCCACAGTGGAGCTGAGATGGGCAAGACACGTGTCTCACAGGCTGGCAGCACACCAAGACAGTGGCAGGAAACTATGCTAACAAGGAAAGAGAAAAGTCACGTGTCTCGTGGCCTTCCCACCATTAGACAGTAGTCTGCGCAAGAAAACATCCAACAGTGACAGGACAACCAAGCAAATGACAAACGCCGTGCTGAATAAAGTCATCTTACATGACATTTCGTACAAAGGCCCAGATCATGGGGATGATCGCGCAGCAGAAGCAGCAAGTATCAGAGCCACCGAACCTGGGGTGAGTTACACGAGGAGAAAGGGCGACATGGGGACAGGGGCTATGGGCTTAGGGAACAGCTACCACAATGCAACCTCGGGTGTGGGGATGCCACTCATTGCGGGTACTGCCCTGGGATTTCCTTTTAGAAAGAATCGCTGGTTAAAGTGTAGTGCACAAAAAAAAACAACTCCTCGATTACACTATTAGATAACATCCTTTAACTGCCCCACCCACCCTGTGTGAGTCTCACCCACTTCCCGCCTGCTCCCTCTAGTCTGAGAGTTGTATCTCCACAAAAAACACACAGTGGGGCTCAATGAGCTGCTCATGTCTGACATGGACACCTAAGCAGTGCTGGATTCACAACCTGAAAGCCTGCAAAGGAAAGTGTGCCCGGCAGAAGATAAGCTGCCTGGCAACTCAGAACCTTCTTCTAAGAGAAGTAAGACATGTCACAATGGAGTCTAAGCCTACCTGTCTTATGCCAGGACCTTAGAGCTGCAGGCAGGAGCACAAAGGTAAAAACATATATTGAGTCCCAGCACGCTCACTGCGGTGGTTGGTCTCTGTGGCGCAATCGGTTAGCGTGTTCAGCTGTTAACCGAAAGGTTGGTGGTTCAAGCCCACCCAGGGACGTATGCTTTTGCCTACATCAAGTCCTGAATTAAAACACAGCTGTCTGGCTTTGCTCTTAGAGCTCTCGCTTTGCCTGCGTGACATGCTCTATCTCAACATTTCTATCTTCTCTCATCTCTTCACCTCTAGTCATTTCCACCAATAGGACTGGAAACGGGACATCAAGTCCTGAATTAAAACACAGCTGTCTGGCTTTGCTCTTAGAGCTCTCGCTTTGCCTGCGTGACATGCTCTATCTCAACATTTCTATCTTCTCTCATCTCTTCACCTCTAGTCATTTCCACCAATAGGACTGGAAACGGGACACCAAGCCTTCTACTTTAACCACAGGCGTACTGAGGGCCAATAAAAGGCACAGAAGCATTTCTTGATCCGGGGCTGAGAACTGCATGCACAGGGACCTCGTGTCGCAACGGTAGCGCGTCTGACTCCAGATCAGAAGGTTGTGTGTTCAAATCACGTCGGGGTCACTCTTTGACATTTTTTTCCCCACCAAGTCTATATCTCTGACTTCTAAAGCAAAGCCAAAAGAAGGGCGCTTTGCATTGGCCAGGAATCGAACCCGGGCCTCCCGCGTGGCAGGCGAGAATTCTACCACTGAACCACCAATGCTTCACTTACATAGGCTGAGCAGAGAGCCCTGCCGTAGACAGTAGTGATGAGGCCCATGCATTCGCATTGGACACCTATGAACAAAGTTTGCATGGCAAGCCTTGGACTGCCAAACGTTCACATGCTGATGGCAGGAATCAGATGCAGGAGACTGAAACTATGAATGTTTCTGCTTTTGCTAAGGACAGTGGTTTGGGGCCAGTGTTGTGCTTGACAGAGCACAACATCAGCCTGCTCTCTGGCTGCTCCCGGGAGAAGTGGCTGACAGAAAGCACCCTCCAGACCACCAGCAATCTTGTGTTTCACAACATGCCACTGTCACTGGACTTTCCTTCTGGGACAGCCTAGTCACTGACCTGGCCAGATTCCCTGTCCTCCCCAAAATCCTGGGGAGAAACGGGCAGAGTTCTGCGCCCTGCGCCCTCTTTCGCGTCCCTAACGCGCTCCCAACGCGCCCTACAGCCCTGGTCGGGCTCATACCACTGGGGCCTCTGCCGAGGAAGAGCCCCGGAAGCCTAGGGCCAGGCCTATTGCACAGGCATCTTAGACCAGGCCATTCCGGGATTGCTGTGTTTCACGTCCTGCCCTTCAACACTCCTGGGAGGGCTTTCCCTGAGAAACCTCATGTCTCTGCCCTCCCAGGAGGCTGTGGTTCTATGCAAAATAGGGGGTGCACCACGGGCCGTCCCCTTTCCTCTCTCTCGCCAATATCTTTCACCAAAGCTGAGCCCTGCAGGTAAATGTATCTATCTGGCTGAGGGGCCAGGGAGGGCCTTTGCCTGCAGTCTTACAAGCCAGAGTGCAGAGAAGGCAGCAACTCTGGGACCGGGACTCTGCTCAAAGGCATATCTAACATGCCACAGTGGAGCTGAGATGGGCAAGACACGTGTCTCACAGGCTGGCAGCACACCAAGACAGTGGCAGGAAACTATGCTAACAAGGAAAGAGAAAAGTCACGTGTCTCGTGGCCTTCCCACCATTAGACAGTAGTCTGCGCAAGAAAACATCCAACAGTGACAGGACAACCAAGCAAATGACAAACGCCGTGCTGAATAAAGTCATCTTACATGACATTTCGTACAAAGGCCCAGATCATGGGGATGATCGCGCAGCAGAAGCAGCAAGTATCAGAGCCACCGAACCTGGGGTGAGTTACACGAGGAGAAAGGGCGACATGGGGACAGGGGCTATGGGCTCAGGGAACAGCTACCACAATGCAACCTCGGGTGTGGGGATGCCACTCATTGCGGGTACTGCCCTGGGATTTCCTTTTAGAAAGAATCGCTGGTTAAAGTGTAGAGCACAAAAAACCCAACTCCTCGATTACACTATTAGATAACATCCTTTAACTGCCCCACCCACCCTGTGTGAGTCTCACCCACTTCCCGCCTGCTCCCTCTAGTCTGAGAGTTGTATCTCCACAAAAAACACACAGTGGGGCTCAATGAGCTGCTCATGTCTGACATGGACACCTAAGCAGTGCTGGATTCACAACCTGAAAGCCTGCAAAGGAAAGTGTGCCCGGCAGAAGATAAGCTGCCTGGCAACTCAGAACCTTCTTCTAAGAGAAGTAAGACATGTCACAATGGAGTCTAAGCCTACCTGTCTTATGCCAGGACCTTAGAGCTGTAGGCAGGAGCACAAAGGTAAAAACATATATTGAGTCCCAACACGCTCACTGCGGTGGTTGGTCTCTGTGGCGCAATCGGTTAGCGCGTTCGGCTGTTAACCGAAAGGTTGGTGGTTTAAGCCCACCCAGGGACGTATGCTTTTGCATACATCAAGTCCTGAATTAAAATACAGCTGTCTGGCTTTGCTCTTAGAGCTCTCGCTTTGCCTGCGTGACATGCTCTATCTCAACATTTCTATCTTCTCTCATCTCTTCACCTCTAGTCATTTCCACCAATAGGACTGGAAACGGGACACCAAGCCTTCTACTTTAACCACAGGCGTACTGAGGGCCAATAAAAGGCACAGAAGCATTTCTTGATCCGGGGCTGAGAACTGCATGCACAGCGACCTCGTGGCGCAATGGTAGCGCGTCTGACTTCTGATCAGAAGGTTGTGTGTTCAAATCACGTCGGGGTCACACTTTGACATTTTTTTCCCCACCAAGTCTATATCTCTGACTTCTAAAGCAAAGCCAAAAGAAGGGCGCTTTGCATTGGCCAGGAATCGAACCCGGGCATCCCGCGTGGCAGGCGAGAATTATACCACTGAACCACCAATGCTTCACTTACATAGGCTGAGCAGAGAGCCCTGCCGTAGGCAGTAGTGACGAGGCCCATGCATTTGCATGGGACACCTATGAACAAAGTTTGCATGGCAAGCCTTGGACTGCCAAACGTTCACATGCTGATGGCAGGAATCAGATGCAGGAGACTGAAACTATGAATGTTTCTGCTTTTGCTAAGGACAGTGGTTTGGGGCCAGTGTTGTGCTTGACAGAGCACGACATCAGCCTGCTCTCTGGCTGCTCCCGGGAGAAGTGGCTGACAGAAAGCACCCTCCAGACCACCAGCAATCTTGTGTTTCACAACATGCCACTGTCACTGGAGTTTCCTTCTGGGAAAGCCTAGTCACTGACCTGGCCAGATTCCCTGTCCTCCCCAAAATCCTGGGGAGAAACGGGCAGAGTTCTGCGCCCTGCGCCCTCTTTCGCGTCCCTAACGCGCTCCCAACGCGCCCTACAGCCCTGGTCGGGCTCATACCACTGGGGCCTCTGCCGAGGAAGAGCCCCGGAAGCCTAGGGCCAGGCCTATTGCACAGGCATCTTAGACCAGGCCATTCCGGGATTGCTGTGTTTCACGTCCTGCCCTTCAACACTCCTGGGAGGGCTTTCCCTGAAAACCCTCATGTCTCTGCCCTCCCAGGAGGCTGTGGTTCTATGCAAAATATGGGGTGCACCACGGGCCGTCCCCTTTCCTCTCTCTCGCCAATATCTTTCACCAAAGCTGAGCCCTGCAGGTAAATGTATCTATCTGGCTGAGGGGCCAGGGAGGGCCTTTGCCTGCAGTCTTACAAGCCAGAGTGCAGAGAAGGCAGCAGCTCTGGGACCGGGACTCTGCTCAAAGACATATCTAACATGCCACAGTGGAGCTGAGATGGGCAAGACACGTGTCTCACAGGCTGGCAGCACACCAAGACAGTGGCAGGAAACTATGCTAACAAGGAAAGAGAAAAGTCACGTGTCTCGTGGCCTTCCCACCATTAGACAGTAGTCTGCGCAAGAAAACATCCAACAGTGACAGGACAACCAAGCAAATGACAAACGCCGTGCTGAATAAAGTCATCTTACATGACATTTCGTACAAAGGCCCAGATCATGGGGATGATCGCGCAGCAGAAGCAGCAAGTATCAGAGCCACCGAACCTGGGGTGAGTTACACGAGGAGAAAGGGCGACATGGGGACAGGGGCTATGGGCTCAGGGAACAGCTACCACAATGCAACCTCGGGTGTGGGGATGCCACTCATTGCGGGTACTGCCCTGGGATTTCCTTTTAGAAAGAATCGCTGGTTAAAGTGTAGTGCACAAAAAACCCAACTCCTCGATTACACTATTAGATAACATCCTTTAACTGCCCCACCCACCCTGTGTGAGTCTCACCCACTTCCCGCCTGCTCCCTCTAGTCTGAGAGTTGTATCTCCACAAAAAACACACAGTGGGGCTCAATGAGCTGCTCATGTCTGACATGGACACCTAAGCAGTGCTGGATTCACAACCTGAAAGCCTGCAAAGGAAAGTGTGCCCGGCAGAAGATAAGCTGCCTGGCAACTCAGAACCTTCTTCTAAGAGAAGTAAGACATGTCACAATGGAGTCTAAGCCTACCTGTCTTATGCCAGGACCTTAGAGCTGTAGGCAGGAGCACAAAGGTAAAAACATATATTGAGTCCCAACACGCTCACTGGGGTGGTTGGTCTCTGTGGCGCAATCGGTTAGCGTGTTTGGCTGTTAACCGAAAAGTTGATGGTTCAAGCCCACCCAGGGACGTATGCTTTTGCCTACATCAAGTCCTGAATTAAAACACAGCTGTCTGGCTTTGCTCTTAGAGCTCTCACTTTGCCTGCGTGACATGCTCTATCTCAACATTTCTATCTTCTCTCATCTCTTCACCTCTAGTCATTTCCACCAATAGGACTGGAAACGGGACATCAAGTCCTGAATTAAAACACAGCTGTCTGGCTTTGCTCTTAGAGCTCTCGCTTTGCCTGCGTGACATGCTCTATCTCAACATTTCTATCTTCTCTCATCTCTTCACCTCTAGTCATTTCCACCAATAGGACTGGAAACGGGACACCAAGCCTTCTACTTTAACCACAGGCGTACTGAGGGCCAATAAAAGGCACAGAAGCATTTCTTGATCCGGGGCTGAGAACTGCATGCACAGGGACCTCGTGGCGCAACGGTAGCGCGTCTGACTCCAGATCAGAAGGTTGTGTGTTCAAATCACGTTGGGGTCACTCTTTGACATTTTTTTCCCCACCAAGTCTATATCTCTGACTTCTAAAGCAAAGCCAAAAGAAGGGCGCTTTGCATTGGCCGGGAATCGAACCCGGGCCTCCCGCGTGGCAGGCGAGAATTCTACCACTGAACCACCAATGCTTCACTTACATAGCCTGAGCAGAGAGCCCTGCCTTAGACAGTAGTGACGAGGCCCATGCATTCGCATGGGACACCTATGAACAAAGTTTGCATGGCAAGCCTTGGACTGCCAAACGTTCACATGCTGATGGCAGGAATCAGATGCAGGAGACTGAAACTATGAATGTTTCTGCTTTTGCTAAGGACAGTGGTTTGGGGCCAGTGTTGTGCTTGACAGAGCACGACATCAGCCTGCTCTCTGGCTGCTCCCGGGAGAAGTGGCTGACAGAAAGCACCCTCCAGACCACCAGCAATCTTGTGTTTCACAACATGCCACTGTCACTGGACTTTCCTTCTGGGAAAGCCTAGTCACTGACCTGGCCAGATTCCCTGTCCTCCCCAAAATCCTGGGGAGAAACGGGCAGAGTTCTGCGCCCTGCGCCCTCTTTCACGTCCCTAACGCGCTCCCAACGCGCCCTACAGCCCTGGTCGGGCACAGCCCTGGTCGGGCTCATACCACTGGGGCCTCTGCCGAGGAAGTGCCCCGGAAGCCTAGGGCCAGGCCTATTCCACAGGCATCTTAGACCAGGCCATTCCGGGTTTGCTGTGTTTCACGTCCTGCCCTTCAACACTCCTGGGAGGGCTTTCCCTGAGAACCCTCATGTCTCTGCCCTCCCAGGAGGCTATGGTTCTATGCAAAATAGGGGGTGCACCACGGGCCGTCCCCTTTCCTCTCTCTCGCCAATATCTTTCACCAAAGCTGAGCCCTGCAGGTAAATGTATCTATCTGGCTGAGGGGCCAGGGAGGGCCTTTGCCTGCAGTCTTATAAGCCAGAGTGCAGAGAAGGCAGCAGCTCTGGGACCGGGACTCTGCTCAAAGACATATCTAACATGCCACAGTGGATCTGAGATGGGCAAGACACGTGTCTCACAGGCTGGCAGCACACCAAGACAGTGGCAGGAAACTATGCTAACAAGGAAAGAGAAAAGTCACGTGTCTCGTGGCCTTCCCACCATTAGACAGTAGTCTGCGCAAGAAAACATCCAACAGTGACAGGACAACCAAGCAAATGACAAACGCCGTGCTGAATAAAGTCATCTTACATGACATTTCGTACAAAGGCCCAGATCATGGGGATGATCGCGCAGCAGAAGCAGCAAGTATCAGAGCCACCGAACCTGGGGTGAGTTACACGAGGAGAAAGGGCGACATGGGGATAGGGGCTATGGGCTCAGGGAACAGCTACCACAATGCAACCTCGGGTGTGGGGATGCCACTCATTGCGGGTACTGCCCTGGGATTTCCTTTTAGAAAGAATCGCTGGTTAAAGTGTAGAGCACAAAAAACCCAACTCCTCGATTACACTATTAGATAACATCCTTTAACTGCCCCACCCACCCTGTGTGAGTCTCACCTACTTCCCGCCTGCTCCCTCTAGTCTGAGAGTTGTATCTCCACAAAAAACACACAATGGGGCTCAATGAGCTGCTCATGTCTGACATGGACACCTAAGCAGTGCTGGATTCACAACCTGAAAGCCTGCAAAGGAAAGTGTGCCCGGCAGAAGATAAGCTGCCTGGCAACTCAGAACCTTCTTCTAAGAGAAGTAAGACATGTCACAATGGAGTCTAAGCCTACCTGTCTTATGCCAGGACCTTAGAGCTGCAGGCAGGAGCACATAGGTAAAAACATATATTGAGTCCCAACACGCTCACTGCGGTGGTTGGTCTCTGTGGCGCAATCAGTTAGCGCGTTTGGCTGTTAACTGAAAGGTTGGTGGCTCAAGCCCACCCAGGGACGTATGCTTTTGCCTACATCAAGTCCTGAATTAAAACACAGCTGTCTGGCTTTGCTCTTAGAGCTCTCGCTTTGCCTGCGTGACATGCTCTATCTCAACATTTCTATCTTCTCTCATCTCTTCACCTCTAGTCATTTCCACCAATAGGACTGGAAACGGGACATCAAGTCCTGAATTAAAACACAGCTGTCTGGCTTTGCTCTTAGAGCTCTCGCTTTGCCTGCGTGACATGCTCTATCTCAACATTTCTATCTTCTCTCATCTCTTCACCTCTAGTCATTTCCACCAATAGGACTGGAAACGGGACACCAAGCCTTCTACTTTAACCACAGGCGTACTGAGGGCCAATAAAAGGCACAGAAGCATTTCTTGATCCGGGGCTGAGAACTGCATGCACAGGGACCTCGTGGCGCAATGGTAGCGCGTCTGACTCCAGATCAGAAGGTTGTGTGTTCAAATCACGTCGGGGTCACACTTTGACATTTTTTTCCCCACCAAGTCTATATCTCTGACTTCTAAAGCAAAGCCAAAAGAAGGGCGCTTTGCATTGGCCGGGAATCGAACCCGGGCCTCCCGCGTGGCAGGCGAGAATTATACCACTGAACCACCAATGCTTCACTTACATAGGCTGAGCAGAGAGCCCTGCCGTAGACAGTAGTGACGAGGCCCATGCATTCGCATGGGACACCTATGAACAAAGTTTGCATGGCAAGCCTTGGACTGCCAAACGTTCACATGCTGATGGCAGGAATCAGATGCAGGAGACTGAAACTATGAATGTTTCTGCTTTTGCTAAGGACAGTGGTTTGGGGCCAGTGTTGTGCTTGACAGAGCACGACATCAGCCTGCTCTCTGGCTGCTCCCGGGAGAAGTGGCTGACAGAAAGCACCCTCCAGACCACCAGCAATCTTGTGTTTCACAACATGCCACTGTCACTGGACTTTCCTTCTGGGAAAGCCTAGTCACTGACCTGGCCAGATTCCCTGTCCTCCCCAAAATCCTGGGGAGAAACGGGCAGAGTTCTGCGCCCTGCGCCCTCTTTCGCGTCCCTAACGCGCTCCCAACGCGCCCTACAGCCCTGGTCGGGCTCATACCACTGGGGCCTCTGCCGAGGAAGAGCCCCGGAAGCCTAGGGCCAGGCCTATTGCACAGGCATCTTAGACCAGGCCATTCCGGGATTGCTGTGTTTCACGTCCTGCCCTTCAACACTCCTGGGAGGGCTTTCCCTGAGAACCCTCATGTCTCTGCCCTCCCAGGAGGCTGTGGTTCTATGCAAAATATGGGGTGCACCACGGGCCGTCCCCTTTCCTCTCTCTCGCCAATATCTTTCACCAAAGCTGAGCCCTGCAGGTAAATGTATCTATCTGGCTGAGGGGCCAGGGAGGGCCTTTGCCTGCAGTCTTACAAGCCAGAGTGCAGAGAAGGCAGCAGCTCTGGGACCGGGACTCTGCTCAAAGACATATCTAACATGCCACAGTGGAGCTGAGATGGGCAAGACACGTGTCTCACAGGCTGGCAGCACACCAAGACAGTGGCAGGAAACTATGCTAACAAGGAAAGAGAAAAGTCACGTGTCTCGTGGCCTTCCCACCATTAGACAGTAGTCTGCGCAAGAAAACATCCAACAGTGACAGGACAACCAAGCAAATGACAAACGCCGTGCTGAATAAAGTCATCTTACATGACATTTCGTACAAAGGCCCAGATCATGGGGATGATCGCGCAGCAGAAGCAGCAAGTATCAGAGCCACCGAACCTGGGGTGAGTTACACGAGGAGAAAGGGCGACATGGGGACAGGGGCTATGGGCTCAGGGAACAGCTACCACAATGCAACCTCGGGTGTGGGGATGCCACTCATTGCGGGTACTGCCCTCGGATTTCCTTTTAGAAAGAATCGTTGGTTAAAGTGTAGTGCACAAAAAAACCAACTCCTCGATTACACTATTAGATAACATCCTTTAACTGCCCCACCCACCCTGTGTGAGTCTCACCCACTTCCCGCCTGCTCCCTCTAGTCTGAGAGTTGTATCTCCACAAAAAACACACAGTGGGGCTCAATGAGCTGCTCATGTCTGACATGGACACCTAAGCAGTGCTGGATTCACAACCTGAAAGCCTGCAAAGGAAAGTGTGCCCGGCAGAAGATAAGCTGCCTGGCAACTCAGAACCTTCTTCTAAGAGAAGTAAGATATGTCACAATGGAGTCTAAGCCTACCTGTCTTATGCCAGGACCTTAGAGCTGCAGGCAGGAGCACAAAGGTAAAAACATATATTGAGTCCCAACACGCTCACTGTGGTGGTTGGTCTCTGTGGCGCTATCGGTTAGCGTGTTCGGCTGTTAACCGAAAAGTTGGTGGTTCAAGCCCACCCAGGGACGTATGCTTTTGCCTACATCAAGTCCTGAATTAAAACACAGCTGTCTGGCTTTGCTCTTAGAGCTCTCGCTTTGCCTGCGTGACATGCTCTATCTCAACATTTCTATCTTCTCTCATCTCTTCACCTCTAGTCATTTCCACCAATAGGACTGGAAACGGGACATCAAGTCCTGAATTAAAACACAGCTGTCTGGCTTTGCTCTTAGAGCTCTCGCTTTGCCTGCGTGACATGCTCTATCTCAACATTTCTATCTTCTCTCATCTCTTCACCTCTAGTCATTTCCACCAATAGGACTGGAAACGGGACACCAAGCCTTCTACTTTAACCACAGGCGTACTGAGGGCCAATAAAAGGCACAGAAGCATTTCTTGATCCGGGGCTGAGAACTGCATGCACAGGGACCTCGTGGCGCAACGGTAGCGCGTCTGACTCCAGATCAGAAGGTTGCGTGTTCAAATCACGTCGGGGTCACTCTTTGACATTTTTTTCCCCACCAAGTCTATATCTCTGACTTCTAAAGCAAAGCCAAAAGAAGGGCGCTTTGCATTGGCCGGGAATCGAACCCGGGCCGCCCGCGTGGCCGGCGAGAATTCTACCACTGAACCACCAATGCTTCTCTTACATAGCCTGAGCAGAGAGCCCTGCCGTAGACAGTAGTGATGAGGCCCATGCATTCGCATGGGACACCTATGAACAAAGTTTGCATGGCAAGCCTTGGACTGCCAAACGTTCACATGCTGATGGCAGGAATCAGATGCAGGAGACTGAAACTATGAATGTTTCTGCTTTTGCTAAGGACAGTGGTTTGGGGCCAGTGTTGTGCTTGACAGAGCACGACATCAGCCTGCTCTCTGGCTGCTCCCGGGAGAAGTGGCTGACAGAAAGCACCCTCCAGACCACCAGCAATCTTGTGTTTCACAACATGCCACTGTCACTGGACTTTCCTTCTGGGAAAGCCTAGTCACTGACCTGGCCAGATTCCCTGTCCTCCCCAAAATCCTGGGGAGAAACGGGCAGAGTTCTGCGCCCTGCGCCCTCTTTCGCGTCCCTAACGCGCTCCCAACGCGCCCTACAGCCCTGGTCGGGCACAGCCCTGGTCGGGCTCATACCACTGGGGCCTCTGCCGAGGAAGAGCCCCGGAAGCCTAGGGCCAGGCCTATTGCACAGGCATCTTAGACCAGGCCATTCCGGGATTGCTGTGTTTCACGTCCTGCCCTTCAACACTCCTGGGAGGGCTTTCCCTGAGAACCCTCATGTCTCTGCCCTCCCAGGAGGCTGTGGTTCTATGCAAAATAGGGGGTGCACCACGGGCCGTCCCCTTTCCTCTCTCTCGCCAATATCTTTCACCAAAGCTGAGCCCTGCAGGTAAATGTATCTATCTGGCTGAGGGGCCAAGGAGGGCCTTTGCCTGCAGTCTTATAAGCCAGAGTGCAGAGAAGGCAGCAACTCTGGGACCGGGACTCTGCTCAAAGGCATATCTAACATGCCACAGTGGAGCTGAGATGGGCAAGACACGTGTCTCACAGGCTGGCAGCACACCAAGACAGTGGCAGGAAACTATGCTAACAAGGAAAGAGAAAAGTCACGTGTCTCGTGGCCTTCCCACCATTAGACAGTAGTCTGCGAAAGAAAACATCCAACAGTGACAGGACAACCAAGCAAATGACAAACGCCGTGCTGAATAAAGTCATCTTACATGACATTTCGTACAAAGGCCCAGATCATGGGGATGATCGCGCAGCAGAAGCAGCAAGTATCAGAGCCACCGAACCTGGGGTGAGTTACACGAGGAGAAAGGGCGACATGGGGACAGGGGCTATGGGCTCAGGGAACAGCTACCACAATGCAACCTCGGGTGTGGGGATGCCACTCATTGCGGGTACTGCCCTGGGATTTCCTTTTAGAAAGAATCGCTGGTTAAAGTGTAGAGCACAAAAAAACCTACTCCTCGATTACACTATTAGATAACATCCTTTAACTGCCCCACCCACCCTGTGTGAGTCTCACCCACTTCCCGCCTGCTCCCTCTAGTCTGAGAGTTGTATCTCCACAAAAAACACACAATGGGGCTCAATGAGCTGCTCATGTCTGACATGGACACCTAAGCAGTGCTGGATTCACAACCTGAAAGCCTGCAAAGGAAAGTGTGCCCGGCAGAAGATAAGCTGCCTGGCAACTCAGAACCTTCTTCTAAGAGAAGTAAGACATGTCACAATGGAGTCTAAGCCTACCTGTCTTATGCCAGGACCTTAGAGCTGCAGGCAGGAGCACAAAGGTAAAAACATATATTGAGTCCCAACACACTCACTGCGGTGGTTGGTCTCTGTGGCGCAATCGGTTAGCACGTTCGGCTGTTAACTGAAAAGCTGGTGGTTCAAGCCCACCCAGGGACGTATGCTTTTGCCTACATCAAGTCCTGAATTAAAACACAGCTGTCTGGCTTTGCTCTTAGAGCTCTCGCTTTGCCTGCGTGACATGCTCTATCTCAACATTTCTATCTTCTCTCATCTCTTCACCTCTAGTCATTTCCACCAATAGGACTGGAAACGGGCCACACAGCCTTCTACTTTAACCACAGGCGTACTGAGGGCCAATAAAAGGCACAGAAGCATTTCTTGATCCGGGGCTGAGAACTGCATGCACAGGGACCTCGTGGCTCAACGGTAGCGCGGCTGACTCCAGATCAGAAGGTTGCGTGTTCAAATCACGTCGGGGTCACTCTTTGACATTTTTTTCCCCACCAAGTCTATATCTCTGACTTCTAAAGCAAAGCCAAGAGAAGGGCGCTTTGCATTGGCCGGGAATCGAACCCGGGCCTCCCGCGTGGCAGGCGAGAATTCTACCACTGAACCACCAATGCTTCACTTACATAGGCTGAGCAGAGAGCCCTGCCGTAGACAGTAGTGATGAGGCCCATGCATTCGCATGGGACACCTATGAACAAAGTTTGCATGGCAAGCCTTGGACTGCCAAACGTTCACATGCTGATGGCAGGAATCAGATGCAGGAGACTGAAACTATGAATGTTTCTGCTTTTGCTAAGGACAGTGGTTTGGGGTCAGTGTTGTGCTTGACAGAGCACGACATCAGCCTGCTCTCTGGCTGCTCCCGGGAGAAGTGGCTGACAGAAAGCACCCTCCAGACCACCAGCAATCTTGTGTTTCACAACATGCCACTGTCACTGGACTTTCCTTCTGGGAAAGCCTAGTCACTGACCTGGCCAGATTCCCTGTCCTCCCCAAAATCCTGGGGAGAAACGGGCAGAGTTCTGCGCCCTGCGCCCTCTTTCGCGTCCCTAACGCGCTCCCAACGCGCCCTACAGCCCTGGTCGGGCTCATACCACTGGGGCCTCTGCCGAGGAAGAGCCCCGGAAGCCTAGGGCCAGGCCTATTGCACAGGCATCTTAGACCAGGCCATTCCGGGATTGCTGTGTTTCACGTCCTGCCCTTCAACACTCCTGGGAGGGCTTTCCCTGAGAACCCTCATGTCTCTGCCCTCCCAGGAGGCTGTGGTTCTATGCAAAATATGGGGTGCACCACGGGCCGTCCCCTTTCCTCTCTCTCGCCAATATCTTTCACCAAAGCTGAGCCCTGCAGGTAAATGTATCTATCTGGCTGAGGGGCCAGGGAGGGCCTTTGCCTGCAGTCTTACAAGCCAGAGTGCAGAGAAGGCAGCAGCTCTGGGACCGGGACTCTGCTCAAAGACATATCTAACATGCCACAGTGGAGCTGAGATGGGCAAGACACGTGTCTCACAGGCTGGCAGCACACCAAGA
Organism: Pleurodeles waltl; assembly: GCF_031143425.1. NCBI lineage: Eukaryota > Metazoa > Chordata > Amphibia > Caudata > Salamandridae > Pleurodeles > Pleurodeles waltl. Next base: position 100,706 of record NW_027149920.1, read on the forward strand.
CAGTGGCAGGAAACTATGCTAACAAGGAAAGAGAAAAGTCACGTGTCTCGTGGCCTTCCCACCATTAGACAGTAGTCTGCGCAAGAAAACATCCAACAGTGACAGGACAACCAAGCAAATGACAAACGCCGTGCTGAATAAAGTCATCTTACATGACATTTCGTACAAAGGCCCAGATCATGGGGATGATCGCGCAGCAGAAGCAGCAAGTATCAGAGCCACCGAACCTGGGGTGAGTTACACGAGGAGAAAGGGCGACATGGGGACAGGGGCTATGGGCTCAGGGAACAGCTACCACAATGCAACCTCGGGTGTGGGGATGCCACTCATTGCGGGTACTGCCCTGGGATTTCCTTTTAGAAAGAATCGCTGGTTAAAGTGTAGAGCACAAAAAACCCAACTCCTCGATTACACTATTAGATAACATCCTTTAACTGCCCCACCCACCCTGTGTGAGTCTCACCCACTTCCCGCCTGCTCCCTCTAGTCTGAGAGTTGTATCTCCACAAAAAACACACAGTGGGGCTCAATGAGCTGCTCATGTCTGACATGGACACGTAAGCAGTGCTGGATTCACAACCTGAAAGCCTGCAAAGGAAAGTGTGCCCGGCAGAAGATAAGCTGCCTGGCAACTCAGAACCTTCTTCTAAGAGAAGTAAGACATGTCACAATGGAGTCTAAGCCTACCTGTCTTATGCCAGGACCTTAGAGCTGTAGGCAGGAGCACAAAGGTAAAAACATATATTGAGTCCCAACACGCTCACTGCGGTGGTTGGTCTCTGTGGCGCAATCGGTTAGCGCGTTCGGCTGTTAACCGAAAGGTTGGTGGTTTAAGCCCACCCAGGGACGTATGCTTTTGCCTACATCAAGTCCTGAATTAAAACACAGCTGTCTGGCTTTGCTCTTAGAGCTCTCGCTTTCCCTGCGTGACATGCTCTATCTCAACATTTCTATCTTCTCTCATCTCTTCACCTCTAGTCATTTCCACCAATAGGACTGGAAACGGGACATCAAGTCCTGAATTAAAACACAGCTGTCTGGCTTTGCTCTTAGAGCTCTCGCTTTGCCTGCGTGACATGCTCTATCTCAACATTTCTATCTTCTCTCATCTCTTCACCTCTAGTCATTTCCACCAATAGGACTGGAAACGGGACACCAAGCCTTCTACTTTAACCACAGGCGTACTGAGGGCCAATAAAAGGCACAGAAGCATTTCTTGATCCGGGGCTGAGAACTGCATGCACAGGGACCTCGTGGCGCAATGGTAGCGCGTCTGACTCCAGATCAGAAGGTTGTGTGTTCAAATCACGTCGGGGTCACACTTTGACATTTTTTTCCCCACCAAGTCTATATCTCTGACTTCTAAAGCAAAGCCAAAAGAAGGGCGCTTTGCATTGGCCGGGAATCGAACCCGGGCCTCCCGCGTGGCAGGCGAGAATTATACCACTGAACCACCAATGCTTCACTTACATAGGCTGAGCAGAGAGCCCTGCCGTAGACAGTAGTGACGAGGCCCATGCATTCGCATGGGACACCTATGAACAAAGTTTGCATGGCAAGCCTTGGACTGCCAAACGTTCACATGCTGATGGCAGGAATCAGATGCAGGAGACTGAAACTATGAATGTTTCTGCTTTTGCTAAGGACAGTGGTTTGGGGCCAGTGTTGTGCTTGACAGAGCACAACATCAGCCTGCTCTCTGGCTGCTCCCGGGAGAAGTGGCTGACAGAAAGCACCCTCCAGACCACCAGCAATCTTGTGTTTCACAACATGCCACTGTCACTGGACTTTCCTTCTGGGAAAGCCTAGTCACTGACCTGGCCAGATTCCCTGTCCTCCCCAAAATCCTGGGGAGAAACGGGCAGAGTTCTGCGCCCTGCGCCCTCTTTCGCGTCCCTAACGCGCTCCCAACGCGCCCTACAGCCCTGGTCGGGCTCATACCACTGGGGCCTCTGCCGAGGAAGAGCACCGGAAGCCTAGGGCCAGGCCTATTGCACAGGCATCTTAGACCAGGCCATTCCGGGATTGCTGTGTTTCACGTCCTGCCCTTCAACACTCCTGGGAGGGCTTTCCCTGAGAACCCTCATGTCTCTGCCCTCCCAGGAGGCTGTGGTTCTATGCAAAATATGGGGTGCACCACGGGCCGTCCCCTTTCCTCTCTCTCGCCAATATCTTTCACCAAAGCTGAGCCCTGCAGGTAAATGTATCTATCTGGCTGAGGGGCCAGGGAGGGCCTTTGCCTGCAGTCTTACAAGCCAGAGTGCAGAGAAGGCAGCAGCTCTGGGACCGGGACTCTGCTCAAAGACATATCTAACATGCCACAGTGGAGCTGAGATGGGCAAGACACGTGTCTCACAGGCTGGCAGCACACCAAGACAGTGGCAGGAAACTATGCTAACAAGGAAAGAGAAAAGTCACGTGTCTCGTGGCCTTCCCACCATTAGACAGTAGTCTGCGCAAGAAAACATCCAACAGTGACAGGACAACCAAGCAAATGACAAACGCCGTGCTGAATAAAGTCATCTTACATGACATTTCGTACAAAGGCCCAGATCATGGGGATGATCGCGCAGCAGAAGCAGCAAGTATCAGAGCCACCGAACCTGGGGTGAGTTACACGAGGAGAAAGGGCGACATGGGGACAGGGGCTATGGGCTCAGGGAACAGCTACCACAATGCAACCTCGGGTGTGGGGATGCCACTCATTGCGGGTACTGCCCTGGGATTTCCTTTTAGAAAGAATCGCTGGTTAAAGTGTAGTGCACAAAAAAACCAACTCCTCGATTACACTATTAGATAACATCCTTTAACTGCCCCACCCACCCTGTGTGAGTCTCACCCACTTCCCGCCTGCTCCCTCTAGTCTGAGAGTTGTATCTCCACAAAAAACACACAGTGGGGCTCAATGAGCTGCTCATGTCTGACATGGACACCTAAGCAGTGCTGGATTCACAACCTGAAAGCCTGCAAAGGAAAGTGTGCCCGGCAGAAGATAAGCTGCCTGGCAACTCAGAACCTTCTTCTAAGAGAAGTAAGATATGTCACAATGGAGTCTAAGCCTACCTGTCTTATGCCAGGACCTTAGAGCTGCAGGCAGGAGCACAAAGGTAAAAACATATATTGAGTCCCAACACGCTCACTGTGGTGGTTGGTCTCTGTGGCGCAATCGGTTAGCGTGTTAGGCTGTTAACCGAAAAGTTGGTGGTTCAAGCCCACCCAGGGACGTATGCTTTTGCCTACATCAAGTCCTGAATTAAAACACAGCTGTCTGGCTTTGCTCTTAGAGCTCTCGCTTTGCCTGCGTGACATGCTCTATCTCAACATTTCTATCTTCTCTCATCTCTTCACCTCTAGTCATTTCCACCAATAGGACTGGAAACGGGACATCAAGTCCTGAATTAAAACACAGCTGTCTGGCTTTGCTCTTAGAGCTCTCGCTTTGCCTGCGTGACATGCTCTATCTCAACATTTCTATCTTCTCTCATCTCTTCACCTCTAGTCATTTCCACCAATAGGACTGGAAACGGGACACCAAGCCTTCTACTTTAACCACAGGCGTACTGAGGGCCAATAAAAGGCACAGAAGCATTTCTTGATCCGGGGCTGAGAACTGCATGCATAGGGACCTCGTGGAGCAACGGTAGCGCGTCTGACTCCAGATCAGAAGGTTGCGTGTTCAAATCACGTCGGGGTCACTCTTTGACATTTTTTTCCCCACCAAGTCTATATCTCTGACTTCTAAAGTAAAGCCAAAAGAAGGGCGCTTTTCATTGGCCGGGAATCGAACACGGGCCTCCCGCGTGGCAGGCGAGAATTCTACCACTGAACCACCAATGCTTCACTTACATAGGCTGAGCAGAGAGCCCTGCCGTAGACAGTAGTGATGAGGCCCATGCATTCGCATGGGACACCTATGAACAAAGTTTGCATGGCAAGCCTTGGACTGCCAAACGTTCACATGCTGATGGCAGGAATCAGATGCAGGAGACTGAAACTATGAATGTTTCTGCTTTTGCTAAGGACAGTGGTTTGGGGCCAGTGTTGTGCTTGACAGAGCACGACATCAGCCTGCTCTCTGGCTGCTCCCGGGAGAAGTGGCTGACAGAAAGCACCCTCCAGACCACCAGCAATCTTGTGTTTCACAACATGCCACTGTCACTGGACTTTCCTTCTGGGAAAGCCTAGTCACTGACCTGGCCAGATTCCCTGTCCTCCCCAAAATCCTGGGGAGAAACGGACAGAGTTCTGCGCCCTGCGCCCTCTTTCGCGTCCCTAACGCGCTCCCAACGCGCCCTACAGCCCTGGTCGGGCACAGCCCTGGTCGGGCTCATACCACTGGGGCCTCTGCCGAGGAAGAGCCCCGGAAGCCTAGGGCCAGGCCTATTGCACAGGCATCTTAGACCAGGCCATTCCGGGATTGCTGTGTTTCACGTCCTGCCCTTCAACACTCCTGGGAGGGCTTTCCTTGAGAACCCTCATGTCTCTGCCCTCCCAGGAGGCTGTGGTTCTATGCAAAATAGGGGGTGCACCACGGGCCGTCCCCTTTCCTCTCTCTCGCCAATATCTTTCACCAAAGCTGAGCCCTGCAGGTAAATGTATCTATCTGGCTGAGGGGCCAGGGAGGGCCTTTGCCTGCAGTCTTATAAGCCAGAGTGCAGAGAAGGCAGCAGCTCTGGGACCGGGACTCTGCTCAAAGACATATCTAACATGCCACAGTGGAGCTGAGATGGGCAAGACACGTGTCTCACAGGCTGGCAGCACACCAAGACAGTGGCAGGAAACTATGCTAACAAGGAAAGAGAAAAGTCACGTGTCTCGTGGCCTTCCCACCATTAGACAGTAGTCTGCGCAAGAAAACATCCAACAGTGACAGGACAACCAAGCAAATGACAAACGCCGTGCTGAATAAAGTCATCTTACATGACATTTCGTACAAAGGCCCAGATCATGGGGATGATCGCGCAGCAGAAGCAGCAAGTATCAGAGCCACCGAACCTGGGGTGAGTTACACGAGGAGAAAGGGCGACATGGGGACAGGGGCTATGGGCTTAGGGAACAGCTACCACAATGCAACCTCGGGTGTGGGGATGCCACTCATTGCGGGTACTGCCCTGGGATTTCCTTTTAGAGAGAATCGCTGGTTAAAGTGTAGTGCACAAAAAAAAACAACTCCTCGATTACACTATTAGATAACATCCTTTAACTGCCCCACCCACCCTGTGTGAGTCTCACCCACTTCCCGCCTGCTCCCTCTAGTCTGAGAGTTGTATCTCCACAAAAAACACACAGTGGGGCTCAATGAGCTGCTCATGTCTGACATGGACACCTAAGCAGTGCTGGATTCACAACCTGAAAGCCTGCAAAGGAAAGTGTGCCCGGCAGAAGATAAGCTGCCTGGCAACTCAGAACCTTCTTCTAAGAGAAGTAAGACATGTCACAATGGAGTCTAAGCCTACCTGTCTTATGCCAGGACCTTAGAGCTGCAGGCAGGAGCACAAAGGTAAAAACATATATTGAGTCCCAGCACGCTCACTGCGGTGGTTGGTCTCTGTGGCGCAATCGGTTAGCGTGTTCAGCTGTTAACCGAAAGGTTGGTGGTTCAAGCCCACCCAGGGACGTATGCTTTTGCCTACATCAAGTCCTGAATTAAAACACAGCTGTCTGGCTTTGCTCTTAGAGCTCTCGCTTTGCCTGCGTGACATGCTCTATCTCAACATTTCTATCTTCTCTCATCTCTTCACCTCTAGTCATTTCCACCAATAGGACTGGAAACGGGACATCAAGTCCTGAATTAAAACACAGCTGTCTGGCTTTGCTCTTAGAGCTCTCGCTTTGCCTGCGTGACATGCTCTATCTCAACATTTCTATCTTCTCTCATCTCTTCACCTCTAGTCATTTCCACCAATAGGACTGGAAACGGGACACCAAGCCTTCTACTTTAACCACAGGCGTACTGAGGGCCAATAAAAGGCACAGAAGCATTTCTTGATCCGGGGCTGAGAACTGCATGCACAGGGACCTCGTGTCGCAACGGTAGCGCGTCTGACTCCAGATCAGAAGGTTGTGTGTTCAAATCACGTCGGGGTCACTCTTTGACATTTTTTTCCCCACCAAGTCTATATCTCTGACTTCTAAAGCAAAGCCAAAAGAAGGGCGCTTTGCATTGGCCAGGAATCGAACCCGGGCCTCCCGCGTGGCAGGCGAGAATTCTACCACTGAACCACCAATGCTTCACTTACATAGGCTGAGCAGAGAGCCCTGCCGTAGACAGTAGTGATGAGGCCCATGCATTCGCATTGGACACCTATGAACAAAGTTTGCATGGCAAGCCTTGGACTGCCAAACGTTCACATGCTGATGGCAGGAATCAGATGCAGGAGACTGAAACTATGAATGTTTCTGCTTTTGCTAAGGACAGTGGTTTGGGGCCAGTGTTGTGCTTGACAGAGCACAACATCAGCCTGCTCTCTGGCTGCTCCCGGGAGAAGTGGCTGACAGAAAGCACCCTCCAGACCACCAGCAATCTTGTGTTTCACAACATGCCACTGTCACTGGACTTTCCTTCTGGGACAGCCTAGTCACTGACCTGGCCAGATTCCCTGTCCTCCCCAAAATCCTGGGGAGAAACGGGCAGAGTTCTGCGCCCTGCGCCCTCTTTCGCGTCCCTAACGCGCTCCCAACGCGCCCTACAGCCCTGGTCGGGCTCATACCACTGGGGCCTCTGCCGAGGAAGAGCCCCGGAAGCCTAGGGCCAGGCCTATTGCACAGGCATCTTAGACCAGGCCATTCCGGGATTGCTGTGTTTCACGTCCTGCCCTTCAACACTCCTGGGAGGGCTTTCCCTGAGAAACCTCATGTCTCTGCCCTCCCAGGAGGCTGTGGTTCTATGCAAAATAGGGGGTGCACCACGGGCCGTCCCCTTTCCTCTCTCTCGCCAATATCTTTCACCAAAGCTGAGCCCTGCAGGTAAATGTATCTATCTGGCTGAGGGGCCAGGGAGGGCCTTTGCCTGCAGTCTTACAAGCCAGAGTGCAGAGAAGGCAGCAACTCTGGGACCGGGACTCTGCTCAAAGGCATATCTAACATGCCACAGTGGAGCTGAGATGGGCAAGACACGTGTCTCACAGGCTGGCAGCACACCAAGACAGTGGCAGGAAACTATGCTAACAAGGAAAGAGAAAAGTCACGTGTCTCGTGGCCTTCCCACCATTAGACAGTAGTCTGCGCAAGAAAACATCCAACAGTGACAGGACAACCAAGCAAATGACAAACGCCGTGCTGAATAAAGTCATCTTACATGACATTTCGTACAAAGGCCCAGATCATGGGGATGATCGCGCAGCAGAAGCAGCAAGTATCAGAGCCACCGAACCTGGGGTGAGTTACACGAGGAGAAAGGGCGACATGGGGACAGGGGCTATGGGCTCAGGGAACAGCTACCACAATGCAACCTCGGGTGTGGGGATGCCACTCATTGCGGGTACTGCCCTGGGATTTCCTTTTAGAAAGAATCGCTGGTTAAAGTGTAGAGCACAAAAAAACCTACTCCTCGATTACACTATTAGATAACATCCTTTAACTGCCCCACCCACCCTGTGTGAGTCTCACCCACTTCCCGCCTGCTCCCTCTAGTCTGAGAGTTGTATCTCCACAAAAAACACACAATGGGGCTCAATGAGCTGCTCATGTCTGACATGGACACCTAAGCAGTGCTGGATTCACAACCTGAAAGCCTGCAAAGGAAAGTGTGCCCGGCAGAAGATAAGCTGCCTGGCAACTCAGAACCTTCTTCTAAGAGAAGTAAGACATGTCACAATGGAGTCTAAGCCTACCTGTCTTATGCCAGGACCTTAGAGCTGCAGGCAGGAGCACAAAGGTAAAAACATATATTGAGTCCCAACACACTCACTGCGGTGGTTGGTCTCTGTGGCGCAATCGGTTAGCACGTTCGGCTGTTAACTGAAAGGCTGGTGGTTCAAGCCCACCCAGGGACGTATGCTTTTGCCTACATCAAGTCCTGAATTAAAACACAGCTGTCTGGCTTTGCTCTTAGAGCTCTCGCTTTGCCTGCGTGACATGCTCTATCTCAACATTTCTATCTTCTCTCATCTCTTCACCTCTAGTCATTTCCACCAATAGGACTGGAAACGGGACATCAAGTCCTGAATTAAAACACAGCTGTCTGGCTTTGCTCTTAGAGCTCTCGCTTTGCCTGCGTGACATGCTCTATCTCAACATTTCTATCTTCTCTCATCTCTTCACCTCTAGTCATTTCCACCAATAGGACTGGAAACGGGACACCAAGCCTTCTACTTTAACCACAGGCGTACTGAGGGCCAATAAAAGGCACAGAAGCATTTCTTGATCCGGGGCTGAGAACTGCATGCACAGGGACCTCGTGGCGCAACGGTAGCGCGTCTGACTCCAGATCAGAAGTTTGCGTGTTCAAATCACGTCGGGGTCACTCTTTGACATTTTTTTCCCCACCAAGTCTATATCTCTGACTTCTAAAGCAAAGCCAAAAGAAGGGCGCTTTGCATTGGCCGGGAATCGAACCCGGGCCTCCCGCGTGGCAGGCGAGAATTCTACCACTGAACCACCAATGCTTCACTTACATAGGCTGAGCAGAGAGCCCTGCCGTAGACAGTAGTGATGAGGCCCATGCATTCGCATGGGACACCTATGAACAAAGTTTGCATGGCAAGCCTTGGACTGCCAAACGTTCACATGCTGATGGCAGGAATCAGATGCAGGAGACTGAAACTATGAATGTTTCTGCTTTTGCTAAGGACAGTGGTTTGGGGCCAGTGTTGTGCTTGACAGAGCACGACATCAGCCTGCTCTCTGGCTGCTCCCGGGAGAAGTGGCTGACAGAAAGCACCCTCCAGACCACCAGCAATCTTGTGTTTCACAACATGCCACTGTCACTGGACTTTCCTTCTGGGAAAGCCTAGTCACTGACCTGGCCAGATTCCCTGTCCTCCCCAAAATCCTGGGGAGAAACGGGCAGAGTTCTGCGCCCTGCGCCCTCTTTCGCGTCCCTAACGCGCTCCCAACGCGCCCTACAGCCCTGGTCGGGCACAGCCCTGGTCGGGCTCATACCACTGGGGCCTCTGCCGAGGAAGAGCCCCGGAAGCCTAGGGCCAGGCCTATTGCACAGGCATCTTAGACCAGGCCATTCCGGGATTGCTGTGTTTCACGTCCTGCCCTTCAACACTCCTGGGAGGGCTTTCCCTGAGAACCCTCATGTCTCTGCCCTCCCAGGAGGCTGTGGTTCTATGCAAAATAGGGGGTGCACCACGGGCCGTCCCCTTTCCTCTCTCTCGCCAATATCTTTCACCAAAGCTGAGCCCTGCAGGTAAATGTATCTATCTGGCTGAGGGGCCAGGGAGGGCCTTTGCCTGCAGTCTTATAAGCCAGAGTGCAGAGAAGGCAGCAGCTCTGGGACCGGGACTCTGCTCAAAGACATATCTAACATGCCACAGTGGAGCTGAGATGGGCAAGACACGTGTCTCACAGGCTGGCAGCACACCAAGACAGTGGCAGGAAACTATGCTAACAAGGAAAGAGAAAAGTCACGTGTCTCGTGGCCTTCCCACTAGACAGTAGTCTGCGCAAGAAAACATCCAACAGTGACAGGACAACCAAGCAAATGACAAACGCCGTGCTGAATAAAGTCATCTTACATGACATTTCGTACAAAGGCCCAGATCATGGGGATGATCGCGCAGCAGAAGCAGCAAGTATCAGAGCCACCGAACCTGGGGTGAGTTACACGAGGAGAAAGGGCGACATGGGGACAGGGGCTATGGGCTTAGGGAACAGCTACCACAATGCAACCTCGGGTGTGGGGATGCCACTCATTGCGGGTACTGCCCTGGGATTTCCTTTTAGAAAGAATCGCTGGTTAAAGTGTAGTGCACAAAAAAAACAACTCCTCGATTACACTATTAGATAACATCCTTTAACTGCCCCACCCACCCTGTGTGAGTCTCACCCACTTCCCGCCTGCTCCCTCTAGTCTGAGAGTTGTATCTCCACAAAAAACACACAGTGGGGCTCAATGAGCTGCTCATGTCTGACATGGACACCTAAGCAGTGCTGGATTCACAACCTGAAAGCCTGCAAAGGAAAGTGTGCCCGGCAGAAGATAAGCTGCCTGGCAACTCAGAACCTTCTTCTAAGAGAAGTAAGACATGTCACAATGGAGTCTAAGCCTACCTGTCTTATGCCAGGACCTTAGAGCTGCAGGCAGGAGCACAAAGGTAAAAACATATATTGAGTCCCAACACACTCACTGCGGTGGTTGGTCTCTGTGGTGCAATCGGTTAGCGTGTTCGGCTGTTAACCGAAAGGTTGGTGGTTCAAGCCCACCCAGGGACGTATGCTTTTGCCTACATCAAGTCCTGAATTAAAACACAGCTGTCTGGCTTTGCTCTTAGAGCTCTCGCTTTGCCTGCGTGACATGCTCTATCTCAACATTTCTATCTTCTCTCATCTCTTCACCTCTAGTCATTTCCACCAATAGGACTGGAAACGGGACACCAAGCCTTCTACTTTAACCACAGGCGTACTGAGGGCCAATAAAAGGCACAGAAGCATTTCTTGATCCGGGGCTGAGAACTGCATGCACAGGGACCTCGTGGCGCAACGGTAGAGCGTCTGACTCCAGATCAGAAGGTTGCGTGTTCAAATCACGTCGGGGTCACTCTTTGACATTTTTTTCCCCACCAAGTCTATATCTCTGACTTCTAAAGCAAAGCCAAAAGAAGGGCGCTTTGCATTGGCCGGGAATCGAACCCGGGCCTCCCGCATGGCAGGCGAGAATTCTACCACTGAACCATCAATGCTTCACTTACATAGGCTGAGCAGAGAGCCCTGCCGTAGACAGTAGTGATGAGGCCCATGCATTCGCATGGGACACCTATGAACAAAGTTTGCATGGCAAGCCTTGGACTGCCAAACGTTCACATGCTGATGGCAGGAATCAGATGCAGGAGACTGAAACTATGAATGTTTCTGCTTTTGCTAAGGACAGTGGTTTGGGGCCAGTGTTGTGCTTGACAGAACACGACATCAGCCTGCTCTCTGGCTGCTCCCGGGAGAAGTGGCTGACAGAAAGCACCCTCCAGACCACCAGCAATCTTGTGTTTCACAACATGCCACTGTCACTGGACTTTCCTTCTGGGAAAGCGTAGTCACTGACCTGGCCAGATTCCCTGTCCTCCCCAACATCCTGGGGAGAAACGGGCAGAGTTCTGCGCCCTGCGCCCTCTTTCGCGTCCCTAACGCGCTCCCAACGCGCCCTACAGCCCTGGTCGGGCACAGCCCTGGTCGGGCTCATACCACTGGGGCCTCTGCCGAGGAAGAGCCCCGGAAGCCTAGGGCCAGGCCTATTGCACAGGCATCTTAGACCAGGCCATTCCGGGATTGCTGTGTTTCACGTCCTGCCCTTCAACACTCCTGGGAGGGCTTTCCCTGAGAACCCTCATGTCTCTGCCCTCCCAGGAGGCTGTGGTTCTATGCAAAATAGGGGGTGCACCACGGGCCGTCCCCTTTCCTCTCTCTCGCCAATATCTTTCACCAAAGCTGAGCCCTGCAGGTAAATGTATCTATCTGGCTGAGGGGCCAGGGAGGGCCTTTGCCTGCAGTCTTACAAGCCAGAGTGCAGAGAAGGCAGCAACTCTGGGACCGGGACTCTGCTCAAAGACATATCTAACATGCCACAGTGGAGCTGAGATGGGCAAGACACGTGTCTCACAGGCTGGCAGCACACCAAGACAGTGGCAGGAAACTATGCTAACAAGGAAAGAGAAAAGTCACGTGTCTCGTGGCCTTCCCACCATTAGACAGTAGTCTGCACAAGAAAACATCCAACAGTGACAGGACAACCAAGCAAATGACAAACGCCGTGCTGAATAAAGTCATCTTACATGACATTTCGTACAAAGGCCCAGATCATGGGGATGATCGCGCAGCAGAAGCAGCAAGTATCAGAGCCACCGAACCTGGGGTGAGTTACACGAGGAGAAAGGGCGACATGGGGACAGGGGCTATGGGCTCAGGGAACAGCTACCACAATGCAACCTCGGGTGTGGGGATGCCACTCATTGCGGGTACTGCCCTGGGATTTCCTTTTAGAAAGAATCGCTGGTTAAAGTGTAGAGCACAAAAAACCCTACTCCTCGATTACACTATTAGATAACATCCTTTAACTGCCCCACCCACCCTGTGTGAGTCTCACCCACTTCCCGCCTGCTCCCTCTAGTCTGAGAGTTGTATCTCCACAAAAAATACACAATGGGGCTCAATGAGCTGCTCATGTCTGACATGGACACCTAAGCAGTGCTGGATTCACAACCTGAAAGCCTGCAAAGGAAAGTGTGCCCGGCAGAAGATAAGCTGCCTGGCAACTCAGAACCTTCTTCTAAGAGAAGTAAGACATGTCACAATGGAGTCTAAGCCTACCTGTCTTATGCCAGGACCTTAGAGCTGCAGGCAGGAGCACAAAGATAAAAACATATATTGAGTCCCAACACGCTCACTGCGGTGGTTGGTCTCTGTGGCGCAATCGGTTAGCGCGTTCGGCTGTTAACCGAAAGGTTGGTGGTTCAAGCCCACCCAGGGACGTATGCTTTTGCCTACATCAAGTCCTGAATTAAAACACAGCTGTCTGGCTTTGCTCTTAGAGCTCTCGCTTTGCCTGCGTGACATGCTCTATCTCAACATTTCTATCTTCTCTCATCTCTTCACCTCTAGTCATTTCCACCAATAGGACTGGAAACGGGACATCAAGTCCTGAATTAAAACACAGCTGTCTGGCTTTGCTCTTAGAGCTCTCGCTTTGCCTGCGTGACATGCTCTATCTCAACATTTCTATCTTCTCTCATCTCTTCACCTCTAGTCATTTCCACCAATAGGACTGGAAACGGGCCACACAGCCTTCTACTTTAACCACAGGCGTACTGAGGGCCAATAAAAGGCACAGAAGCATTTCTTGATCCGGGGCTGAGAACTGCATGCACAGGGACCTCGTGGATCAACGGTAGCGCGGCTGACTCCAGATCAGAAGGTTGCGTGTTCAAATCACGTCGGGGTCACTCTTTGACATTTTTTTCCCCACCAAGTCTATATCTCTGACTTCTAAAGCAAAGCCAAGAGAAGGGCGCTTTGCATTGGCCGGGAATCGAACCCGGGCCTCCCGCGTGGCAGGCGAGAATTCTACCACTGAACCACCAATGCTTCACTTACATAGGCTGAGCAGAGAGCCCTGCCGTAGACAGTAGTGATGAGGCCCATGCATTCGCATGGGACACCTATGAACAAAGTTTGCATGGCAAGCCTTGGACTGCCAAACGTTCACATGCTGATGGCAGGAATCAGATGCAGGAGACTGAAACTATGAATGTTTCTGCTTTTGCTAAGGACAGTGGTTTGGGGTCAGTGTTGTGCTTGACAGAGCACGACATCAGCCTGCTCTCTGGCTGCTCCCGGGAGAAGTGGCTGACAGAAAGCACCCTCCAGACCACCAGCAATCTTGTGTTTCACAACATGCCACTGTCACTGGACTTTCCTTCTGGGAAAGCCTAGTCACTGACCTGGCCAGATTCCCTGTCCTCCCCAAAATCCTGGGGAGAAACGGGCAGAGTTCTGCGCCCTGCGCCCTCTTTCGCGTCCCTAACGCGCTCCCAACGCACCCTACAGCCCTGGTCGGGCACAGCCCTGGTCGGGCTCATACCACTGGGGCCTCTGCCGAGGAAGAGCCCCGGAAGCCTAGGGCCAGGCCTATTGCACAGGCATCTTAGACTAGGCCATTCCGGGATTGCTGTGTTTCACGTCCTGCCCTTCAACACTCCTGGGAGGGCTTTCCCTGAGAACCCTCATGTCTCTGCCCTCCCAGGAGGCTATGGTTCTATGCAAAATAGGGGGTGCACCACGGGCCGTCCCCTTTCCTCTCTCTCGCCAATATCTTTCACCAAAGCTGAGCCCTGCAGGTAAATGTATCTATCTGGCTGAGGGGCCAGGGAGGGCCTTTGCCTGCAGTCTTACAAGCCAGAGTGCAGAGAAGGCAGCAACTCTTGGACCGGGACTCTGCTCAAAGACATATTTAACATGCCACAGTGGAGCTGAGATGGGCAAGACACGTGTCTCACAGGCTGGCAGCACACCAAGACAGTGGCAGGAAACTATGCTAACAAGGAAAGAGAAAAGTCACGTGTCTCGTGGCCTTCCCACCATTAGACAGTAGTCTGCGCAAGAAAACATCCAACAGTGACAGGACAACCAAGCAAATGACAAACGCCGTGCTGAATAAAGTCATCTTACATGACATTTCGTACAAAGGCCCAGATCATGGGGATGATCGCGCAGCAGAAGCAGCAAGTATCAGAGCCACCGAACCTGGGGTGAGTTACACGAGGAGAAAGGGCGACATGGGGACAGGGGCTATGGGCTCAGGGAACAGCTACCACAATGCAACCTCGGGTGTGGGGATGCCACTCATTGCGGGTACTGCCCTGGGATTTCCTTTTAGAAAGAATCGCTGGTTAAAGTGTAGAGCACAAAAAACCCAACTCCTCGATTACACTATTAGATAACATCCTTTAACTGCCCCACCCACCCTGTGTGAGTCTCACCCACTTCCCGCCTGCTCCCTCTAGTCTGAGAGTTGTATCTCCACAAAAAACACACAGTGGGGCTCAATGAGCTGCTCATGTCTGACATGGACACCTAAGCAGTGCTGGATTCACAACCTGAAAGCCTGCAAAGGAAAGTGTGCCCGGCAGAAGATAAGCTGCCTGGCAACTCAGAACCTTCTTCTAAGAGAAGTAAGACATGTCACAATGGAGTCTAAGCCTACCTGTCTTATGCCAGGACCTTAGAGCTGTAGGCAGGAGCACAAAGGTAAAAACATATATTGAGTCCCAACACGCTCACTGCGGTGGTTGGTCTCTGTGGCGCAATCGGTTAGCGCGTTCGGCTGTTAACCGAAAGGTTGGTGGTTTAAGCCCACCCAGGGACGTATGCTTTTGCATACATCAAGTCCTGAATTAAAACACAGCTGTCTGGCTTTGCTCTTAGAGCTCTCGCTTTGCCTGCGTGACATGCTCTATCTCAACATTTCTATCTTCTCTCATCTCTTCACCTCTAGTCATTTCCACCAATAGGACTGGAAACGGGAC
This sequence comes from Pleurodeles waltl, assembly GCF_031143425.1. NCBI lineage: Eukaryota > Metazoa > Chordata > Amphibia > Caudata > Salamandridae > Pleurodeles > Pleurodeles waltl. Next base: position 115,888 of record NW_027149920.1, read on the forward strand.
ACCAAGCCTTCTACTTTAACCACAGGCGTACTGAGGGCCAATAAAAGGCACAGAAGCATTTCTTGATCCGGGGCTGAGAACTGCATGCACAGGGACCTCGTGGCGCAATAGTAGCGCGTCTGACTCCAGATCAGAAGATTGTGTGTTCAAATCACGTCGGGGTCACACTTTGACATTTTTTTCCCCACCAAGTCTATATCTCTGACTTCTAAAGCAAAGCCAAAAGAAGGGCGCTTTGCATTGGCCAGGAATCGAACCCGGGCATCCCGCGTGGCAGGCGAGAATTATACCACTGAACCACCAATGCTTCACTTACATAGGCTGAGCAGAGAGCCCTGCCGTAGACAGTAGTGACGAGGCCCATGCATTCGCATGGGACACCTATGAACAAAGTTTGCATGGCAAGCCTTGGACTGCCAAACGTTCACATGCTGATGGCAGGAATCAGATGCAGGAGACTGAAACTATGAATGTTTCTGCTTTTGCTAAGGACAGTGGTTTGGGGCCAGTGTTGTGCTTGACAGAGCACGACATCAGCCTGCTCTCTGGCTGCTCCCGGGAGAAGTGGCTGACAGAAAGCACCCTCCAGACCACCAGCAATCTTGTGTTTCACAACATGCCACTGTCACTGGACTTTCCTTCTGGGAAAGCCTAGTCACTGACCTGGCCAGATTCCCTGTCCTCCCCAAAATCCTGGGGAGAAACGGGCAGAGTTCTGCGCCCTGCGCCCTCTTTCGCGTCCCTAACGCGCTCCCAACGCGCCCTACAGCCCTGGTCGGGCTCATACCACTGGGGCCTCTGCCGAGGAAGAGCCCCGGAAGCCTAGGGCCAGGCCTATTGCACAGGCATCTTAGACCAGGCCATTCCGGGATTGCTGTGTTTCACGTCCTGCCCTTCAACACTCCTGGGAGGGCTTTCCCTGAGAACCCTCATGTCTCTGCCCTCCCAGGAGGCTGTGGTTCTATGCAAAATATGGGGTGCACCACGGGCCGTCCCCTTTCCTCTCTCTCGCCAATATCTTTCACCAAAGCTGAGCCCTGCAGGTAAATGTATCTATCTGGCTGAGGGGCCAGGGAGGGCCTTTGCCTGCAGTCTTACAAGCCAGAGTGCAGAGAAGGCAGCAGCTCTGGGACCGGGACTCTGCTCAAAGACATATCTAACATGCCACAGTGGAGCTGAGATGGGCAAGACACGTGTCTCACAGGCTGGCAGCACACCAAGACAGTGGCAGGAAACTATGCTAACAAGGAAAGAGAAAAGTCACGTGTCTCGTGGCCTTCCCACCATTAGACAGTAGTCTGCGCAAGAAAACATCCAACAGTGACAGGACAACCAAGCAAATGACAAACGCCGTGCTGAATAAAGTCATCTTACATGACATTTCGTACAAAGGCCCAGATCATGGGGATGATCGCGCAGCAGAAGCAGCAAGTATCAGAGCCACCGAACCTGGGGTGAGTTACACGAGGAGAAAGGGCGACATGGGGACAGGGGCTATGGGCTCAGGGAACAGCTACCACAATGCAACCTCGGGTGTGGGGATGCCACTCATTGCGGGTACTGCCCTGGGATTTCCTTTTAGAAAGAATCGCTGGTTAAAGTGTAGAGCACAAAAAAACCTACTCCTCGATTACACTATTAGATAACATCCTTTAACTGCCCCACCCACCCTGTGTGAGTCTCACCCACTTCCCGCCTGCTCCCTCGAGTCTGAGAGTTGTATCTCCACAAAAAACACACAATGGGGCTCAATGAGCTGCTCATGTCTGACATGGACACCTAAGCAGTGCTGGATTCACAACCTGAAAGCCTGCAAAGGAAAGTGTGCCCGGCAGAAGATAAGCTGCCTGGCAACTCAGAACCTTCTTCTAAGAGAAGTAAGACATGTCACAATGGAGTCTAAGCCTACCTGTCTTATGCCAGGACCTTAGAGCTGCAGGCAGGAGCACAAAGGTAAAAACATATATTGAGTCCCAACACACTCACTGCGGTGGTTGGTCTCTGTGGCGCAATCGGTTAGCACGTTCGGCTGTTAACTGAAAGGCTGGTGGTTCAAGCCCACCCAGGGACGTATGCTTTTGCCTACATCAAGTCCTGAATTAAAACACAGCTGTCTGGCTTTGCTCTTAGAGCTCTCGCTTTGCCTGCGTGACATGCTCTATCTCAACATTTCTATCTTCTCTCATCTCTTCACCTCTAGTCATTTCCACCAATAGGACTGGAAACGGGACATCAAGTCCTGAATTAAAACACAGCTGTCTGGCTTTGCTCTTAGAGCTCTCGCTTTGCCTGCGTGACATGCTCTATCTCAACATTTCTATCTTCTCTCATCTCTTCACCTCTAGTCATTTCCACCAATAGGACTGGAAACGGGCCACCAAGCCTTCTACTTTAACCACAGGCGTACTGAGGGCCAATAAAAGGCACAGAAGCATTTCTTGATCCGGGGCTGAGAACTGCATGCACAGGGACCTCGTGGCGCAACGGTAGCGCGTCTGATTCCAGATCAGAAGTTTGCGTGTTCAAATCACGTCGGGGTCACTCTTTGACATTTTTTTCCCCACCAAGTCTATATCTCTGACTTCTAAAGCAAAGCCAAAAGAAGGGCGCTTTGCATTGGCCGGGAATCGAACCCGGGCCTCCCGCGTGGCAGGCGAGAATTCTACCACTGAACCACCAATGCTTCACTTACATAGGCTGAGCAGAGAGCCCTGCCGTAGACAGTAGTGATGAGGCCCATGCATTCGCATGGGACACCTATGAACAAAGTTTGCATGGCAAGCCTTGGACTGCCAAACGTTCACATGCTGATGGCAGGAATCAGATGCAGGAGACTGAAACTATGAATGTTTCTGCTTTTGCTAAGGACAGTGGTTTGGGGCCAGTGTTGTGCTTGACAGAACACGACATCAGCCTGCTCTCTGGCTGCTCCCGGGAGAAGTGGCTGACAGAAAGCACCCTCCAGACCACCAGCAATCTTGTGTTTCACAACATGCCACTGTCACTGGACTTTCCTTCTGGGAAAGCGTAGTCACTGACCTGGCCAGATTCCCTGTCCTCCCCAACATCCTGGGGAGAAACGGGCAGAGTTCTGCGCCCTGCGCCCTCTTTCGCGTCCCTAACGCGCTCCCAACGCGCCCTACAGCCCTGGTCGGGCACAGCCCTGGTCGGGCTCATACCACTGGGGCCTCTGCCGAGGAAGAGCCCCGGAAGCCTAGGGCCAGGCCTATTGCACAGGCATCTTAGACCAGGCCATTCCGGGATTGCTGTGTTTCACGTCCTGCCCTTCAACACTCCTGGGAGGGCTTTCCCTGAGAACCCTCATGTCTCTGCCCTCCCAGGAGGCTGTGGTTCTATGCAAAATAGGGGGTGCACCACGGGCCGTCCCCTTTCCTCTCTCTCGCCAATATCTTTCACCAAAGCTGAGCCCTGCAGGTAAATGTATCTATCTGGCTGAGGGGCCAGGGAGGGCCTTTGCCTGCAGTCTTACAAGCCAGAGTGCAGAGAAGGCAGCAACTCTGGGACCGGGACTCTGCTCAAAGACATATCTAACATGCCACAGTGGAGCTGAGATGGGCAAGACACGTGTCTCACAGGCTGGCAGCACACCAAGACAGTGGCAGGAAACTATGCTAACAAGGAAAGAGAAAAGTCACGTGTCTCGTGGCCTTCCCACCATTAGACAGTAGTCTGCACAAGAAAACATCCAACAGTGACAGGACAACCAAGCAAATGACAAACGCCGTGCTGAATAAAGTCATCTTACATGACATTTCGTACAAAGGCCCAGATCATGGGGATGATCGCGCAGCAGAAGCAGCAAGTATCAGAGCCACCGAACCTGGGGTGAGTTACACGAGGAGAAAGGGCGACATGGGGACAGGGGCTATGGGCTCAGGGAACAGCTACCACAATGCAACCTCGGGTGTGGGGATGCCACTCATTGCGGGTACTGCCCTGGGATTTCCTTTTAGAAAGAATCGCTGGTTAAAGTGTAGAGCACAAAAAACCCTACTCCTCGATTACACTATTAGATAACATCCTTTAACTGCCCCACCCACCCTGTGTGAGTCTCACCCACTTCCCGCCTGCTCCCTCTAGTCTGAGAGTTGTATCTCCACAAAAAATACACAATGGGGCTCAATGAGCTGCTCATGTCTGACATGGACACCTAAGCAGTGCTGGATTCACAACCTGAAAGCCTGCAAAGGAAAGTGTGCCCGGCAGAAGATAAGCTGCCTGGCAACTCAGAACCTTCTTCTAAGAGAAGTAAGACATGTCACAATGGAGTCTAAGCCTACCTGTCTTATGCCAGGACCTTAGAGCTGCAGGCAGGAGCACAAAGATAAAAACATATATTGAGTCCCAACACGCTCACTGCGGTGGTTGGTCTCTGTGGCGCAATCGGTTAGCGCGTTCGGCTGTTAACCGAAAGGTTGGTGGTTCAAGCCCACCCAGGGACGTATGCTTTTGCCTACATCAAGTCCTGAATTAAAACACAGCTGTCTGGCTTTGCTCTTAGAGCTCTCGCTTTGCCTGCGTGACATGCTCTATCTCAACATTTCTATCTTCTCTCATCTCTTCACCTCTAGTCATTTCCACCAATAGGACTGGAAACGGGACATCAAGTCCTGAATTAAAACACAGCTGTCTGGCTTTGCTCTTAGAGCTCTCGCTTTGCCTGCGTGACATGCTCTATCTCAACATTTCTATCTTCTCTCATCTCTTCACCTCTAGTCATTTCCACCAATAGGACTGGAAACGGGCCACACAGCCTTCTACTTTAACCACAGGCGTACTGAGGGCCAATAAAAGGCACAGAAGCATTTCTTGATCCGGGGCTGAGAACTGCATGCACAGGGACCTCGTGGATCAACGGTAGCGCGGCTGACTCCAGATCAGAAGGTTGCGTGTTCAAATCACGTCGGGGTCACTCTTTGACATTTTTTTCCCCACCAAGTCTATATCTCTGACTTCTAAAGCAAAGCCAAGAGAAGGGCGCTTTGCATTGGCCGGGAATCAAACCCGGGCCTCCCGCGTGGCAGGCGAGAATTCTACCACTGAACCACCAATGCTTCACTTACATAGGCTGAGCAGAGAGCCCTGCCGTAGACAGTAGTGATGAGGCCCATGCATTCGCATGGGACACCTATGAACAAAGTTTGCATGGCAAGCCTTGGACTGCCAAACGTTCACATGCTGATGGCAGGAATCAGATGCAGGAGACTGAAACTATGAATGTTTCTGCTTTTGCTAAGGACAGTGGTTTGGGGTCAGTGTTGTGCTTGACAGAGCACGACATCAGCCTGCTCTCTGGCTGCTCCCGGGAGAAGTGGCTGACAGAAAGCACCCTCCAGACCACCAGCAATCTTGTGTTTCACAACATGCCACTGTCACTGGACTTTCCTTCTGGGAAAGCCTAGTCACTGACCTGGCCAGATTCCCTGTCCTCCCCAAAATCCTGGGGAGAAACGGGCAGAGTTCTGCGCCCTGCGCCCTCTTTCGCGTCCCTAACGCGCTCCCAACGCACCCTACAGCCCTGGTCGGGCACAGCCCTGGTCGGGCTCATACCACTGGGGCCTCTGCCGAGGAAGAGCCCCGGAAGCCTAGGGCCAGGCCTATTGCACAGGCATCTTAGACTAGGCCATTCCGGGATTGCTGTGTTTCACGTCCTGCCCTTCAACACTCCTGGGAGGGCTTTCCCTGAGAACCCTCATGTCTCTGCCCTCCCAGGAGGCTATGGTTCTATGCAAAATAGGGGGTGCACCACGGGCCGTCCCCTTTCCTCTCTCTCGCCAATATCTTTCACCAAAGCTGAGCCCTGCAGGTAAATGTATCTATCTGGCTGAGGGGCCAGGGAGGGCCTTTGCCTGCAGTCTTACAAGCCAGAGTGCAGAGAAGGCAGCAACTCTTGGACCGGGACTCTGCTCAAAGACATATTTAACATGCCACAGTGGAGCTGAGATGGGCAAGACACGTGTCTCACAGGCTGGCAGCACACCAAGACAGTGGCAGGAAACTATGCTAACAAGGAAAGAGAAAAGTCACGTGTCTCGTGGCCTTCCCACCATTAGACAGTAGTCTGCGCAAGAAAACATCCAACAGTGACAGGACAACCAAGCAAATGACAAACGCCGTGCTGAATAAAGTCATCTTACATGACATTTCGTACAAAGGCCCAGATCATGGGGATGATCGCGCAGCAGAAGCAGCAAGTATCAGAGCCACCGAACCTGGGGTGAGTTACACGAGGAGAAAGGGCGACATGGGGACAGGGGCTATGGGCTCAGGGAACAGCTACCACAATGCAACCTCGGGTGTGGGGATGCCACTCATTGCGGGTACTGCCCTGGGATTTCCTTTTAGAAAGAATCGCTGGTTAAAGTGTAGAGCACAAAAAACCCAACTCCTCGATTACACTATTAGATAACATCCTTTAACTGCCCCACCCACCCTGTGTGAGTCTCACCCACTTCCCGCCTGCTCCCTCTAGTCTGAGAGTTGTATCTCCACAAAAAACACACAGTGGGGCTCAATGAGCTGCTCATGTCTGACATGGACACCTAAGCAGTGCTGGATTCACAACCTGAAAGCCTGCAAAGGAAAGTGTGCCCGGCAGAAGATAAGCTGCCTGGCAACTCAGAACCTTCTTCTAAGAGAAGTAAGACATGTCACAATGGAGTCTAAGCCTACCTGTCTTATGCCAGGACCTTAGAGCTGTAGGCAGGAGCACAAAGGTAAAAACATATATTGAGTCCCAACACGCTCACTGCGGTGGTTGGTCTCTGTGGCGCAATCGGTTAGCGCGTTCGGCTGTTAACCGAAAGGTTGGTGGTTTAAGCCCACCCAGGGACGTATGCTTTTGCATACATCAAGTCCTGAATTAAAACACAGCTGTCTGGCTTTGCTCTTAGAGCTCTCGCTTTGCCTGCGTGACATGCTCTATCTCAACATTTCTATCTTCTCTCATCTCTTCACCTCTAGTCATTTCCACCAATAGGACTGGAAACGGGACACCAAGCCTTCTACTTTAACCACAGGCGTACTGAGGGCCAATAAAAGGCACAGAAGCATTTCTTGATCCGGGGCTGAGAACTGCATGCACAGGGACCTCGTGGCGCAATAGTAGCGCGTCTGACTCCAGATCAGAAGATTGTGTGTTCAAATCACGTCGGGGTCACACTTTGACATTTTTTTCCCCACCAAGTCTATATCTCTGACTTCTAAAGCAAAGCCAAAAGAAGGGCGCTTTGCATTGGCCAGGAATCGAACCCGGGCATCCCGCGTGGCAGGCGAGAATTATACCACTGAACCACCAATGCTTCACTTACATAGGCTGAGCAGAGAGCCCTGCCGTAGACAGTAGTGACGAGGCCCATGCATTCGCATGGGACACCTATGAACAAAGTTTGCATGGCAAGCCTTGGACTGCCAAACGTTCACATGCTGATGGCAGGAATCAGATGCAGGAGACTGAAACTATGAATGTTTCTGCTTTTGCTAAGGACAGTGGTTTGGGGCCAGTGTTGTGCTTGACAGAGCACGACATCAGCCTGCTCTCTGGCTGCTCCCGGGAGAAGTGGCTGACAGAAAGCACCCTCCAGACCACCAGCAATCTTGTGTTTCACAACATGCCACTGTCACTGGACTTTCCTTCTGGGAAAGCCTAGTCACTGACCTGGCCAGATTCCCTGTCCTCCCCAAAATCCTGGGGAGAAACGGGCAGAGTTCTGCGCCCTGCGCCCTCTTTCGCGTCCCTAACGCGCTCCCAACGCGCCCTACAGCCCTGGTCGGGCTCATACCACTGGGGCCTCTGCCGAGGAAGAGCCCCGGAAGCCTAGGGCCAGGCCTATTGCACAGGCATCTTAGACCAGGCCATTCCGGGATTGCTGTGTTTCACGTCCTGCCCTTCAACACTCCTGGGAGGGCTTTCCCTGAGAACCCTCATGTCTCTGCCCTCCCAGGAGGCTGTGGTTCTATGCAAAATATGGGGTGCACCACGGGCCGTCCCCTTTCCTCTCTCTCGCCAATATCTTTCACCAAAGCTGAGCCCTGCAGGTAAATGTATCTATCTGGCTGAGGGGCCAGGGAGGGCCTTTGCCTGCAGTCTTACAAGCCAGAGTGCAGAGAAGGCAGCAGCTCTGGGACCGGGACTCTGCTCAAAGACATATCTAACATGCCACAGTGGAGCTGAGATGGGCAAGACACGTGTCTCACAGGCTGGCAGCACACCAAGACAGTGGCAGGAAACTATGCTAACAAGGAAAGAGAAAAGTCACGTGTCTCGTGGCCTTCCCACCATTAGACAGTAGTCTGCGCAAGAAAACATCCAACAGTGACAGGACAACCAAGCAAATGACAAACGCCGTGCTGAATAAAGTCATCTTACATGACATTTCGTACAAAGGCCCAGATCATGGGGATGATCGCGCAGCAGAAGCAGCAAGTATCAGAGCCACCGAACCTGGGGTGAGTTACACGAGGAGAAAGGGCGACATGGGGACAGGGGCTATGGGCTCAGGGAACAGCTACCACAATGCAACCTCGGGTGTGGGGATGCCACTCATTGCGGGTACTGCCCTGGGATTTCCTTTTAGAAAGAATCGCTGGTTAAAGTGTAGAGCACAAAAAAACCTACTCCTCGATTACACTATTAGATAACATCCTTTAACTGCCCCACCCACCCTGTGTGAGTCTCACCCACTTCCCGCCTGCTCCCTCGAGTCTGAGAGTTGTATCTCCACAAAAAACACACAATGGGGCTCAATGAGCTGCTCATGTCTGACATGGACACCTAAGCAGTGCTGGATTCACAACCTGAAAGCCTGCAAAGGAAAGTGTGCCCGGCAGAAGATAAGCTGCCTGGCAACTCAGAACCTTCTTCTAAGAGAAGTAAGACATGTCACAATGGAGTCTAAGCCTACCTGTCTTATGCCAGGACCTTAGAGCTGCAGGCAGGAGCACAAAGGTAAAAACATATATTGAGTCCCAACACACTCACTGCGGTGGTTGGTCTCTGTGGCGCAATCGGTTAGCACGTTCGGCTGTTAACTGAAAGGCTGGTGGTTCAAGCCCACCCAGGGACGTATGCTTTTGCCTACATCAAGTCCTGAATTAAAACACAGCTGTCTGGCTTTGCTCTTAGAGCTCTCGCTTTGCCTGCGTGACATGCTCTATCTCAACATTTCTATCTTCTCTCATCTCTTCACCTCTAGTCATTTCCACCAATAGGACTGGAAACGGGACATCAAGTCCTGAATTAAAACACAGCTGTCTGGCTTTGCTCTTAGAGCTCTCGCTTTGCCTGCGTGACATGCTCTATCTCAACATTTCTATCTTCTCTCATCTCTTCACCTCTAGTCATTTCCACCAATAGGACTGGAAACGGGCCACCAAGCCTTCTACTTTAACCACAGGCGTACTGAGGGCCAATAAAAGGCACAGAAGCATTTCTTGATCCGGGGCTGAGAACTGCATGCACAGGGACCTCGTGGCGCAACGGTAGCGCGTCTGATTCCAGATCAGAAGTTTGCGTGTTCAAATCACGTCGGGGTCACTCTTTGACATTTTTTTCCCCACCAAGTCTATATCTCTGACTTCTAAAGCAAAGCCAAAAGAAGGGCGCTTTGCATTGGCCGGGAATCGAACCCGGGCCTCCCGCGTGGCAGGCGAGAATTCTACCACTGAACCACCAATGCTTCACTTACATAGGCTGAGCAGAGAGCCCTGCCGTAGACAGTAGTGATGAGGCCCATGCATTCGCATGGGACACCTATGAACAAAGTTTGCATGGCAAGCCTTGGACTGCCAAACGTTCACATGCTGATGGCAGGAATCAGATGCAGGAGACTGAAACTATGAATGTTTCTGCTTTTGCTAAGGACAGTGGTTTGGGGCCAGTGTTGTGCTTGACAGAACACGACATCAGCCTGCTCTCTGGCTGCTCCCGGGAGAAGTGGCTGACAGAAAGCACCCTCCAGACCACCAGCAATCTTGTGTTTCACAACATGCCACTGTCACTGGACTTTCCTTCTGGGAAAGCGTAGTCACTGACCTGGCCAGATTCCCTGTCCTCCCCAACATCCTGGGGAGAAACGGGCAGAGTTCTGCGCCCTGCGCCCTCTTTCGCGTCCCTAACGCGCTCCCAACGCGCCCTACAGCCCTGGTCGGGCACAGCCCTGGTCGGGCTCATACCACTGGGGCCTCTGCCGAGGAAGAGCCCCGGAAGCCTAGGGCCAGGCCTATTGCACAGGCATCTTAGACCAGGCCATTCCGGGATTGCTGTGTTTCACGTCCTGCCCTTCAACACTCCTGGGAGGGCTTTCCCTGAGAACCCTCATGTCTCTGCCCTCCCAGGAGGCTGTGGTTCTATGCAAAATAGGGGGTGCACCACGGGCCGTCCCCTTTCCTCTCTCTCGCCAATATCTTTCACCAAAGCTGAGCCCTGCAGGTAAATGTATCTATCTGGCTGAGGGGCCAGGGAGGGCCTTTGCCTGCAGTCTTACAAGCCAGAGTGCAGAGAAGGCAGCAACTCTGGGACCGGGACTCTGCTCAAAGACATATCTAACATGCCACAGTGGAGCTGAGATGGGCAAGACACGTGTCTCACAGGCTGGCAGCACACCAAGACAGTGGCAGGAAACTATGCTAACAAGGAAAGAGAAAAGTCACGTGTCTCGTGGCCTTCCCACCATTAGACAGTAGTCTGCACAAGAAAACATCCAACAGTGACAGGACAACCAAGCAAATGACAAACGCCGTGCTGAATAAAGTCATCTTACATGACATTTCGTACAAAGGCCCAGATCATGGGGATGATCGCGCAGCAGAAGCAGCAAGTATCAGAGCCACCGAACCTGGGGTGAGTTACACGAGGAGAAAGGGCGACATGGGGACAGGGGCTATGGGCTCAGGGAACAGCTACCACAATGCAACCTCGGGTGTGGGGATGCCACTCATTGCGGGTACTGCCCTGGGATTTCCTTTTAGAAAGAATCGCTGGTTAAAGTGTAGAGCACAAAAAACCCTACTCCTCGATTACACTATTAGATAACATCCTTTAACTGCCCCACCCACCCTGTGTGAGTCTCACCCACTTCCCGCCTGCTCCCTCTAGTCTGAGAGTTGTATCTCCACAAAAAATACACAATGGGGCTCAATGAGCTGCTCATGTCTGACATGGACACCTAAGCAGTGCTGGATTCACAACCTGAAAGCCTGCAAAGGAAAGTGTGCCCGGCAGAAGATAAGCTGCCTGGCAACTCAGAACCTTCTTCTAAGAGAAGTAAGACATGTCACAATGGAGTCTAAGCCTACCTGTCTTATGCCAGGACCTTAGAGCTGCAGGCAGGAGCTCAAAGATAAAAACATATATTGAGTCCCAACACGCTCACTGCGGTGGTTGGTCTCTGTGGCGCAATCGGTTAGCGCGTTCGGCTGTTAACTGAAAGGTTGGTGGTTCAAGCCCACCCAGGGACGTATGCTTTTGCCTACATCAAGTCCTGAATTAAAACACAGCTGTCTGGCTTTGCTCTTAGAGCTCTCGCTTTGCCTGCGTGACATGCTCTATCTCAACATTTCTATCTTCTCTCATCTCTTCACCTCTAGTCATTTCCACCAATAGGACTGGAAACGGGACATCAAGTCCTGAATTAAAACACAGCTGTCTGGCTTTGCTCTTAGAGCTCTCGCTTTGCCTGCGTGACATGCTCTATCTCAACATTTCTATCTTCTCTCATCTCTTCACCTCTAGTCATTTCCACCAATAGGACTGGAAACGGGACACCAAGCCTTCTACTTTAACCACAGGCGTACTGAGGGCCAATAAAAGGCACAGAAGCATTTCTTGATCCGGGGCTGAGAACTGCATGCACAGGGACCTCGTGGCGCAATGGTAGCGCGTCTGACTTCAGATCAGAAGGTTGTGTGTTCAAATCACGTCGGGGTCACACTTTGACATTTTTTTCCCCACCAAGTCTATATCTCTGACTTCTAAAGCAAAGCCAAAAGAAGGGCGCTTTGCATTGGCCAGGAATCGAACCCGGGCATCCCGCGTGGCAGGCGAGAATTATACCACTGAACCACCAATGCTTCACTTACATAGGCTGAGCAGAGAGCCCTGCCGTAGACAGTAGTGACGAGGCCCATGCATTCGCATGGGACACCTATGAACAAAGTTTGCATGGCAAGCCTTGGACTGCCAAACGTTCACATGCTGATGGCAGGAATCAGATGCAGGAGACTGAAACTATGAATGTTTCTGCTTTTGCTAAGGACAGTGGTTTGGGGCCAGTGTTGTGCTTGACAGAGCACGACATCAGCCTGCTCTCTGGCTGCTCCCGGGAGAAGTGGCTGACAGAAAGCACCCTCCAGACCACCAGCAATCTTGTGTTTCACAACATGCCACTGTCACTGGACTTTCCTTCTGGGAAAGCCTAGTCACTGACCTGGCCTGATTCCCTGTCCTCCCCAAAATCCTGGGGAGAAACGGGCAGAGTTCTGCGCCCTGCGCCCTCTTTCGCGTCCCTAACGCGCTCCCAACGCGCCCTACAGCCCTGGTCGGGCTCATACCACTGGGGCCTCTGCCGAGGAAGAGCCCCGGAAGCCTAGGGCCAGGCCTATTGCACAGGCATCTTAGACCAGGCCATTCCGGGATTGCTGTGTTTCACGTCCTGCCCTTCAACACTCCTGGGAGGGCTTTCCCTGAGAACCCTTATGTCTCTGCCCTCCCAGGAGGCTGTGGTTCTATGCAAAATATGGGGTGCACCACGGGCCGTCCCCTTTCCTCTCTCTCGCCAATATCTTTCACCAAAGCTGAGCCCTGCAGGTAAATGTATCTATCTGGCTGAGGGGCCAGGGAGGGCCTTTGCCTGCAGTCTTACAAGCCAGAGTGCAGAGAAGGCAGCAGCTCTGGGACCGGGACTCTGCTCAAAGACATATCTAACATGCCACAGTGGAGCTGAGATGGGCAAGACACGTGTCTCACAGGCTGGCAGCACACCAAGACAGTGGCAGGAAACTATGCTAACAAGGAAAGAGAAAAGTCACGTGTCTCGTGGCCTTCCCACCATTAGACAGTAGTCTGCGCAAGAAAACATCCAACAGTGACAGGACAACCAAGCAAATGACAAACGCCGTGCTGAATAAAGTCATCTTACATGACATTTCGTACAAAGGCCCAGATCATGGGGATGATCGCGCAGCAGAAGCAGCAAGTATCAGAGCCACCGAACCTGGGGTGAGTTACACGAGGAGAAAGGGCGACATGGGGACAGGGGCTATGGGCTCAGGGAACAGCTACCACAATGCAACCTCGGGTGTGGGGATGCCACTCATTGCGGGTACTGCCCTGGGATTTCCTTTTAGAAAGAATCGCTGGTTAAAGTGTAGTGCACAAAAAAACCAACTCCTCGATTACACTATTAGATAACATCCTTTAACTGCCCCACCCACCCTGTGTGAGTCTCACCCACTTCCCGCCTGCTCCCTCTAGTCTGAGAGTTGTATCTCCACAAAAAACACACAGTTGGGCTCAATGAGCTGCTCATGTCTGACATGGACACCTAAGCAGTGCTGGATTCACAACCTGAAAGCCTGCAAAGGAAAGTGTGCCCGGCAGAAGATAAGCTGCCTGGCAACTCAGAACCTTCTTCTAAGAGAAGTAAGACATGTCACAATGGAGTCTAAGCCTACCTGTCTTATGCCAGGACCTTAGAGCTGCAGGCAGGAGCACAAAGGTAAAAACATATATTGAGTCCCAACACGCTCACTGTGGTGGTTGGTCTCTGTGGCGCAATCGGTTAGCGTGTTTGGCTGTTAACCGAAAAGTTGGTGGTTCAAGCCCACCCAGGGACATATGCTTTTGCCTACATCAAGTCCTGAATTAAAACACAGCTGTCTGGCTTTGCTCTTAGAGCTCTCACTTTGCCTGCGTGACATGCTCTATCTCAACATTTCTATCTTCTCTCATCTCTTCACCTCTAGTCATTTCCACCAATAGGACTGGAAACGGGACATCAAGTCCTGAATTAAAACACAGCTGTCTGGCTTTGCTCTTAGAGCTCTCGCTTTGCCTGCGTGACATGCTCTATCTCAACATTTCTATCTTCTCTCATCTCTTCACCTCTAGTCATTTCCACCAATAGGACTGGAAACGGGACACCAAGCCTTCTACTTTAACCACAGGCGTACTGAGGGCCAATAAAAGGCACAGAAGCATTTCTTGATCCGGGGCTGAGAACTGCATGCACAGGGACCTCGTGGCGCAACGGTAGCGCGTCTGACTCCAGATCAGAAGGTTGCGTGTTCAACTCACGTCGGGGTCACTCTTTGACATTTTTTTCCCCACCAAGTCTATATCTCTGCCTTCTAAAGCAAAGCCAAAAGAAGGGCGCTTTGCATTGGCCAGGAATCGAACCCGGGCCTCCCGCGTGGCAGGCGAGAATTCTACCACTGAACCACCAATGCTTCACTTACATAGGCTGAGCAGAGAGCCCTGCCGTAGACAGTAGTGATGAGGCCCATGCATTCGCATGGGACACCTATGAACAAAGTTTGCATGGCAAGCCTTGGACTGCCAAACGTTCACATGCTGATGGCAGGAATCAGATGCAGGAGACTGAAACTATGAATGTTTCTGCTTTTGCTAAGGACAGTGGTTTGGGGCCAGTGTTGTGCTTGACAGAGCACGACATCAGCCTGCTCTCTGGCTGCTCCCGGGAGAAGTGGCTGACAGAAAGCACCCTCCAGACCACCAGCAATCTTGTGTTTCACAACATGCCACTGTCACTGGACTTTCCTTCTGGGAAAGCCTAGTCACTGACCTGGCCAGATTCCCTGTCCTCCCCAAAATCCTGGGGAGAAACGGGCAGAGTTCTGCGCCCTGCGCCCTCTTTCGCGTCCCTAACGCGCTCCCAACGCGCCCTACAGCCCTGGTCGGGCACAGCCCTGGTCGGGCTCATACCACTGGGGCCTCTGCCGAGGAAGAGCCCCGGAAGCCTAGGGCCAGGCCTATTGCACAGGCATCTTAGACCAGGCCATTCCGGGATTGCTGTGTTTCACGTCCTGCCCTTCAACACTCCTGGGAGGGCTTTCCCTGAGAACCCTCATGTCTCTGCCCTCCCAGGAGGCTGTGGTTCTATGCAAAATAGGGGGTGCACCACGGGCCGTCCCCTTTCCTCTCTCTCGCCAATATCTTTCACCAAAGCTGAGCCCTGCAGGTAAATGTATCTATCTGGCTGAGGGGCCAGGGAGGGCCTTTGCCTGCAGTCTTACAAGCCAGAGTGCAGAGAAGGCAGCAACTCTGGGACCGGGACTCTGCTCAAAGGCATATCTAACATGCCACAGTGGAGCTGAGATGGGCAAGACACGTGTCTCACAGGCTGGCAGCACACCAAGACAGTGGCAGGAAACTATGCTAACAAGGAAAGAGAAAAGTCACGTATCTCGTGGCCTTCCCACCATTAGACAGTAGTCTGCGCAAGAAAACATCCAACAGTGACAGGACAACCAAGCAAATGACAAACGCCGTGCTGAATAAAGTCATCTTACATGACATTTCGTACAAAGGCCCAGATCATGGGGATGATCGCGCAGCAGAAGCAGCAAGTATCAGAGCCACCGAACCTGGGGTGAGTTACACGAGGAGAAAGGGCGACATGGGGACAGGGGCTATGGGCTTAGGGAACAGCTACCACAATGCAACCTCGGGTGTGGGGATGCCACTCATTGCGGGTACTGCCCTGGGATTTCCTTTTAGAAAGAATCGCTGGTTAAAGTGTAGTGCACAAAAAACCCAACTCCTCGATTACACTATTAGATAACATCCTTTAACTGCCCCACCCACCCTGTGTGAGTCTCACCCACTTCCCGCCTGCTCCCTCTAGTCTGAGAGTTGTATCTCCACAAAAAACACACAGTGGGGCTCAATGAGCTGCTCATGTCTGGCATGGACACCTAAGCAGTGCTGGATTCACAACCTGAAAGCCTGCAAAGGAAAGTGTGCCCGGCAGAAGATAAGCTGCCTGGCAACTCAGAACCTTCTTCTAAGAGAAGTAAGACATGTCACAATGGAGTCTAAGCCTACCTGTCTTATGCCAGGACCTTAGAGCTGCAGGCAGGAGCACAAAGGTAAAAACATATATTGAGTCCCAACACACTCACTGCGGTGGTTGGTCTCTGTGGCGCAATCGGTTAGCGCGTTCGGCTGTTAACCGTAAGGTTGGTGGTTCAAGCCCACCCAGGGACGTATGCTTTTGCCTACATCAAGTCCTGAATTAAAACACAGCTGTCTGGCTTTGCTCTTAGAGCTCTCGCTTTGCCTGCGTGACATGCTCTATCTCAACATTTCTATCTTCTCTCATCTCTTCACCTCTAGTCATTTCCACCAATAGGACTGGAAACGGGACATCAAGTCCTGAATTAAAACACAGCTGTCTGGCTTTGCTCTTAGAGCTCTCGCTTTGCCTGCGTGACATGCTCTATCTCAACATTTCTATCTTCTCTCATCTCTTCACCTCTAGTCATTTCCACCAATAGGACTGGAAACGGGACACCAAGCCTTCTACTTTAACCACAGGCGTACTGAGGGCCAATAACAGGCACAGAAGCATTTCTTGATCCGGGGCTGAGAACTGCATGCACAGGGACCTCGTGGCGCAACGGTAGCGCGTCTGACTCCAGATCAGAAGGTTGTGTGTTCAAATCACGTCGGGGTCACTCTTTGACATTTTTTTCCCCACCAAGTCTATATCTCTGACTTCTAAAGCAAAGCCAAAAGAAGGGCGCTTTGCATTGGCCGGGAATCGAACCCGGGCCTCGCGCGTGGCAGGCGAGAATTCTACCACTGAACCACCAATGCTTCACTTACGTATCCTGAGCAGAGAGCCCTGCCGTAGACAGTAGTGACGAGGCCCATGCATTCGCATGGGACACCTATGAACAAAGTTTGCATGGCAAGCCTTGGACTGCCAAACGTTCACATGCTGATGGCAGGAATCAGATGCAGGAGACTGAAACTATGAATGTTTCTGCTTTTGCTAAGGACAGTGGTTTGGGGCCAGTATTGTGCTTGACAGAGCACAACATCAGCCTGCTCTCTGGCTGCTCCCCGGAGAAGTGGCTGACAGAAAGCACCCTCCAGACCACCAGCAATCTTGTGTTTCACAACATGCCACTGTCACTGGACTTTCCTTCTGGGAAAGCCTAGTCACTGACCTGGCCAGATTCCCTGTCCTCCCCAAAATCCTGGGGAGAAACGGTCAGAGTTCTGCGTCCTGCGCCCTCTTTCGCGTCCCTAACACGCTCCCAACGCGCCCTACAGCCCTGGTCGGGCACAGCCCTGGTCGGGCTCATACCACTGGGGCCTCTGCCGAGGAAGAGCCCCGGAAGCCTAGGGCCAGGCCTATTGCACAGGCATCTTAGACCAGGCCATTCCGGGATTGCTGTGTTATACGTCCTGCCCTTCAACACTCCTGGGAGGGCTTTCCCTGAGAACCCTCATGTCTCTGCCTATTCCAGGAGGCTGTGGTTCTATGCAAAATAGGGGGTGCACCACGGGCCGTCCCCTTTCCTCTCTCTCGCCAATATCTTTCACCAAAGCTGAGCCCTGCAGGTAAATGTATCTATCTGGCTGAGGGGCCAGGGAGGGCCTTTGCCTGCAGTCTTATAAGCCAGAGTGCAGAGAAGGCAGCAGCTCTGGGACCGGGACTCTGCTCAAAGACATATCTAACATGCCACAGTGGAGCTGAGATGGGCAAGACACGTGTGTCACAGGCTGGCAGCACACCAAGACAGTGGCAGGAAACTATGCTAACAAGGAAAGAGAAAAGTCACGTGTCTCGTGGCCTTCCCACCATTAGACAGTAGTCTGCGCAAGAAAACATCCAACAGTGACAGGACAACCAAGCAAATGACAAACGGCGTGCTGAATAAAGTCATCTTACATGACATTTCGTACAAAGGCCCAGATCATGGGGATGATCGCGCAGCAGAAGCAGCAAGTATCAGAGCCACCGAACCTGGGGTGAGTTACACGAGGAGAAAGGGCGACATGGGGACAGGGGCTATGGGCTCAGGGAACAGCTACCACAATGCAACCTCGGGTGTGGGGATGCCACTCATTGCGGGTACTGCCCTGGGATTTCCTTTTAGAAAGAATCGCTGGTTAAAGTGTAGTGCACAAAAAAAACAACTCCTCGATTACACTATTAGATAACATCCTTTAACTGCCCCACCCACGCTGTGTGAGTCTCACCCACTTCCCACCTGCTCCCTCTAGTCTGAGAGTTGTATCTCCACAAAAAACACACAGTGGGGCTCAATGAGCTGCTCATGTCTGACATGGACACCTAAGCAGTGCTGGATTCACAACCTGAAAGCCTGCAAAGGAAAGTGTGCCCGGCAGAAGATAAGCTGCCTGGCAACTCAGAACCTTCTTCTAAGAGAAGTAAGACATGTCACAATGGAGTCTAAGCCTACCTGTCTTATGCCAGGACCTTAGAGCTGCAGGCAGGAGCACAAAGGTAAAAACATATATTGAGTCCCAACACGCTCACTGCGGTGGTTGGTCTCTGTGGCGCAATCGGTTAGCGTGTTCGGCTGTTAACCGAAAGGTTGGTGGTTCAAGCCCACCCAGGGACGTATGCTTTTGCCTACATCAAGTCCTGAATTAAAACACAGCTGTCTGGCTTTGCTCTTAGAGCTCTCGCTTTGCCTGCGTGACATGCTCTATCTCAACATTTCTATCTTCTCTCATCTCTTCACCTCTAGTCATTTCCACCAATAGGACTGGAAACGGGACACCAAGCCTTCTACTTTAACCACAGGCGTACTGAGGGCCAATAAAAGGCACAGAAGCATTTCTTGATCCGGGGCTGAGAACTGCATGCACAGGGACCTCGTGGCGCAACGGTAGCGCGTCTGACTCCAGATCAGAAGTTTGCGTGTTCAAATCACGTCGGGGTCACTCTTTGACATTTTTTTCCCCACCAAGTCTATATCTCTGACTTCTAAAGCAAAGCCAAAAGAAGGGCGCTTTGCATTGGCCGGGAATCGAACCCGGGCCTCCCGCGTGGCAGGCGAGAATTCTACCACTGAACCACCAATGCTTCACTTACATAGGCTGAGCAGAGAGCCCTGCCGTAGACAGTAGTGATGAGGCCCATGCATTCGCATGGGACACCTATGAACAAAGTTTGCATGGCAAGCCTTGGACTGCCAAACGTTCACATGCTGATGGCAGGAATCAGATGCAGGAGACTGAAACTATGAATGTTTCTGCTTTTGCTAAGGACAGTGGTTTGGGGCCAGTGTTGTGCTTGACAGAGCACGACATCAGCCTGCTCTCTGGCTGCTCCCGGGAGAAGTGGCTGACAGAAAGCACCCTCCAGACCACCAGCAATCTTGTGTTTCACAACATGCCACTGTCACTGGACTTTCCTTCTGGGAAAGCCTAGTCACTGACCTGGCCAGATTCCCTGTCCTCCCCAAAATCCTGGGGAGAAACGGGCAGAGTTCTGCGCCCTGCGCCCTCTTTCGCGTCCCTAACGCGCTCCCAATGCGCCCTACAGCCCTGGTCGGGCACAGCCCTGGTCGGGCTCATACCACTGGGGCCTCTGCCGAGGAAGAGCCCCGGAAGCCTAGGGCCAGGCCTATTGCACAGGCATCTTAGACCAGGCCATTCCGGGATTGCTGTGTTTCACGTCCTGCCCTTCAACACTCCTGGGAGGGCTTTCCCTGAGAACCCTCATGTCTCTGCCCTCCCAGGAGGCTGTGGTTCTATGCAAAATAGGGGGTGCACCACGGGCCGTCCCCTTTCCTCTCTCTCGCCAATATCTTTCACCAAAGCTGAGCCCTGCAGGTAAATGTATCTATCTGGCTGAGGGGCCAGGGAGGGCCTTTGCCTGCAGTCTTACAAGCCAGAGTGCAGAGAAGGCAGCAACTCTGGGACCGGGACTCTGCTCAAAGGCATATCTAACATGCCACAGTGGAGCTGAGATGGGCAAGACACGTGTCTCACAGGCTGGCAGCACACCAAGACAGTGGCAGGAAACTATGCTAACAAGGAAAGAGAAAAGTCACGTGTCTCGTGGCCTTCCCACCATTAGACAGTAGTCTGCGCAAGAAAACATCCAACAGTGACAGGACAACCAAGCAAATGACAAACGCCGTGCTGAATAAAGTCATCTTACATGACATTTCGTACAAAGGCCCAGATCATGGGGATGATCGCGCAGCAGAAGCAGCAAGTATCAGAGCCACCGAACCTGGGGTGAGTTATACGAGGAGAAAGGGCGACATGGGGACAGGGGCTATGGGCTCAGGGAACAGCTACCACAATGCAACCTCGGGTGTGGGGATGCCACTCATTGCGGGTACTGCCCTGGGATTTCCTTTTAGAAAGAATCGCTGGTTAAAGTGTAGAGCACAAAAAAACCTACTCCTCGATTACACTATTAGATAACATCCTTTAACTGCCCCACCCACCCTGTGTGAGTCTCACCCACTTCCCGCCTGCTCCCTCTAGTCTGAGAGTTGTATCTCCACAAAAAACACACAATGGGGCTCAATGAGCTGCTCATGTCTGACATGGACACCTAAGCAGTGCTGGATTCACAACCTGAAAGCCTGCAAAGGAAAGTGTGCCCGGCAGAAGATAAGCTGCCTGGCAACTCAGAACCTTCTTCTAAGAGAAGTAAGACATGTCACAATGGAGTCTAAGCCTACCTGTCTTATGCCAGGACCTTAGAGCTGCAGGCAGGAGCACAAAGGTAAAAACATATATTGAGTCCCAACACACTCACTGCGGTGGTTGGTCTCTGTGGCGCAATCGGTTAGCACGTTCGGCTGTTAACTGAAAAGCTGGTGGTTCAAGCCCACCCAGGGACGTATGCTTTTGCCTACATCAAGTCCTGAATTAAAACACAGCTGTCTGGCTTTGCTCTTAGAGCTCTCGCTTTGCCTGCGTGACATGCTCTATCTCAACATTTCTATCTTCTCTCATCTCTTCACCTCTAGTCATTTCCACCAATAGGACTGGAAACGGGACATCAAGTCCTGAATTAAAACACAGCTGTCTGGCTTTGCTCTTAGAGCTCTCGCTTTGCCTGCGTGACATGCTCTATCTCAACATTTCTATCTTCTCTCATCTCTTCACCTCTAGTCATTTCCACCAATAGGACTGGAAACGGGCCACCAAGCCTTCTACTTTAACCACAGGCGTACTGAGGGCCAATAAAAGGCACAGAAGCATTTCTTGATCCGGGGCTGAGAACTGCATGCACAGGGACCTCGTGGCGCAACGGTAGCGCGTCTGACTCCAGATCAGAAGTTTGCGTGTTCAAATCACGTCGGGGTCACTCTTTGACATTTTTTTCCCCACCAAGTCTATATCTCTGACTTCTAAAGCAAAGCCAAAAGAAGGGCGCTTTGCATTGGCCGGGAATCGAACCCGGGCCTCCCGCGTGGCCGGCGAGAATTCTACCACTGAACCACCAATGCTTCACTTACATAGCCTGAGCAGAGAGCCCTGCCGTAGACAGTAGTGATGAGGCCCATGCATTCGCATGGGACACCTATGAACAAAGTTTGCATGGCAAGCCTTGGACTGCCAAACGTTCACATGCTGATGGCAGGAATCAGATGCAGGAGACTGAAACTATGAATGTTTCTGCTTTTGCTAAGGACAGTGGTTTGGGGCCAGTGTTGTGCTTGACAGAGCACGACATCAGCCTGCTCTCTGGCTGCTCCCGGGAGAAGTGGCTGACAGAAAGCACCCTCCAGACCACCAGCAATCTTGTGTTTCACAACATGCCACTGTCACTGGACTTTCCTTCTGGGAAAGCGTAGTCACTGACCTGGCCAGATTCCCTGTCCTCCCCAACATCCTGGGGAGAAACGGGCAGAGTTTGGCGCCCTGCGCCCTCTTTCGAGTCCCTAACGCGCTCCCAACGCGCCCTACAGCCCTGGTCGGGCACAGCCCTGGTCGGGCTCATACCACTGGGGCCTCTGCCGAGGAAGAGCCCCGGAAGCCTAGGGCCAGGCCTATTGCACAGGCATCTTAGACCAGGCCATTCCGGGATTGCTGTGTTTCACGTCCTGCCCTTCAACACTCCTGGGAGGGCTTTCCCTGAGAACCCTCATGTCTCTGCCCTCCCAGGAGGCTGTGGTTCTATGCAAAATAGGGGGTGCACCACGGGCCGTCCCCTTTCCTCTCTCTCGCCAATATCTTTCACCAAAGCTGAGCCCTGCAGGTAAATGTATCTATCTGGCTGAGGGGCCAGGGAGGGCCTTTGCCTGCAGTCTTACAAGCCAGAGTGCAGAGAAGGCAGCAACTCTGGGACCGGGACTCTGCTCAAAGGCATATCTAACATGCCACAGTGGAGCTGAGATGGGCAAGACACGTGTCTCACAGGCTGGCAGCACACCAAGACAGTGGCAGGAAACTATGCTAACAAGGAAAGAGAAAAGTCACGTGTCTCGTGGCCTTCCCACCATTAGACAGTAGTCTGCGCAAGAAAACATCCAACAGTGACAGGACAACCAAGCAAATGACAAACGCCGTGCTGAATAAAGTCATCTTACATGACATTTCGTACAAAGGCCCAGATCATGGGGATGATCGCGCAGCAGAAGCAGCAAGTATCAGAGCCACCGAACCTGGGGTGAGTTATACGAGGAGAAAGGGCGACATGGGGACAGGGGCTATGGGCTCAGGGAACAGCTACCACAATGCAACCTCGGGTGTGGGGATGCCACTCATTGCGGGTACTGCCCTGGGATTTCCTTTTAGAAAGAATCGCTGGTTAAAGTGTAGAGCACAAAAAAACCTACTCCTCGATTACACTATTAGATAACATCCTTTAACTGCCCCACCCACCCTGTGTGAGTCTCACCCACTTCCCGCCTGCTCCCTCTAGTCTGAGAGTTGTATCTCCACAAAAAACACACAATGGGGCTCAATGAGCTGCTCATGTCTGACATGGACACCTAAGCAGTGCTGGATTCACAACCTGAAAGCCTGCAAAGGAAAGTGTGCCCGGCAGAAGATAAGCTGCCTGGCAACTCAGAACCTTCTTCTAAGAGAAGTAAGACATGTCACAATGGAGTCTAAGCCTACCTGTCTTATGCCAGGACCTTAGAGCTGCAGGCAGGAGCACAAAGGTAAAAACATATATTGAGTCCCAACACACTCACTGCGGTGGTTGGTCTCTGTGGCGCAATCGGTTAGCACGTTCGGCTGTTAACTGAAAAGCTGGTGGTTCAAGCCCACCCAGGGACGTATGCTTTTGCCTACATCAAGTCCTGAATTAAAACACAGCTGTCTGGCTTTGCTCTTAGAGCTCTCGCTTTGCCTGCGTGACATGCTCTATCTCAACATTTCTATCTTCTCTCATCTCTTCACCTCTAGTCATTTCCACCAATAGGACTGGAAACGGGACATCAAGTCCTGAATTAAAACACAGCTGTCTGGCTTTGCTCTTAGAGCTCTCGCTTTGCCTGCGTGACATGCTCTATCTCAACATTTCTATCTTCTCTCATCTCTTCACCTCTAGTCATTTCCACCAATAGGACTGGAAACGGGCCACCAAGCCTTCTACTTTAACCACAGGCGTACTGAGGGCCAATAAAAGGCACAGAAGCATTTCTTGATCCGGGGCTGAGAACTGCATGCACAGGGACCTCGTGGCGCAACGGTAGCGCGTCTGACTCCAGATCAGAAGTTTGCGTGTTCAAATCACGTCGGGGTCACTCTTTGACATTTTTTTCCCCACCAAGTCTATATCTCTGACTTCTAAAGCAAAGCCAAAAGAAGGGCGCTTTGCATTGGCCGGGAATCGAACCCGGGCCGCCCGCGTGGCCGGCGAGAATTCTACCACTGAACCACCAATGCTTCACTTACATAGCCTGAGCTGAGAGCCCTGCCGTAGACAGTAGTGATGAGGCCCATGCATTCGCATGGGACACCTATGAACAAAGTTTGCATGGCAAGCCTTGGACTGCCAAACGTTCACATGCTGATGGCAGGAATCAGATGCAGGAGACTGAAACTATGAATGTTTCTGCTTTTGCTAAGGACAGTGGTTTGGGGCCAGTGTTGTGCTTGACAGAGCACGACATCAGCCTGCTCTCTGGCTGCTCCCGGGAGAAGTGGCTGACAGAAAGCACCCTCCAGACCACCAGCAATCTTGTGTTTCACAACATGCCACTGTCACTGGACTTTCCTTCTGGGAAAGCGTAGTCACTGACCTGGCCAGATTCCCTGTCCTCCCCAACATCCTGGGGAGAAACGGGCAGAGTTTGGCGCCCTGCGCCCTCTTTCGAGTCCCTAACGCGCTCCCAACGCGCCCTACAGCCCTGGTCGGGCACAGCCCTGGTCGGGCTCATACCACTGGGGCCTCTGCCGAGGAAGAGCCCCGGAAGCCTAGGGCCAGGCCTATTGCACAGGCATCTTAGACCAGGCCATTCCGGGATTGCTGTGTTTCACGTCCTGCCCTTCAACACTCCTGGGAGGGCTTTCCCTGAGAACCCTCATGTCTCTGCCTATTCCAGGAGGCTGTGGTTCTATGCAAAATAGGGGGTGCACCACGGGCCGTCCCCTTTCCTCTCTCTCGCCAATATCTTTCACCAAAGCTGAGCCCTGCAGGTAAATGTATCTATCTGGCTGAGGGGCCAGGGAGGGCCTTTGCCTGCAGTCTTATAAGCCAGAGTGCAGAGAAGGCAGCAGCTCTGGGACCGGGACTCTGCTCAAAGACATATCTAACATGCCACAGTGGAGCTGAGATGGGCAAGACACGTGTGTCACAGGCTGGCAGCACACCAAGACAGTGGCAGGAAACTATGCTAACAAGGAAAGAGAAAAGTCACGTGTCTCGTGGCCTTCCCACCATTAGACAGTAGTCTGCGCAAGAAAACATCCAACAGTGACAGGACAACCAAGCAAATGACAAACGGCGTGCTGAATAAAGTCATCTTACATGACATTTCGTACAAAGGCCCAGATCATGGGGATGATCGCGCAGCAGAAGCAGCAAGTATCAGAGCCACCGAACCTGGGGTGAGTTACACGAGGAGAAAGGGCGACATGGGGACAGGGGCTATGGGCTCAGGGAACAGCTACCACAATGCAACCTCGGGTGTGGGGATGCCACTCATTGCGGGTACTGCCCTGGGATTTCCTTTTAGAAAGAATCGCTGGTTAAAGTGTAGTGCACAAAAAAAACAACTCCTCGATTACACTATTAGATAACATCCTTTAACTGCCCCACCCACGCTGTGTGAGTCTCACCCACTTCCCACCTGCTCCCTCTAGTCTGAGAGTTGTATCTCCACAAAAAACACACAGTGGGGCTCAATGAGCTGCTCATGTCTGACATGGACACCTAAGCAGTGCTGGATTCACAACCTGAAAGCCTGCAAAGGAAAGTGTGCCCGGCAGAAGATAAGCTGCCTGGCAACTCAGAACCTTCTTCTAAGAGAAGTAAGACATGTCACAATGGAGTCTAAGCCTACCTGTCTTATGCCAGGACCTTAGAGCTGCATGCAGGAGCACAAAGGTAAAAACATATATTGAGTCCCAACACGCTCACTGCGGTGGTTGGTCTCTGTGGCGCAATCGGTTAGCGTGTTCGGCTGTTAACCGAAAGGTTGGTGGTTCAAGCCCACCCAGGGACGTATGCTTTTGCCTACATCAAGTCCTGAATTAAAACACAGCTGTCTGGCTTTGCTCTTAGAGCTCTCGCTTTGCCTGCGTGACATGCTCTATCTCAACATTTCTATCTTCTCTCATCTCTTCACCTCTAGTCATTTCCACCAATAGGACTGGAAACGGGACACCAAGCCTTCTACTTTAACCACAGGCGTACTGAGGGCCAATAAAAGGCACAGAAGCATTTCTTGATCCGGGGCTGAGAACTGCATGCACAGGGACCTCGTGGCGCAACGGTAGCGCGTCTGACTCCAGATCAGAAGTTTGCGTGTTCAAATCACGTCGGGGTCACTCTTTGACATTTTTTTCCCCACCAAGTCTATATCTCTGACTTCTAAAGCAAAGCCAAAAGAAGGGCGCTTTGCATTGGCCGGGAATCGAACCCGGGCCTCCCGCGTGGCAGGCGAGAATTCTACCACTGAACCACCAATGCTTCACTTACATAGGCTGAGCAGAGAGCCCTGCCGTAGACAGTAGTGATGAGGCCCATGCATTCGCATGGGACACCTATGAACAAAGTTTGCATGGCAAGCCTTGGACTGCCAAACGTTCACATGCTGATGGCAGGAATCAGATGCAGGAGACTGAAACTATGAATGTTTCTGCTTTTGCTAAGGACAGTGGTTTGGGGCCAGTGTTGTGCTTGACAGAGCACGACATCAGCCTGCTCTCTGGCTGCTCCCGGGAGAAGTGGCTGACAGAAAGCACCCTCCAGACCACCAGCAATCTTGTGTTTCACAACATGCCACTGTCACTGGACTTTCCTTCTGGGAAAGCCTAGTCACTGACCTGGCCAGATTCCCTGTCCTCCCCAAAATCCTGGGGAGAAACGGGCAGAGTTCTGCGCCCTGCGCCCTCTTTCGCGTCCCTAACGCGCTCCCAATGCGCCCTACAGCCCTGGTCGGGCACAGCCCTGGTCGGGCTCATACCACTGGGGCCTCTGCCGAGGAAGAGCCCCGGAAGCCTAGGGCCAGGCCTATTGCACAGGCATCTTAGACCAGGCCATTCCGGGATTGCTGTGTTTCACGTCCTGCCCTTCAACACTCCTGGGAGGGCTTTCCCTGAGAACCCTCATGTCTCTGCCCTCCCAGGAGGCTGTGGTTCTATGCAAAATAGGGGGTGCACCACGGGCCGTCCCCTTTCCTCTCTCTCGCCAATATCTTTCACCAAAGCTGAGCCCTGCAGGTAAATGTATCTATCTGGCTGAGGGGCCAGGGAGGGCCTTTGCCTGCAGTCTTACAAGCCAGAGTGCAGAGAAGGCAGCAACTCTGGGACCGGGACTCTGCTCAAAGGCATATCTAACATGCCACAGTGGAGCTGAGATGGGCAAGACACGTGTCTCACAGGCTGGCAGCACACCAAGACAGTGGCAGGAAACTATGCTAACAAGGAAAGAGAAAAGTCACGTGTCTCGTGGCCTTCCCACCATTAGACAGTAGTCTGCGCAAGAAAACATCCAACAGTGACAGGACAACCAAGCAAATGACAAACGCCGTGCTGAATAAAGTCATCTTACATGACATTTCGTACAAAGGCCCAGATCATGGGGATGATCGCGCAGCAGAAGCAGCAAGTATCAGAGCCACCGAACCTGGGGTGAGTTATACGAGGAGAAAGGGCGACATGGGGACAGGGGCTATGGGCTCAGGGAACAGCTACCACAATGCAACCTCGGGTGTGGGGATGCCACTCATTGCGGGTACTGCCCTGGGATTTCCTTTTAGAAAGAATCGCTGGTTAAAGTGTAGAGCACAAAAAAACCTACTCCTCGATTACACTATTAGATAACATCCTTTAACTGCCCCACCCACCCTGTGTGAGTCTCACCCACTTCCCGCCTGCTCCCTCTAGTCTGAGAGTTGTATCTCCACAAAAAACACACAATGGGGCTCAATGAGCTGCTCATGTCTGACATGGACACCTAAGCAGTGCTGGATTCACAACCTGAAAGCCTGCAAAGGAAAGTGTGCCCGGCAGAAGATAAGCTGCCTGGCAACTCAGAACCTTCTTCTAAGAGAAGTAAGACATGTCACAATGGAGTCTAAGCCTACCTGTCTTATGCCAGGACCTTAGAGCTGCAGGCAGGAGCACAAAGGTAAAAACATATATTGAGTCCCAACACACTCACTGCGGTGGTTGGTCTCTGTGGCGCAATCGGTTAGCACGTTCGGCTGTTAACTGAAAAGCTGGTGGTTCAAGCCCACCCAGGGACGTATGCTTTTGCCTACATCAAGTCCTGAATTAAAACACAGCTGTCTGGCTTTGCTCTTAGAGCTCTCGCTTTGCCTGCGTGACATGCTCTATCTCAACATTTCTATCTTCTCTCATCTCTTCACCTCTAGTCATTTCCACCAATAGGACTGGAAACGGGACATCAAGTCCTGAATTAAAACACAGCTGTCTGGCTTTGCTCTTAGAGCTCTCGCTTTGCCTGCGTGACATGCTCTATCTCAACATTTCTATCTTCTCTCATCTCTTCACCTCTAGTCATTTCCACCAATAGGACTGGAAACAGGCCACCAAGCCTTCTACTTTAACCACAGGCGTACTGAGGGCCAATAAAAGGCACAGAAGCATTTCTTGATCCGGGGCTGAGAACTGCATGCACAGGGACCTCGTGGCGCAACGGTAGCGCGTCTGACTCCAGATCAGAAGTTTGCGTGTTCAAATCACGTCGGGGTCACTCTTTGACATTTTTTTCCCCACCAAGTCTATATCTCTGACTTCTAAAGCAAAGCCAAAAGAAGGGCGCTTTGCATTGGCCGGGAATCGAACCCGGGCCTCCCGCGAGGCCGGCGAGAATTCTACCACTGAACCACCAATGCTTCACTTACATAGCCTGAGCAGAGAGCCCTGCCGTAGACAGTAGTGATGAGGCCCATGCATTCGCATGGGACACCTATGAACAAAGTTTGCATGGCAAGCCTTGGACTGCCAAACGTTCACATGCTGATGGCAGGAATCAGATGCAGGAGACTGAAACTATGAATGTTTCTGCTTTTGCTAAGGACAGTGGTTTGGGGCCAGTGTTGTGCTTGACAGAGCACGACATCAGCCTGCTCTCTGGCTGCTCCCGGGAGAAGTGGCTGACAGAAAGCACCCTCCAGACCACCAGCAATCTTGTGTTTCACAACATGCCACTGTCACTGGACTTTCCTTCTGGGAAAGCGTAGTCACTGACCTGGCCAGATTCCCTGTCCTCCCCAACATCCTGGGGAGAAACGGGCAGAGTTTGGCGCCCTGCGCCCTCTTTCGAGTCCCTAACGCGCTCCCAACGCGCCCTACAGCCCTGGTCGGGCACAGCCCTGGTCGGGCTCATACCACTGGGGCCTCTGCCGAGGAAGAGCCCCGGAAGCCTAGGGCCAGGCCTATTGCACAGGCATCTTAGACCAGGCCATTCCGGGATTGCTGTGTTTCACGTCCTGCCCTTCAACACTCCTGGGAGGGCTTTCCCTGAGAACCCTCATGTCTCTGCCCTCCCAGGAGGCTGTGGTTCTATGCAAAATAGGGGGTGCACCACGGGCCGTCCCCTTTCCTCTCTCTCGCCAATATCTTTCACCAAAGCTGAGCCCTGCAGGTAAATGTATCTATCTGGCTGAGGGGCCAGGGAGGGCCTTTGCCTGCAGTCTTACAAGCCAGAGTGCAGAGAAGGCAGCAACTCTGGGACCGGGACTCTGCTCAAAGACATATCTAACATGCCACAGTGGAGCTGAGATGGGCAAGACACGTGTCCCACAGGCTGGCAGCACACCAAGACAGTGGCAGGAAACTATGCTAACAAGGAAAGAGAAAAGTCACGTGTCTCGTGGCCTTCCCACCATTAGACAGTAGTCTGCACAAGAAAACATCCAACAGTGACAGGACAACCAAGCAAATGACAAACGCCGTGCTGAATAAAGTCATCTTACATGACATTTCGTACAAAGGCCCAGATCATGGGGATGATCGCGCAGCAGAAGCAGCAAGTATCAGAGCCACCGAACCTGGGGTGAGTTACACGAGGAGAAAGGGCGACATGGGGACAGGGGCTATGGGCTCAGGGAACAGCTACCACAATGCAACCTCGGGTGTGGGGATGCCACTCAATGCGGGTACTGCCCTGGGATTTCCTTTTAGAAAGAATCGCTGGTTAAAGTGTAGAGCACAAAAAACCCTACTCCTCGATTACACTATTAGATAACATCCTTTAACTGCCCCACCACCCCTGTGTGAGTCTCACCCACTTCCCGCCTGCTCCCTCTAGTCTGAGAGTTGTATCTCCACAAAAAACACACAATGGGGCTCAATGAGCTGCTCATGTCTGACATGGACACCTAAGCAGTGCTGGATTCACAACCTGAAAGCCTGCAAAGGAAAGTGTGCCCGGCAGAAGATAAGCTGCCTGGCAACTCAGATCCTTCTTCTAAGAGAAGTAAGACATGTCACAATGGAGTCTAAGCCTACCTGTCTTATGCCAGGACCTTAGAGCTGCAGGCAGGAGCACAAAGGTAAAAACATATATTGAGTCCCAACACGCTCACTGCGGTGGTTGGTCTCTGTGGCGCAATCGGTTAGCGCGTTCGGCTGTTAACTGAAAGGTTGGTGGTTCAAGCCCACCCAGGGACGTATGCTTTTGCCTACATCAAGTCCTGAATTAAAACACAGCTGTCTGGCTTTGCTCTTAGAGCTCTCGCTTTGCCTGCGTGACATGCTCTATCTCAACATTTCTATCTTCTCTCATCTCTTCACCTCTAGTCATTTCCACCAATAGGACTGGAAACGGGACACCAAGCCTTCTACTTTAACCACAGGCGTACTGAGGGCCAATAAAAGGCACAGAAGCATTTCTTGATCCGGGGCTGAGAACTGCATGCACAGGGACCTCGTGGCTCAACGGTAGCGCGGCTGACTCCAGATCAGAAGGTTGCGTGTTCAAATCACTTCGGGGTCACTCTTTGACATTTTTTTCCCCACCAAGTCTCTATCTCTGACTTCTAAAGCAAAGCCAAGAGAAGGGTGCTTTGCATTGGCTGGGAATCGAACCCGGGCCTCCCGCGTGGCAGGCGAGAATTCTACCACTGAACTACCAATGCTTCACTTACATAGGCTGAGCAGAGAGCCCTGCCGTAGACAGTAGTGATGAGGCCCATGCATTCGCATGGGACACCTATGAACAAAGTTTGCATGGCAAGCCTTGGACTGCCAAACGTTCACATGCTGATGGCAGGAATCAGATGCAGGAGACTGAAACTATGAATGTTTCTGCTTTTGCTAAGGACAGTGGTTTGGGGCCAGTGTTGTGCTTGACAGAGCACGACATCAGCCTGCTCTCTGGCTGCTCCCGGGAGAAGTGGCTGACAGAAAGCACCCTCCAGACCACCAGCAATCTTGTGTTTCACAACATGCCACTGTCACTGGACTTTCCTTCTGGGAAAGCCTAGTCACTGACCTGGCCAGATTCCCTGTCCTCCCCAAAATCCTGGGGAGAAACGGGCAGAGTTCTGCGCCCTGCGCCCTCTTTCGCGTCCCTAACGCGCTCCCAACGCGCCCTACAGCCCTGGTCGGGCACAGCCCTGGTCGGGCTCATACCACTGGGGCCTCTGCCGAGGAAGAGCCCCGGAAGCCTAGGGCCAGGCCTATTGCACAGGCATCTTAGACCAGGCCATTCCGGGATTGCTGTGTTTCACGTCCTGCCCTTCAACACTCCTGGGAGGGCTTTCCCTGAGAACCCTCATGTCTCTGCCCTCCCAGGAGGCTATGGTTCTATGCAAAATAGGGGGTGCACCACGGGCCGTCCCCTTTCCTCTCTCTCGCCAATATCTTTCACCAAAGCTGAGCCCTGCAGGTAAATGTATCTATCTGGCTGAGGGGCCAGGGAGGGCCTTTGCCTGCAGTCTTACAAGCCAGAGTGCAGAGAAGGCAGCAACTCTGGGACCGGGACTCTGCTCAAAGACATATCTAACATGCCACAGTGGAGCTGAGATGGGCAAGACACGTGTCTCAACGGCTGGCAGCACACCAAGACAGTGGCAGGAAACTATGCTAACAAGGAAAGAGAAAAGTCACGTGTCTCGTGGCCTTCCCACCATTAGACAGTAGTCTGCGCAAGAAAACATCCAACAGTGACAGGACAACCAAGCAAATGACAAACGCCGTGCTGAATAAAGTCATCTTACATGACATTTCGTACAAAGTCCCAGATCATGGGGATGATCGCGCAGCAGAAGCAGCAAGTATCAGAGCCACCGAACCTGGGGTGAGTTACACGAGGAGAAAGGGCGACATGGGGACAGGGGCTATGGGCTCAGGGAACAGCTACCACAATGCAACCTCGGGTGTGGGGATGCCACTCATTGCGGGTACTGCCCTGGGATTTCCTTTTATAAAGAATCGCTGGTTAAAGTGTAGAGCACAAAAAACCCAACTCCTCGATTACACTATTAGATAACATCCTTTAACTGCCCCACCCACCCTGTGTGAGTCTCACCCACTTCCCGCCTGCTCCCTCTAGTCTGAGAGTTGTATCTCCACAAAAAACACACAGTGGGGCTCAATGAGCTGCTCATGTCTGACATGGACACCTAAGCAGTGCTGGATTCACAACCTGAAAGCCTGCAAAGGAAAGTGTGCCCGGCAGAAGATAAGCTGCCTGGCAACTCAGAACCTTCTTCTAAGAGAAGTAAGACATGTCACAATGGAGTCTAAGCCTACCTGTCTTATGCCAGGACCTTAGAGCTGTAGGCAGGAGCACAAAGGTAAAAACATATATTGAGTCCCAACACGCTCACTGCGGTGGTTGGTCTCTGTGGCGCAATCGGTTAGCGCGTTCGGCTGTTAACCGAAAGGTTGGTGGTTCAAGCCCACCCAGGGACGTATGCTTTTGCCTACATCAAGTCCTGAATTAAAACACAGCTGTCTGGCTTTGCTCTTAGAGCTCTCGCTTTGCCTGCGTGACATGCTCTATCTCAACATTTCTATCTTCTCTCATCTCTTCACCTCTAGTCATTTCCACCAATAGGACTGGAAACGGGACATCAAGTCCTGAATTAAAACACAGCTGTCTGGCTTTGCTCTTAGAGCTCTCGCTTTGCCTGCGTGACATGCTCTATCTCAACATTTCTATCTTCTCTCATCTCTTCACCTCTAGTCATTTCCACCAATAGGACTGGAAAGGGGACACCAAGCCTTCTACTTTAACCACAGGCGTACTGAGGGCCAATAAAAGGCACAGAAGCATTTCTTGATCCGGGGCTGAGAACTGCATGCACAGGGACCTCGTGGCGCAATGGTAGCGCGTCTGACTCCAGATCAGAAGGTTGTGTGTTCAAATCACGTCGGGGTCACTCTTTGACATTTTTTTCCCCACCAAGTCTATATCTCTGACTTCTAAAGCAAAGCCAAAAGAAGGGCGCTTTGCATTGGCCAGGAATCGAACCCGGGCCTCCCGCGTGGCAGGCGAGAATTCTACCACTGAACCACCAATGCTTCACTTACATAGGCTGAGCAGAGAGCCCTGCCGTAGACAGTAGTGACGAGGCCCATGCATTCGCATGGGACACCTATGAACAAAGTTTGCATGGCAAGCCTTGGACTGCCAAACGTTCACATGCTGATGGCAGGAATCAGATGCAGGAGACTGAAACTATGAATGTTTCTGCTTTTGCTAAGGACAGTGGTTTGGGGCCAGTGTTGTGCTTGACAGAGCACGACATCAGCCTGCTCTCTGGCTGCTCCCGGGAGAAGTGGCTGACAGAAAGCACCCTCCAGACCACCAGCAATCTTGTGTTTCACAACATGCCACTGTCACTGGACTTTCCTTCTGGGAAAGCCTAGTCACTGACCTGGCCAGATTCCCTGTCCTCCCCAAAATCCTGGGGAGAAACGGGCAGAGTTCTGCGCCCTGCGCCCTCTTTCGCGTCCCTAACGCGCTCCCAACGCGCCCTACAGCCCTGGTCGGGCTCATACCACTGGGGCCTCTGCCGAGGAAGAGCCCCGGAAGCCTAGGGCCAGGCCTATTGCACAGGCATCTTAGACCAGGCCATTCCGGGATTGCTGTGTTTCACGTCCTGCCCTTCAACACTCCTGGGAGGGCTTTCCCTGAGAACCCTCATGTCTCTGCCCTCCCAGGAGGCTGTGGTTCTATGCAAAATAGGGGGTGCACCACGGGCCGTCCCCTTTTCTCTCTCTCGCCAATATCTTTCACCAAAGCTGAGCCCTGCAGGTAAATGTATCTATCTGGCTGAGGGGCCAGGGAGGGCCTTTGCCTGCAGTCTTACAAGCCAGAGTGCAGAGAAGGCAGCAACTCTGGGACCGGGACTCTGCTCAAAGACATATCTAACATGCCACAGTGGAGCTGAGATGGGCAAGACACGTGTCTCACAGGCTGGCAGCACACCAAGACAGTGGCAGGAAACTATGCTAACAAGGAAAGAGAAAAGTCACGTGTCTCGTGGCCTTCCCACCATTAGACAGTAGTCTGCACAAGAAAACATCCAACAGTGACAGGACAACCAAGCAAATGACAAACGCCGTGCTGAATAAAGTCATCTTACATGACATTTCGTACAAAGGCCCAGATCATGGGGATGATCGCGCAGCAGAAGCAGCAAGTATCAGAGCCACCGAACCTGGGGTGAGTTACACGAGGAGAAAGGGCGACATGGGGACAGGGGCTATGGGCTCAGGGAACAGCTACCACAATGCAACCTCGGGTGTGGGGATGCCACTCATTGCGGGTACTGCCCTGGGATTTCCTTTTAGAAAGAATCGCTGGTTAAAGTGTAGAGCACAAAAAACCCTACTCCTCGATTACACTATTAGATAACATCCTTTAACTGCCCCACCCACCCTGTGTGAGTCTCACCCACTTCCCGCCTGCTCCCTCTAGTCTGAGAGTTGTATCTCCACAAAAAATACACAATGGGGCTCAATGAGCTGCTCATGTCTGACATGGACACCTAAGCAGTGCTGGATTCACAACCTGAAAGCCTGCAAAGGAAAGTGTGCCCGGCAGAAGATAAGCTGCCTGGCAACTCAGAACCTTCTTCTAAGAGAAGTAAGACATGTCACAATGGAGTCTAAGCCTACCTGTCTTATGCCAGGACCTTAGAGCTGCAGGCAGGAGCACAAAGATAAAAACATATATTGAGTCCCAACACGCTCACTGCGGTGGTTGGTCTCTGTGGCGCAATCGGTTAGCGCGTTCGGCTGTTAACTTAAAGGTTGGTGGTTCAAGCCCGCCCAGGGACGTATGCTTTTGCCTATATCAAGTCCTGAATTAAAACACAGCTGTCTGGCTTTGCTCTTAGAGCTCTCGCTTTGCCTGCGTGACATGCTCTATCTCAACATTTCTATCTTCTCTCATCTCTTCACCTCTAATCATTTCCACCAATAGGACTGGAAACGGGACATCAAGTCCTGAATTAAAACACAGCTGTCTGGCTTTGCTCTTAGAGCTCTCGCTTTGCCTGCGTGACATGCTCTATCTCAACATTTCTATCTTCTCTCATCTCTTCACCTCTAGTCATTTCCACCAATAGGACTGGAAACGGGCCACACAGCCTTCTACTTTAACCACAGGCGTACTGAGGGCCAATAAAAGGCACAGAAGCATTTCTTGATCCAGGGCTGAGAACTGCATGCACAGGGACCTCGTGGATCAACGGTAGCGCGGCTGACTCCAGATCAGAAGGTTGCGTGTTCAAATCACGTCGGGGTCACTCTTTGACATTTTTTTCCCCACCAAGTCTAAATCTCTGACTTCTAAAGCAAAGCCAAGAGAAGGGCGCTTTGCATTGGCCGGGAATCGAACCCGGGCCTCCCGCGTGGCAGGCGAGAATTCTACCACTGAACCACCAATGCTTCACTTACATAGGCTGAGCAGAGAGCCCTGCCGTAGACAGTAGTGATGAGGCCCATGCATTCGCATGGGACACCTATGAACAAAGTTTGCATGGCAAGCCTTGGACTGCCAAACGTTCACATGCTGATGGCAGGAATCAGATGCAGGAGACTGAAACTATGAATGTTTCTGCTTTTGCTAAGGACAGTGGTTTGGGGTCAGTGTTGTGCTTGACAGAGCACGACATCAGCCTGCTCTCTGGCTGCTCCCGGGAGAAGTGGCTGACAGAAAGCACCCTCCAGACCACCAGCAATCTTGTGTTTCACAACATGCCACTGTCACTGGACTTTCCTTCTGGGAAAGCCTAGTCACTGACCTGGCCAGATTCCCTGTCCTCCCCAAAATCCTGGGGAGAAACGGGCAGAGTTCTGCGCCCTGCGCCCTCTTTCGCGTCCCTAACGCGCTCCCAACGCACCCTACAGCCCTGGTCGGGCACAGCCCTGGTCGGGCACAGCCCTGGTCGGGCTCATACCACTGGGGCCTCTGCCGAGGAAGAGCACCGGAAGCCTAGGGCCAGGCCTATTGCACAGGCATCTTAGACTAGGCCATTCCGGGATTGCTGTGTTTCACGTCCTGCCCTTCAACACTCCTGGGAGGGCTTTCCCTGAGAACCCTCATGTCTCTGCCCTCCCAGGAGGCTATGGTTCTATGCAAAATAGGGGGTGCACCACAGGCCGTCCCCTTTCCTCTCTCTCGCCAATATCTTTCACCAAAGCTGAGCCCTGCAGGTAAATGTATCTATCTGGCTGAGGGGCCAGGGAGGGCCTTTGCCTGCAGTCTTACAAGCCAGAGTGCAGAGAAGGCAGCAACTCTTGGACCGGGACTCTGCTCAAAGACATATCTAACATGCCACAGTGGAGCTGAGATGGGCAAGACACGTGTCTCACAGGCTGGCAGCACACCAAGACAGTGGCAGGAAACTATGCTAACAAGGAAAGAGAAAAGTCACGTGTCTCGTGGCCTTCCCACCATTAGACAGTAGTCTGCGCAAGAAAACATCCAACAGTGACAGGACAACCAAGCAAATGACAAACGCCGTGCTGAATAAAGTCATCTTACATGACATTTCGTACAAAGGCCCAGATCAT
Organism: Pleurodeles waltl; assembly: GCF_031143425.1. Classification (NCBI taxonomy): domain Eukaryota; kingdom Metazoa; phylum Chordata; class Amphibia; order Caudata; family Salamandridae; genus Pleurodeles; species Pleurodeles waltl. Next base: position 152,561 of record NW_027149920.1, read on the forward strand.
GGGGATGATCGCGCAGCAGAAGCAGCAAGTATCAGAGCCACCGAACCTGGGGTGAGTTACACGAGGAGAAAGGGCGACATGGGGACAGGGGCTATGGGCTCAGGGAACAGCTACCACAATGCAACCTCGGGTGTGGGGATGCCACTCATTGCGGGTACTGCCCTGGGATTTCCTTTTAGAAAGAATCGCTGGTTAAAGTGTAGAGCACAAAAAACCCAACTCCTCGATTACACTATTAGATAACATCCTTTAACTGCCCCACCCACCCTGTGTGAGTCTCACCCACTTCCCGCCTGCTCCCTCTAGTCTGAGAGTTGTATCTCCACAAAAAACACACAGTGGGGCTCAATGAGCTGCTCATGTCTGACATGGACACCTAAGCAGTGCTGGATTCACAACCTGAAAGCCTGCAAAGGAAAGTGTGCCCGGCAGAAGATAAGCTGCCTGGCAACTCAGAACCTTCTTCTAAGAGAAGTAAGACATGTCACAATGGAGTCTAAGCCTACCTGTCTTATGCCAGGACCTTAGAGCTGTAGGCAGGAGCACAAAGGTAAAAACATATATTGAGTCCCAACACGCTCACTGCGGTGGTTGGTCTCTGTGGCGCAATTGGTTAGCGCGTTCGGCTGTTAACCGAAAGGTTGGTGGTTTAAGCCCACCCAGGGACGTATGCTTTTGCATACATCAAGTCCTGAATTAAAACACAGCTGTCTGGCTTTGCTCTTAGAGCTCTCGCTTTGCCTGCGTGACATGCTCTATCTCAACATTTCTATCTTCTCTCATCTCTTCACCTCTAGTCATTTCCACCAATAGGACTGGAAACGGGACACCAAGCCTTCTACTTTAACCACAGGCGTACTGAGGGCCAATAAAAGGCACAGAAGCATTTCTTGATCCGGGGCTGAGAACTGCATGCACAGGGACCTCGTGGCGCAATGGTAGCGCGTCTGACTCCAGATCAGAAGGTTGTGTGTTCAAATCACGTCGGGGTCACACTTTGACATTTTTTTCCCCACCAAGTCTATATCTCTGACTTCTAAAGCAAAGCCAAAAGAAGGGCGCTTTGCATTGGCCAGGAATCGAACCCGGGCATCCCGCGTGGCAGGCGAGAATTATACCACTGAACCACCAATGCTACACTTACATAGGATGAGCAGAGAGCCCTGCCGTAGACAGTAGTGACGAGGCCCATGCATTCGCATGGGACTCCTATGAACAAAGTTTGCATGGCAAGCCTTGGACTGCCAAACGTTCACATGCTGATGGCAGGAATCAGATGCAGGAGACTGAAACTATGAATGTTTCTGCTTTTGCTAAGGACAGTGGTTTGGGGCCAGTGTTGTGCTTGACAGAGCACGACATCAGCCTGCTCTCTGGCTGCTCCCGGGAGAAGTGGCTGACAGAAAGCACCCTCCAGACCACCAGCAATCTTGTGTTTCACAACATGCCACTGTCACTGGACTTTCCTTCTGGGAAAGCCTAGTCACTGACCTGGCCAGATTCCCTGTCCTCCCCAAAATCCTGGGGAGAAACGGGCAGAGTTCTGTGCCCTGCGCCCTCTTTCGCGTCCCTAACGCGCTCCCAACGCGCCCTACAGCCCTGGTCGGGCTCATACCACTGGGGCCTCTGCCGAGGAAGAGCCCCGGGAGCCTAGGGCCAGGCCTATTGCACAGGCATCTTAGACCAGGCCATTCCGGGATTGCTGTGTTTCACGTCCTGCCCTTCAACACTCCTGGGAGGGCTTTCCCTGAGAACCCTCATGTCTCTGCCCTCCCAGGAGGCTGTGGTTCTATGCAAAATATGGGGTGCACCACGGGCCGTCCCCTTTCCTCTCTCTCGCCAATATCTTTCACCAAAGCTGAGCCCTGCAGGTAAATGTATCTATCTGGCTGAGGGGCCAGGGAGGGCCTTTGCCTGCAGTCTTACAAGCCAGAGTGCAGAGAAGGCAGCAGCTCTGGGACCGGGACTCTGCTCAAAGACATATCTAACATGCCACAGTGGAGCTGAGATGGGCAAGACACGTGTCTCACAGGCTGGCAGCACACCAAGACAGTGGCAGGAAACTATGCTAACAAGGAAAGAGAAAAGTCACGTGTCTCGTGGCCTTCCCACCATTAGACAGTAGTCTGCGCAAGAAAACATCCAACAGTGACAGGACAACCAAGCAAATGACAAACGCCGTGCTGAATAAAGTCATCTTACATGACATTTCGTACAAAGGCCCAGATCATGGGGATGATCGCGCAGCAGAAGCAGCAAGTATCAGAGCCACCGAACCTGGGGTGAGTTACACGAGGAGAAAGGGCGACATGGGGACAGGGGCTATGGGCTCAGGGAACAGCTACCACAATGCAACCTCGGGTGTGGGGATGCCACTCATTGCGGGTACTGCCCTGGGATTTCCTTTTAGAAAGAATCGCTGGTTAAAGTGTAGAGCACAAAAAAACCTACTCCTCGATTACACTATTAGATAACATCCTTTAACTGCCCCACCCACCCTGTGTGAGTCTCACCCACTTCCCGCCTGCTCCCTCTAGTCTGAGAGTTGTATCTCCACAAAAAACACACAATGGGGCTCAATGAGCTGCTCATGTCTGACATGGACACCTAAGCAGTGCTGGATTCACAACCTGAAAGCCTGCAAAGGAAAGTGTGCCCGGCAGAAGATAAGCTGCCTGGCAACTCAGAACCTTCTTCTAAGAGAAGTAAGACATGTCACAATGGAGTCTAAGCCTACCTGTCTTATGCCAGGACCTTAGAGCTGCAGGCAGGAGCACAAAGGTAAAAACATATATTGAGTCCCAACACACTCACTGCGGTGGTTGGTCTCTGTGGCGCAATCGGTTAGCACGTTCGGCTGTTAACTGAAAGGCTGGTGGTTCAAGCCCACCCAGGGACGTATGCTTTTGCCTACATCAAGTCCTGAATTAAAACACAGCTGTCTGGCTTTGCTCTTAGAGCTCTCGCTTTGCCTGCGTGACATGCTCTATCTCAACATTTCTATCTTCTCTCATCTCTTCACCTCTAGTCATTTCCACCAATAGGACTGGAAACGGGACATCAAGTCCTGAATTAAAACACAGCTGTCTGGCTTTGCTCTTAGAGCTCTCGCTTTGCCTGCGTGACATGCTCTATCTCAACATTTCTATCTTCTCTCATCTCTTCACCTCTAGTCATTTCCACCAATAGGACTGGAAACGGGCCACCAAGCCTTCTACTTTAACCACAGGCGTACTGAGGGCCAATAAAAGGCACAGAAGCATTTCTTGATCCGGGGCTGAGAACTGCATGCACAGGGACCTTGTGGCGCAACGGTAGCGTGTCTGATTCCAGATCAGAAGTTTGCGTGTTCAAATCACGTCGGGGTCACTCTTTGACATTTTTTTCCCCACCAAGTCTATATCTCTGACTTCTAAAGCAAAGCCAAAAGAAGGGCGCTTTGCATTGGCCGGGAATCGAACCCGGGCCTCCCGCGTGGCAGGCGAGAATTCTACCACTGAACCACCAATGCTTCACTTACATAGGCTGAGCAGAGAGCCCTGCCGTAGACAGTAGTGATGAGGCCCATGCATTCGCATGGGACACCTATGAACAAAGTTTGCATGGCAAGCCTTGGACTGCCAAACGTTCACATGCTGATGGCAGGAATCAGATGCAGGAGACTGAAACTATGAATGTTTCTGCTTTTGCTAAGGACAGTGGTTTGGGGCCAGTGTTGTGCTTGACAGAACACGACATCAGCCTGCTCTCTGGCTGCTCCCGGGAGAAGTGGCTGACAGAAAGCACTCTCCAGACCACCAGCAATCTTGTGTTTCACAACATGCCACTGTCACTGGACTTTCCTTCTGGGAAAGCGTAGTCACTGACCTGGCCAGATTCCCTGTCCTCCCCAACATCCTGGGGAGAAACGGGCAGAGTTCTGCGTCCTGCGCCCTCTTTCGCGTCCCTAACGCGCTCCCAACGCGCCCTACAGCCCTGGTCGGGCACAGCCCTGGTCGGGCTCATACCACTGGGGCCTCTGCCGAGGAAGAGCCCCGGAAGCCTAGGGCCAGGCCTATTGCACAGGCATCTTAGACCAGGCCATTCCGGGATTGCTGTGTTTCACGTCCTGCCCTTCAACACTCCTGGGAGGGCTTTCCCTGAGAACCCTCATGTCTCTGCCCTCCCAGGAGGCTGTGGTTCTATGCAAAATAGGGGGTGCACCACGGGCCGTCCCCTTTCCTCTCTCTCGCCAATATCTTTCACCAAAGCTGAGCCCTGCAGGTAAATGTATCTATCTGGCTGAGGGGCCAGGGAGGGCCTTTGCCTGCAGTCTTACAAGCCAGAGTGCAGAGAAGGCAGCAACTCTGGGACCGGGACTCTGCTCAAAGACATATCTAACATGCCACAGTGGAGCTGAGATGGGCAAGACACGTGTCTCACAGGCTGGCAGCACACCAAGACAGTGGCAGGAAACTATGCTAACAAGGAAAGAGAAAAGTCACGTGTCTCGTGGCCTTCCCACCATTAGACAGTAGTCTGCACAAGAAAACATCCAACAGTGACAGGACAACCAAGCAAATGACAAACGCCGTGCTGAATAAAGTCATCTTACATGACATTTCGTACAAAGGCCCAGATCATGGGGATGATCGCGCAGCAGAAGCAGCAAGTATCAGAGCCACCGAACCTGGGGTGAGTTACACGAGGAGAAAGGGCGACATGGGGACAGGGGCTATGGGCTCAGGGAACAGCTACCACAATGCAACCTCGGGTGTGGGGATGCCACTCATTGCGGGTACTGCCCTGGGATTTCCTTTTAGAAAGAATCGCTGGTTAAAGTGTAGAGCACAAAAAACCCTACTCCTCGATTACACTATTAGATAACATCCTTTAACTGCCCCACCCACCCTGTGTGAGTCTCACCCACTTCCCGCCTGCTCCCTCTAGTCTGAGAGTTGTATCTCCACAAAAAATACACAATGGGGCTCAATGAGCTGCTCATGTCTGACATGGACACCTAAGCAGTGCTGGATTCACAACCTGAAAGCCTGCAAAGGAAAGTGTACCCGGCAGAAGATAAGCTGCCTGGCAACTCAGAACCTTCTTCTAAGAGAAGTAAGACATGTCACAATGGAGTCTAAGCCTACCTGTCTTATGCCAGGACCTTAGAGCTGCAGGCAGGAGCTCAAAGATAAAAACATATATTGAGTCCCAACACGCTCACTGCGGTGGTTGGTCTCTGTGGCGCAATCGGTTAGAGCGTTCGGCTGTTAACCGAAAGGTTGGTGGTTCAAGCCCACCCAGGGACGTATGCTTTTGCCTACATCAAGTCCTGAATTAAAACACAGCTGTCTGGCTTTGCTCTTAGAGCTCTCGCTTTGCCTGCGTGACATGCTCTATCTCAACATTTCTATCTTCTCTCATCTCTTCACCTCTAGTCATTTCCACCAATAGGACTGGAAACGGGACATCAAGTCCTGAATTAAAACACAGCTGTCTGGCTTTGCTCTTAGAGCTCTCGCTTTGCCTGCGTGACATGCTCTATCTCAACATTTCTATCTTCTCTCATCTCTTCACCTCTAGTCATTTCCACCAATAGGACTGGAAACGGGCCACACAGCCTTCTACTTTAACCACAGGCGTACTGAGGGCCAATAAAAGGCACAGAAGCATTTCTTGATCCGGGGCTGAGAACTGCATGCACAGGGACCTCGTGGCTCAACGGTAGCGCGGCTGACTCCAGATCAGAAGGTTGCGTGTTCAAATCACGTCGGGGTCACTCTTTGACATTTTTTTCCCCACCAAGTCTATATCTCTGACTTCTAAAGCAAAGCCAAGAGAAGGGCGCTTTGCATTGGCCGGGAATCGAACCCGGGCCTCCCGCGTGGCAGGCGAGAATTCTACCACTGAACCACCAATGCTTCACTTACATAGGCTGAGCAGAGAGCCCTGCCGTAGACAGTAGTGATGAGGCCCATGCATTCGCATGGGACACCTATGAACAAAGTTTGCATGGCAAGCCTTGGACTGCCAAACGTTCACATGCTGATGGCAGGAATCAGATGCAGGAGACTGAAACTATGAATGTTTCTGCTTTTGCTAAGGACAGTGGTTTGGGGTCAGGGTTGTGCTTGACAGAGCACGACATCAGCCTGCTCTCTGGCTGCTCCCGGGAGAAGTGGCTGACAGAAAGCACCCTCCAGACCACCAGCAATCTTGTGTTTCACAACATGCCACTGTCACTGGACTTTCCTTCTGGGAAAGCCTAGTCACTGACCTGGCCAGATTCCCTGTCCTCCCCAAAATCCTGGGGAGAAACGGGCAGAGTTCTGCGCCCTGCGCCCTCTTTCGCGTCCCTAACGCGCTCCCAACGCACCCTACAGCCCTGGTCGGGCACAGCCCTGGTCGGGCTCATACCACTGGGGCCTCTGCCGAGGAAGAGCCCCGGAAGCCTAGGGCCAGGCCTATTGCACAGGCATCTTAGACTAGGCCATTCCGGGATTGCTGTGTTTCACGTCCTGCCCTTCAACACTCCTGGGAGGGCTTTCCCTGAGAACCCTCATGTCTCTGCCCTCCCAGGAGGCTATGGTTCTATGCAAAATAGGGGGTGCACCACGGGCCGTCCCCTTTCCTCTCTCTCGCCAATATCTTTCACCAAAGCTGAGCCCTGCAGGTAAATGTATCTATCTGGCTGAGGGGCCAGGGAGGGCCTTTGCCTGCAGTCTTACAAGCCAGAGTGCAGAGAAGGCAGCAACTCTTGGACCGGGACTCTGCTCAAAGACATATCTAACATGCCACAGTGGAGCTGAGATGGGCAAGACACGTGTCTCACAGGCTGGCAGCACACCAAGACAGTGGCAGGAAACTATGCTAACAAGGAAAGAGAAAAGTCATGTGTCTCGTGGCCTTCCCACCATTAGACAGTAGTCTGCGCAACAAAACATCCAACAGTGACAGGACAACCAAGCAAATGACAAACGCCGTGCTGAATAAAGTCATCTTACATGACATTTCGTACAAAGGCCCAGATCATGGGGATGATCGCGCAGCAGAAGCAGCAAGTATCAGAGCCACCGAACCTGGGGTGAGTTACACGAGGAGAAAGGGCGACATGGGGACAGGGGCTATGGGCTCAGGGAACAGCTACCACAATGCAACCTCGGGTGTGGGGATGCCACTCATTGCGGGTACTGCCCTGGGATTTCCTTTTAGAAAGAATCGCTGGTTAAAGTGTAGAGCACAAAAAACCCAACTCCTCGATTACACTATTAGATAACATCCTTTAACTGCCCCACCCACCCTGTGTGAGTCTCACCCACTTCCCGCCTGCTCCCTCTAGTCTGAGAGTTGTATCTCCACAAAAAACACACAGTGGGGCTCAATGAGCTGCTCATGTCTGACATGGACACCTAAGCAGTGCTGGATTCACAACCTGAAAGCCTGCAAAGGAAAGTGTGCCCGGCAGAAGATAAGCTGCCTGGCAACTCAGAACCTTCTTCTAAGAGAAGTAAGACATGTCACAATGGAGTCTAAGCCTACCTGTCTTATGCCAGGACCTTAGAGCTGTAGGCAGGAGCACAAAGGTAAAAACATATATTGAGTCCCAACACGCTCACTGCGGTGGTTGGTCTCTGTGGCGCAATCGGTTAGCGCGTTCGGCTGTTAACCGAAAGGTTGGTTGTTTAAGCCCACCCAGGGACGTATGCTTTTGCATACATCAAGTCCTGAATTAAAACACAGCTGTCTGGCTTTGCTCTTAGAGCTCTCGCTTTGCCTGCGTGACATGCTCTATCTCAACATTTCTATCTTCTCTCATCTCTTCACCTCTAGTCATTTCCACCAATAGGACTGGAAACGGGACACCAAGCCTTCTACTTTAACCACAGGCGTACTGAGGGCCAATAAAAGGCACAGAAGCATTTCTTGATCCGGGGCTGAGAACTGCATGCACAGGGACCTCGTGGCGCAATGGTAGCGCGTCTGACTTCAGATCAGAAGGTTGTGTGTTCAAATCACGTCGGGGTCACACTTTGACATTTTTTTCCCCACCAAGTCTATATCTCTGACTTCTAAAGCAAAGCCAAAAGAAGGGCGCTTTGCATTGGCCAGGAATCGAACCCGGGCATCCCGCGTGGCAGGCGAGAATTATACCACTGAACCACCAATGCTTCACTTACATAGGCTGAGCAGAGAGCCCTGCCGTAGACAGTAGTGACGAGGCCCATGCATTCGCATGGGACACCTATGAACAAAGTTTGCATGGCAAGCCTTGGACTGCCAAACGTTCACATGCTGATGGCAGGAATCAGATGCAGGAGACTGAAACTATGAATGTTTCTGCTTTTGCTAAGGACAGTGGTTTGGGGCCAGTGTTGTGCTTGACAGAGCACGACATCAGCCTGCTCTCTGGCTGCTCCCGGGAGAAGTGGCTGACAGAAAGCACCCTCCAGACCACCAGCAATCTTGTGTTTCACAACATGCCACTGTCACTGGACTTTCCTTCTGGGAAAGCCTAGTCACTGACCTGGCCTGATTCCCTGTCCTCCCCAAAATCCTGGGGAGAAACGGGCAGAGTTCTGCGCCCTGCGCCCTCTTTCGCGTCCCTAACGCGCTCCCAACGCGCCCTACAGCCCTGGTCGGGCTCATACCACTGGGGCCTCTGCCGAGGAAGAGCCCCGGAAGCCTAGGGCCAGGCCTATTGCACAGGCATCTTAGACCAGGCCATTCCGGGATTGCTGTGTTTCACGTCCTGCCCTTCAACACTCCTGGGAGGGCTTTCCCTGAGAACCCTCATGTCTCTGCCCTCCCAGGAGGCTGTGGTTCTATGCAAAATAGGGGGTGCACCACGGGCCGTCCCCTTTCCTCTCTCTCGCCAATATCTTTCACCAAAGCTGAGCCCTGCAGGTAAATGTATCTATCTGGCTGAGGGGCCAGGGAGGGCCTTTGCCTGCAGTCTTACAAGCCAGAGTGCAGAGAAGGCAGCAACTCTGGGACCGGGACTCTGCTCAAAGGCATATCTAACATGCCACAGTGGAGCTGAGATGGGCAAGACACGTGTCTCACAGGCTGGCAGCACACCAAGACAGTGGCAGGAAACTATGCTAACAAGGAAAGAGAAAAGTCACGTATCTCGTGGCCTTCCCACCATTACACAGTAGTCTGCGCAAGAAAACATCCAACAGTGACAGGACAACCAAGCAAATGACAAACGCCGTGCTGAATAAAGTCATCTTACATGACATTTCGTACAAAGGCCCAGATCATGGGGATGATCGCGCAGCAGAAGCAGCAAGTATCAGAGCCACCGAACCTGGGGTGAGTTACACGAGGAGAAAGGGCGACATGGGGACAGGGGCTATGGGCTTAGGGAACAGCTACCACAATGCAACCTCGGGTGTGGGGATGCCACTCATTGCGGGTACTGCCCTGGGATTTCCTTTTAGAAAGAATCGCTGGTTAAAGTGTAGTGCACAAAAAACCCAACTCCTCGATTACACTATTAGATAACATCCTTTAACTGCCCCACCCACCCTGTGTGAGTCTCACCCACTTCCCGCCTGCTCCCTCTAGTCTGAGAGTTGTATCTCCACAAAAAACACACAGTGGGGCTCAATGAGCTGCTCATGTCTGGCATGGACACCTAAGCAGTGCTGGATTCACAACCTGAAAGCCTGCAAAGGAAAGTGTGCCCGGCAGAAGATAAGCTGCCTGGCAACTCAGAACCTTCTTCTAAGAGAAGTAAGACATGTCACAATGGAGTCTAAGCCTACCTGTCTTATGCCAGGACCTTAGAGCTGCAGGCAGGAGCACAAAGGTAAAAACATATATTGAGTCCCAACACGCTCACTGCGGTGGTTGGTCTCTGTGGCGCAATCGGTTAGCGCGTTCGGCTGTTAACCGAAAGGTTGGTGGTTCAAGCCCACCCAGGGACGTATGCTTTTGCCTACATCAAGTCCTGAATTAAAACACAGCTGTCTGGCTTTGCTCTTAGAGCTCTCGCTTTGCCTGCGTGACATGCTCTATCTCAACATTTCTATCTTCTCTCATCTCTTCACCTCTAGTCATTTCCACCAATAGGACTGGAAACGGGACATCAAGTCCTGAATTAAAACACAGTTGTCTGGCTTTGCTCTTAGAGCTCTCGCTTTGCCTGCGTGACATGCTCTATCTCAACATTTCTATCTTCTCTCATCTCTTCACCTCTAGTCATTTCCACCAATAGGACTGGAAACGGGACACCAAGCCTTCTACTTTAACCACAGGCGTACTGAGGGCCAATAACAGGCACAGAAGCATTTCTTGATCCGGGGCTGAGAACTGCATGCACAGGGACCTCGTGGCGCAACGGTAGCGCGTCTGACTCCAGATCAGAAGGTTGTGTGTTCAAATCACGTCGGGGTCACTCTTTGACATTTTTTTCCCCACCAAGTCTATATCTCTGACTTCTAAAGCAAAGCCAAAAGAAGGGCGCTTTGCATTGGCCGGGAATCGAACCCGGGCCTCGCGCGTGGCAGGCGAGAATTCTACCACTGAACCACCAATGCTTCACTTACATATCCTGAGCAGAGAGCCCTGCCGTAGACAGTAGTGACGAGGCCCATGCATTCGCATGGGACACCTATGAACAAAGTTTGCATGGCAAGCCTTGGACTGCCAAACGTTCACATGCTGATGGCAGGAATCAGATGCAGGAGACTGAAACTATGAATGTTTCTGCTTTTGCTAAGGACAGTGGTTTGGGGCCAGTATTGTGCTTGACAGAGCACGACATCAGCCTGCTCTCTGGCTGCTCCCGGGAGAAGTGGCTGACAGAAAGCACCCTCCAGACCACCAGCAATCTTGTGTTTCACAACATGCCACTGTCACTGGACTTTCCTTCTGGGAAAGCCTAGTCACTGACCTGGCCAGATTCCCTGTCCTCCCCAAAATCCTGGGGAGAAACGGTCAGAGTTCTGCGTCCTGCGCCCTCTTTCGCGTCCCTAACGCGCTCCCAACGCGCCCTACAGCCCTGGTCGGGCACAGCCCTGGTCGGGCTCATACCACTGGGGCCTCTGCCGAGGAAGAGCCCCGGAAGCCTAGGGCCAGGCCTATTGCACAGGCATCTTAGACCAGGCCATTCCGGGATTGCTGTGTTATACGTCCTGCCCTTCAACACTCCTGGGAGGGCTTTCCCTGAGAACCCTCATGTCTCTGCCTATTCCAGGAGGCTGTGGTTCTATGCAAAATAGGGGGTGCACCACGGGCCGTCCCCTTTCCTCTCTCTCGCCAATATCTTTCACCAAAGCTGAGCCCTGCAGGTAAATGTATCTATCTGGCTGAGGGGCCAGGGAGGGCCTTTGCCTGCAGTCTTATAAGCCAGAGTGCAGAGAAGGCAGCAGCTCTGGGACCGGGACTCTGCTCAAAGACATATCTAACATGCCACAGTGGAGCTGAGATGGGCAAGACACGTGTGTCACAGGCTGGCAGCACACCAAGACAGTGGCAGGAAACTATGCTAACAAAGAAAGAGAAAAGTCACGTGTCTCGTGGCCTTCCCACCATTAGACAGTAGTCTGCGCAAGAAAACATCCAACAGTGACAGGACAACCAAGCAAATGACAAACGGCGTGCTGAATAAAGTCATCTTACATGACATTTCGTACAAAGGCCCAGATCATGGGGATGATCGCGCAGCATAAGCAGCAAGTATCAGAGCCACCGAATCTGGGGTGAGTTACACGAGGAGAAAGGGCGACATGGGGACAGGGGCTATGGGCTCAGGGAACAGCTACCACAATGCAACCTCGGGTGTGGGGATGCCACTCATTGCGGGTACTGCCCTGGGATTTCCTTTTAGAAAGAATCGCTGGTTAAAGTGTAGTGCACAAAAAAAACAACTCCTCGATTACACTATTAGATAACATCCTTTAACTGCCCCACCCACGCTGTGTGAGTCTCACCCACTTCCCGCCTGCTCCCTCTAGTCTGAGAGTTGTATCTCCACAAAAAACACACAGTGGGGCTCAATGAGCTGCTCATGTCTGACATGGACACCTAAGCAGTGCTGGATTCACAACCTGAAAGCCTGCAAAGGAAAGTGTGCCCGGCAGAAGATAAGCTGCCTGGCAACTCAGAACCTTCTTCTAAGAGAAGTAAGACATGTCACAATGGAGTCTAAGCCTACCTGTCTTATGCCAGGACCTTAGAGCTGCAGGCAGGAGCACAAAGGTAAAAACATATATTGAGTCCCAACACGCTCACTGCGGTGGTTGGTCTCTGTGGCGCAATCGGTTAGCGTGTTCGGCTGTTAACCGAAAGGTTGGTGGTTCAAGCCCACCCAGGGACGTATGCTTTTGCCTACATCAAGTCCTGAATTAAAACACAGCTGTCTGGCTTTGCTCTTAGAGCTCTCGATTTGCCTGCGTGACATGCTCTATCTCAACATTTCTATCTTCTCTCATCTCTTCACCTCTAGTCATTTCCACCAATAGGACTGGAAACGGGACACCAAGCCTTCTACTTTAACCACAGGCGTACTGAGGGCCAATAAAAGGCACAGAAGCATTTCTTGATCCGGGGCTGAGAACTGCATGCACAGGGACCTCGTGGCGCAACGGTAGCGCGTCTGACTCCAGATCAGAAGTTTGCGTGTTCAAATCACGTCGGGGTCACTCTTTGACATTTTTTTCCCCACCAAGTCTATATCTCTGACTTCTAAAGCAAAGCCAAAAGAAGGGCGCTTTGCATTGGCCGGGAATCGAACCCGGGCCTCCCGCGTGGCAGGCGAGAATTCTACCACTGAACCACCAATGCTTCACTTACATAGGCTGAGCAGAGAGCCCTGCCGTAGACAGTAGTGATGAGGCCCATGCATTCGCATGGGACACCTATGAACAAAGTTTGCATGGCAAGCCTTGGACTGCCAAACGTTCACATGCTGATGGCAGGAATCAGATGCAGGAGACTGAAACTATGAATGTTTCTGCTTTTGCTAAGGACAGTGGTTTGGGGCCAGTGTTGTGCTTGACAGAGCACGACATCAGCCTGCTCTCTGGCTGCTCCCGGGAGAAGTGGCTGACAGAAAGCACCCTCCAGACCACCAGCAATCTTGTGTTTCACAACATGCCACTGTCACTGGACTTTCCTTCTGGGAAAGCCTAGTCACTGACCTGGCCAGATTCCCTGTCCTCCCCAAAATCCTGGGGAGAAACGGGCAGAGTTCTGCGCCCTGCGCCCTCTTTCGCGTCCCTAACGCGCTCCCAATGCGCCCTACAGCCCTGGTCGGGCACAGCCCTGGTCGGGCTCATACCACTGGGGCCTCTGCCGAGGAAGAGCCCCGGAAGCCTAGGGCCAGGCCTATTGCACAGGCATCTTAGACCAGGCCATTCCGGGATTGCTGTGTTTCACGTCCTGCCCTTCAACACTCCTGGGAGGGCTTTCCCTGAGAACCCTCATGTCTCTGCCCTCCCAGGAGGCTGTGGTTCTATGCAAAATAGGGGGTGCACCACGGGCCGTCCCCTTTCCTCTCTCTCGCCAATATCTTTCACCAAAGCTGAGCCCTGCAGGTAAATGTATCTATCTGGCTGAGGGGCCAGGGAGGGCCTATGCCTGCAGTCTTACAAGCCAGAGTGCAGAGAAGGCAGCAACTCTGGGACCGGGACTCTGCTCAAAGGCATATCTAACATGCCACAGTGGAGCTGAGATGGGCAAGACACGTGTCTCACAGGCTGGCAGCACACCAAGACAGTGGCAGGAAACTATGCTAACAAGGAAAGAGAAAAGTCACGTGTCTCGTGGCCTTCCCACCATTAGACAGTAGTCTGCGCAAGAAAACATCCAACAGTGACAGGACAACCAAGCAAATGACAAACGCCGTGCTGAATAAAGTCATCTTACATGACATTTCGTACAAAGGCCCAGATCATGGGGATGATCGCGCAGCAGAAGCAGCAAGTATCAGAGCCACCGAACCTGGGGTGAGTTATACGAGGAGAAAGGGCGACATGGGGACAGGGGCTATGGGCTCAGGGAACAGCTACCACAATGCAACCTCGGGTGTGGGGATGCCACTCATTGCGGGTACTGCCCTGGGATTTCCTTTTAGAAAGAATCGCTGGTTAAAGTGTAGAGCACAAAAAAACCTACTCCTCGATTACACTATTAGATAACATCCTTTAACTGCCCCACCCACCCTGTGTGAGTCTCACCCACTTCCCGCCTGCTCCCTCTAGTCTGAGAGTTGTATCTCCACAAAAAACACACAATGGGGCTCAATGAGCTGCTCATGTCTGACATGGACACCTAAGCAGTGCTGGATTCACAACCTGAAAGCCTGCAAAGGAGTGTGCCCGGCAGAAGATAAGCTGCCTGGCAACTCAGAACCTTCTTCTAAGAGAAGTAAGACATGTCACAATGGAGTCTAAGCCTACCTGTCTTATGCCAGGACCTTAGAGCTGCAGGCAGGAGCACAAAGGTAAAAACATATATTGAGTCCCAACACGCTCACTGCGGTGGTTGGTCTCTGTGGCGCAATCGGTTAGCGCGTTCGGCTGTTAACCGAAAGGTTGGTGGTTCAAGCCCACCCAGGGACGTATGCTTTTGCCTACATCAAGTCCTGAATTAAAACACAGCTGTCTGGCTTTGCTCTTAGAGCTCTCGCTTTGCCTGCGTGACATGCTCTATCTCAACATTTCTATCTTCTCTCATCTCTTCACCTCTAGTCATTTCCACCAATAGGACTGGAAACGGGACATCAAGTCCTGAATTAAAACACAGCTGTCTGGCTTTGCTCTTAGAGCTCTCGCTTTGCCTGCGTGACATGCTCTATCTCAACATTTCTATCTTCTCTCATCTCTTCACCTCTAGTCATTTCCACCAATAGGACTGGAAACGGGACACCAAGCCTTCTACTTTAACCACAGGCGTACTGAGGGCCAATAACAGGCACAGAAGCATTTCTTGATCCGGGGCTGAGAACTGCATGCACAGGGACCTCGTGGCGCAACGGTAGCGCGTCTGACTCCAGATCAGAAGGTTGTGTGTTCAAATCACGTCGGGGTCACTCTTTGACATTTTTTTCCCCACCAAGTCTATATCTCTGACTTCTAAAGCAAAGCCAAAAGAAGGGCGCTTTGCATTGGCCGGGAATCGAACCCGGGCCTCGCGCGTGGCAGGCGAGAATTCAACCACTGAACCACCAATGCTTCACTTACATATCCTGAGCAGAGAGCCCTGCCGTAGACAGTAGTGACGAGGCCCATGCATTTGCATGGGACACCTATGAACAAAGTTTGCATGGCAAGCCTTGGACTGCCAAACGTTCACATGCTGATGGCAGGAATCAGATGCAGGAGACTGAAACTATGAATGTTTCTGCTTTTGCTAAGGACAGTGGTTTGGGGCCAGTATTGTGCTTGACAGAGCACGACATCAGCCTGCTCTCTGGCTGCTCCCGGGAGAAGTGGCTGACAGAAAGCACCCTCCAGACCACCAGCAATCTTGTGTTTCACAACATGCCACTGTCACTGGACTTTCCTTCTGGGAAAGCCTAGTCACTGACCTGGCCAGATTCCCTGTCCTCCCCAAAATCCTGGGGAGAAACGGTCAGAGTTCTGCGTCCTGCGCCCTCTTTCGCGTCCCTAACGCGCTCCCAACGCGCCCTACAGCCCTGGTCGGGCACAGCCCTGGTCGGGCTCATACCACTGGGGCCTCTGCCGAGGAAGAGCCCCGGAAGCCTAGGGCCAGGCCTATTGCACAGGCATCTTAGACCAGGCCATTCCGGGATTGCTGTGTTATACGTCCTGCCCTTCAACACTCCTGGGAGGGCTTTCCCTGAGAACCCTCATGTCTCTGCCTATTCCAGGAGGCTGTGGTTCTATGCAAAATAGGGGGTGCACCACGGGCCGTCCCCTTTCCTCTCTCTCGCCAATATCTTTCACCAAAGCTGAGCCCTGCAGGTAAATGTATCTATCTGGCTGAGGGGCCAGGGAGGGCCTTTGCCTGCAGTCTTATAAGCCAGAGTGCAGAGAAGGCAGCAGCTCTGGGACCGGGACTCTGCTCAAAGACATATCTAACATGCCACAGTGGAGCTGAGATGGGCAAGACACGTGTGTCACAGGCTGGCAGCACACCAAGACAGTGGCAGGAAACTATGCTAACAAGGAAAGAGAAAAGTCACGTGTCTCGTGGCCTTCCCACCATTAGACAGTAGTCTGCGCAAGAAAACATCCAACAGTGACAGGACAACCAAGCAAATGACAAACGGCGTGCTGAATAAAGTCATCTTACATGACATTTCGTACAAAGGCCCAGATCATGGGGATGATCGCGCAGCAGAAGCAGCAAGTATCAGAGCCACCGAACCTGGGGTGAGTTACACGAGGAGAAAGGGCGACATGGGGACAGGGGCTATGGGCTCAGGGAACAGCTACCACAATGCAACCTCGGGTGTGGGGATGCCACTCATTGCGGGTACTGCCCTGGGATTTCCTTTTAGAAAGAATCGCTGGTTAAAGTGTAGTGCACAAAAAAAACAACTCCTCGATTACACTATTAGATAACATCCTTTAACTGCCCCACCCACGCTGTGTGAGTCTCACCCACTTCCCGCCTGCTCCCTCTAGTCTGAGAGTTGTATCTCCACAAAAAACACACAGTGGGGCTCAATGAGCTGCTCATGTCTGACATGGACACCTAAGCAGTGCTGGACTCACAACCTGAAAGCCTGCAAAGGACAGTGTGCCCGGCAGAAGATAAGCTGCCTGGCAACTCAGAACCTTCTTCTAAGAGAAGTAAGACATGTCACAATGGAGTCTAAGCCTACCTGTCTTATGCCAGGACCTTAGAGCTGCAGGCAGGAGCACAAAGGTAAAAACATATATTGAGTCCCAACACGCTCACTGCGGTGGTTGGTCTCTGTGGCGCAATCGGTTAGCGTGTTCGGCTGTTAACCGAAAGGTTGGTGGTTCAAGCCCACCCAGGGACGTATGCTTTTGCCTACATCAAGTCCTGAATTAAAACACAGCTGTCTGGCTTTGCTCTTAGAGCTCTCGCTTTGCCTGCGTGACATGCTCTATCTCAACATTTCTATCTTCTCTCATCTCTTCACCTCTAGTCATTTCCACCAATAGGACTGGAAACGGGACACCAAGCCTTCTACTTTAACCACAGGCGTACTGAGGGCCAATAAAAGGCACAGAAGCATTTCTTGATCCGGGGCTGAGAACTGCATGCACAGGGACCTCGTGGCGCAACGGTAGCGCGTCTGACTCCAGATCAGAAGTTTGCGTGTTCAAATCACATCGGGGTCACTCTTTGACATTTTTTTCCCCACCAAGTCTATATCTCTGACTTCTAAAGCAAAGCCAAAAGAAGGGCGCTTTGCATTGGCCGGGAATCGAACCCGGGCCTCCCGCGTGGCAGGCGAGAATTCTACCACTGAACCACCAATGCTTCACTTACATAGGCTGAGCAGAGAGCCCTGCCGTAGACAGTAGTGATGAGGCCCATGCATTCGCATGGGACACCTATGAACAAAGTTTGCATGGCAAGCCTTGGACTGCCAAACGTTCACATGCTGATGGCAGGAATCAGATGCAGGAGACTGAAACTATGAATGTTTCTGCTTTTGCTAAGGACAGTGGTTTGGGGCCAGTGTTGTGCTTGACAGAGCACGACATCAGCCTGCTCTCTGGCTGCTCCCGGGAGAAGTGGCTGACAGAAAGCACCCTCCAGACCACCAGCAATCTTGTGTTTCACAACATGCCACTGTCACTGGACTTTCCTTCTGGGAAAGCCTAGTCACTGACCTGGCCAGATTCCCTGTCCTCCCCAAAATCCTGGGGAGAAACGGGCAGAGTTCTGCGCCCTGCGCCCTCTTTCGCGTCCCTAACGCGCTCCCAATGCGCCCTACAGCCCTGGTCGGGCACAGCCCTGGTCGGGCTCATACCACTGGGGCCTCTGCCGAGGAAGAGCCCCGGAAGCCTAGGGCCAGGCCTATTGCACAGGCATCTTAGACCAGGCCATTCCGGGATTGCTGTGTTTCACGTCCTGCCCTTCAACACTCCTGGGAGGGCTTTCCCTGAGAACCCTCATGTCTCTGCCCTCCCAGGAGGCTGTGGTTCTATGCAAAATAGGGGGTGCACCACGGGCCGTCCCCTTTCCTCTCTCTCGCCAATATCTTTCACCAAAGCTGAGCCCTGCAGGTAAATGTATCTATCTGGCTGAGGGGCCAGGGAGGGCCTTTGCCTGCAGTCTTACAAGCCAGAGTGCAGAGAAGGCAGCAACTCTGGGACCGGGACTCTGCTCAAAGGCATATCTAACATGCCACAGTGGAGCTGAGATGGGCAAGACACGTGTCTCACAGGCTGGCAGCACACCAAGACAGTGGCAGGAAACTATGCTAACAAGGAAAGAGAAAAGTCATGTGTCTCGTGGCCTTCCCACCATTAGACAGTAGTCTGCGCAAGAAAACATCCAACAGTGACAGGACAACCAAGCAAATGACAAACGCCGTGCTGAATAAAGTCATCTTACATGACATTTCGTACAAAGGCCCAGATCATGGGGATGATCGCGCAGCAGAAGCAGCAAGTATCAGAGCCACCGAACCTGGGGTGAGTTATACGAGGAGAAAGGGCGACATGGGGACAGGGGCTATGGGCTCAGGGAACAGCTACCACAATGCAACCTCGGGTGTGGGGATGCCACTCATTGCGGGTACTGCCCTGGGATTTCCTTTTAGAAAGAATCGCTGGTTAAAGTGTAGAGCACAAAAAAACCTACTCCTCGATTACACTATTAGATAACATCCTTTAACTGCCCCACCCACCCTGTGTGAGTCTCACCCACTTCCCGCCTGCTCCCTCTAGTCTGAGAGTTGTATCTCCACAAAAAACACACAATGGGGCTCAATGAGCTGCTCATGTCTGACATGGACACCTAAGCAGTGCTGGATTCACAACCTGAAAGCCTGCAAAGGAGTGTGCCCGGCAGAAGATAAGCTGCCTGGCAACTCAGAACCTTCTTCTAAGAGAAGTAAGACATGTCACAATGGAGTCTAAGCCTACCTGTCTTATGCCAGGACCTTAGAGCTGCAGGCAGGAGCACAAAGGTAAAAACATATATTGAGTCCCAACACACTCACTGCGGTGGTTGGTCTCTGTGGCGCAATCGGTTAGCACGTTCGGCTGTTAACTGAAAAGCTGGTGGTTCAAGCCCACCCAGGGACGTATGCTTTTGCCTACATCAAGTCCTGAATTAAAACACAGCTGTCTGGCTTTGCTCTTAGAGCTCTCGCTTTGCCTGCGTGACATGCTCTATCTCAACATTTCTATCTTCTCTCATCTCTTCACCTCTAGTCATTTCCACCAATAGGACTGGAAACGGGACATCAAGTCCTGAATTAAAACACAGCTGTCTGGCTTTGCTCTTAGAGCTCTCGCTTTGCCTGCGTGACATGCTCTATCTCAACATTTCTATCTTCTCTCATCTCTTCACCTCTAGTTTTTTCCACCAATAGGACTGGAAACGGGCCACCAAGCCTTCTACTTTAACCACAGGCGTACTGAGGGCCAATAAAAGGCACAGAAGCATTTCTTGATCCGGGGCTGAGAACTGCATGCACAGGGACCTCGTGGCGCAACGGTAGCGCGTCTGACTCCAGATCAGAAGTTTGCGTGTTCAAATCACGTCGGGGTCACTCTTTGACATTTTTTTCCCCACCAAGTCTATATCTCTGACTTCTAAAGCAAAGCCAAAAGAAGGGCGCTTTGCATTGGCCGGGAATCGAACCCGGGCCTCCCGCGTGGCCGGCGAGAATTCTACCACTGAACCACCAATGCTTCACTTACATAGCCTGAGCAGAGAGCCCTGCCGTAGACAGTAGTGATGAGGCCCATGCATTCGCATGGGACACCTATGAACAAAGTTTGCATGGCAAGCCTTGGACTGCCAAACGTTCACATGCTGATGGCAGGAATCAGATGCAGGAGACTGAAACTATGAATGTTTCTGCTTTTGCTAAGGACAGTGGTTTGGGGCCAGTGTTGTGCTTGACAGAGCACGACATCAGCCTGCTCTCTGGCTGCTCCCGGGAGAAGTGGCTGACAGAAAGCACCCTCCAGACCACCAGCAATCTTGTGTTTCACAACATGCCACTGTCACTGGACTTTCCTTCTGGGAAAGCGTAGTCACTGACCTGGCCAGATTCCCTGTCCTCCCCAACATCCTGGGGAGAAACGGGCAGAGTTTGGCGCCCTGCGCCCTCTTTCGCGTCCCTAACGCGCTCCCAACGCGCCCTACAGCCCTGGTCGGGCACAGCCCTGGTCGGGCTCATACCACTGGGGCCTCTGCCGAGGAAGAGCCCCGGAAGCCTAGGGCCAGGCCTATTGCACAGGCATCTTAGACCAGGCCATTCCGGGATTGCTGTGTTTCACGTCCTGCCCTTCAACACTCCTGGGAGGGCTTTCCCTGAGAACCCTCATGTCTCTGCCCTCCCAGGAGGCTGTGGTTCTATGCAAAATAGGGGGTGCACCACGGGCCGTCCCCTTTCCTCTCTCTCGCCAATATCTTTCACCAAAGCTGAGCCCTGCAGGTAAATGTATCTATCTGGCTGAGGGGCCAGGGAGGGCCTTTGCCTGCAGTCTTACAAGCCAGAGTGCAGAGAAGGCAGCAACTCTGGGACCGGGACTCTGCTCAAAGACATATCTAACATGCCACAGTGGAGCTGAGATGGGCAAGACACGTGTCCCACAGGCTGGCAGCACACCAAGACAGTGGCAGGAAACTATGCTAACAAGGAAAGAGAAAAGTCACGTGTCTCGTGGCCTTCCCACCATTAGACAGTAGTCTGCACAAGAAAACATCCAACAGTGACAGGACAACCAAGCAAATGACAAACGCCGTGCTGAATAAAGTCATCTTACATGACATTTCGTACAAAGGCCCAGATCATGGGGATGATCGCGCAGCAGAAGCAGCAAGTATCAGAGCCACCGAACCTGGGGTGAGTTACACGAGGAGAAAGGGCGACATGGGGACAGGGGCTATGGGCTCAGGGAACAGCTACCACAATGCAACCTCGGGTGTGGGGATGCCACTCAATGCGGGTACTGCCCTGGGATTTCCTTTTAGAAAGAATCGCTGGTTAAAGTGTAGAGCACAAAAAACCCTACTCCTCGATTACACTATTAGATAACATCCTTTAACTGCCCCACCACCCCTGTGTGAGTCTCACCCACTTCCCGCCTGCTCCCTCTAGTCTGAGAGTTGTATCTCCACAAAAAACACACAATGGGGCTCAATGAGCTGCTCATGTCTGACATGGACACCTAAGCAGTGCTGGATTCACAACCTGAAAGCCTGCAAAGGAAAGTGTGCCCGGCAGAAGATAAGCTGCCTGGCAACTCAGAACCTTCTTCTAAGAGAAGTAAGACATGTCACAATGGAGTCTAAGCCTACCTGTCTTATGCCAGGACCTTAGAGCTGCAGGCAGGAGCACAAAGGTAAAAACATATATTGAGTCCCAACACGCTCACTGCGGTGGTTGGTCTCTGTGGCGCAATCGGTTAGCGTGTTCGGCTGTTAACCGAAAGGTTGGTGGTTCAAGCCCACCCAGGGACGTATGCTTTTGCCTACATCAAGTCCTGAATTAAAACACAGCTGTCTGGCTTTGCTCTTAGAGCTCTCGCTTTGCCTGCGTGACATGCTCTATCTCAACATTTCTATCTTCTCTCATCTCTTCACCTCTAGTCATTTCCACCAATAGGACTGGAAACGGGACACCAAGCCTTCTACTTTAACCACAGGCGTACTGAGGGCCAATAAAAGGCACAGAAGCATTTCTTGATCCGGGGCTGAGAACTGCATGCACAGGGACCTCGTGGCGCAACGGTAGCGCGTCTGACTCCAGATCTGAAGTTTGCGTGTTCAAATCACGTCGGGGTCACTCTTTGACATTTTTTTCCCCACCAAGTCTATATCTCTGACTTCTAAAGCAAAGCCAAAAGAAGGGCGCTTTGCATTGGCCGGGAATCGAACCCGGGCCTCCCGCGTGGCAGGCGAGAATTCTACCACTGAACCACCAATGCTTCACTTACATAGGCTGAGCAGAGAGCCCTGCCGTAGACAGTAGTGATGAGGCCCATGCATTCGCATGGGACACCTATGAACAAAGTTTGCATGGCAAGCCTTGGACTGCCAAACGTTCACATGCTGATGGCAGGAATCAGATGCAGGAGACTGAAACTATGAATGTTTCTGCTTTTGCTAAGGACAGTGGTTTGGGGCCAGTGTTGTGCTTGACAGAGCACGACATCAGCCTGCTCTCTGGCTGCTCCCGGGAGAAGTGGCTGACAGAAAGCACCCTCCAGACCACCAGCAATCTTGTGTTTCACAACATGCCACTGTCACTGGACTTTCCTTCTGGGAAAGCCTAGTCACTGACCTGGCCAGATTCCCTGTCCTCCCCAAAATCCTGGGGAGAAACGGGCAGAGTTCTGCGCCCTGCGCCCTCTTTCGCGTCCCTAACGCGCTCCCAATGCGCCCTACAGCCCTGGTCGGGCACAGCCCTGGTCGGGCTCATACCACTGGGGCCTCTGCCGAGGAAGAGCCCCGGAAGCCTAGGGCCAGGCCTATTGCACAGGCATCTTAGACCAGGCCATTCCGGGATTGCTGTGTTTCACGTCCTGCCCTTCAACACTCCTGGGAGGGCTTTCCCTGAGAACCCTCATGTCTCTGCCCTCCCAGGAGGCTGTGGTTCTATGCAAAATAGGGGGTGCACCACGGGCCGTCCCCTTTCCTCTCTCTCGCCAATATCTTTCACCAAAGCTGAGCCCTGCAGGTAAATGTATCTATCTGGCTGAGGGGCCAGGGAGGGCCTTTGCCTGCAGTCTTACAAGCCAGAGTGCAGAGAAGGCAGCAACTCTGGGACCGGGACTCTGCTCAAAGACATATCTAACATGCCACAGTGGAGCTGAGATGGGCAAGACACGTGTCTCACAGGCTGGCAGCACACCAAGACAGTGGCAGGAAACTATGCTAACAAGGAAAGAGAAAAGTCACGTGTCTCGTGGCCTTCCCACCATTAGACAGTAGTCTGCACAAGAAAACATCCAACAGTGACAGGACAACCAAGCAAATGACAAACGCCGTGCTGAATAAAGTCATCTTACATGACATTTCGTACAAAGGCCCAGATCATGGGGATGATCGCGCAGCAGAAGCAGCAAGTATCAGAGCCACCGAACCTGGGGTGAGTTACACGAGGAGAAAGGGCGACATGGGGACAGGGGCTATGGGCTCAGGGAACAGCTACCACAATGCAACCTCGGGTGTGGGGATGCCACTCATTGCGGGTACTGCCCTGGGATTTCCTTTTAGAAAGAATCGCTGGTTAAAGTGTAGAGCACAAAAAACCCTACTCCTCGATTACACTATTAGATAACATCCTTTAACTGCCCCACCCACCCTGTGTGAGTCTCACCCACTTCCCGCCTGCTCCCTCTAGTCTGAGAGTTGTATCTCCACAAAAAATACACAATGGGGCTCAATGAGCTGCTCATGTCTGACATGGACACCTAAGCAGTGCTGGATTCACAACCTGAAAGCCTGCAAAGGAAAGTGTACCCGGCAGAAGATAAGCTGCCTGGCAACTCAGAACCTTCTTCTAAGAGAAGTAAGACATGTCACAATGGAGTCTAAGCCTACCTGTCTTATGCCAGGACCTTAGAGCTGCAGGCAGGAGCTCAAAGATAAAAACATATATTGAGTCCCAACACGCTCACTGCGGTGGTATGTTCTCTGTGGCGCAATCGGTTAGAGCGTTCGGCTGTTAACCGAAAGGTTGGTGGTTCAAGCCCACCCAGGGACGTATGCTTTTGCCTACATCAAGTCCTGAATTAAAACACAGCTGTCTGGCTTTGCTCTTAGAGCTCTCGCTTTGCCTGCGTGACATGCTCTATCTCAACATTTCTATCTTCTCTCATCTCTTCACCTCTAGTCATTTCCACCAATAGGACTGGAAACGGGACATCAAGTCCTGAATTAAAACACAGCTGTCTGGCTTTGCTCTTAGAGCTCTCGCTTTGCCTGCGTGACATGCTCTATCTCAACATTTCTATCTTCTCTCATCTCTTCACCTCTAGTCATTTCCACCAATAGGACTGGAAACGGGCCACACAGCCTTCTACTTTAACCACAGGCGTACTGAGGGCCAATAAAAGGCACAGAAGCATTTCTTGATCCGGGGCTGAGAACTGCATGCACAGGGACCTCGTGGCTCAACGGTAGCGCGGCTGACTCCAGATCAGAAGGTTGCGTGTTCAAATCACGTCGGGGTCACTCTTTGACATTTTTTTCCCCACCAAGTCTATATCTCTGACTTCTAAAGCAAAGCCAAGAGAAGGGCGCTTTGCATTGGCCGGGAATCGAACCCGGGCCTCCCGCGTGGCAGGCGAGAATTCTACCACTGAACCACCAATGCTTCACTTACATAGGCTGAGCAGAGAGCCCTGCCGTAGACAGTAGTGATGAGGCCCATGCATTCGCATGGGACACCTATGAACAAAGTTTGCATGGCAAGCCTTGGACTGCCAAACGTTCACATGCTGATGGCAGGAATCAGATGCAGGAGACTGAAACTATGAATGTTTCTGCTTTTGCTAAGGACAGTGGTTTGGGGTCAGGGTTGTGCTTGACAGAGCACGACATCAGCCTGCTCTCTGGCTGCTCCCGGGAGAAGTGGCTGACAGAAAGCACCCTCCAGACCACCAGCAATCTTGTGTTTCACAACATGCCACTGTCACTGGACTTTCCTTCTGGGAAAGCCTAGTCACTGACCTGGCCAGATTCCCTGTCCTCCCCAAAATCCTGGGGAGAAACGGGCAGAGTTCTGCGCCCTGCGCCCTCTTTCGCGTCCCTAACGCGCTCCCAACGCACCCTACAGCCCTGGTCGGGCACAGCCCTGGTCGGGCTCATACCACTGGGGCCTCTGCCGAGGAAGAGCCCCGGAAGCCTAGGGCCAGGCCTATTGCACAGGCATCTTAGACTAGGCCATTCCGGGATTGCTGTGTTTCACGTCCTGCCCTTCAACACTCCTGGGAGGGCTTTCCCTGAGAACCCTCATGTCTCTGCCCTCCCAGGAGGCTATGGTTCTATGCAAAATAGGGGGTGCACCACGGGCCGTCCCCTTTCCTCTCTCTCGCCAATATCTTTCACCAAAGCTGAGCCCTGCAGGTAAATGTATCTATCTGGCTGAGGGGCCAGGGAGGGCCTTTGCCTGCAGTCTTACAAGCCAGAGTGCAGAGAAGGCAGCAACTCTTGGACCGGGACTCTGCTCAAAGACATATCTAACATGCCACAGTGGAGCTGAGATGGGCAAGACACGTGTCTCACAGGCTGGCAGCACCAAGACAGTGGCAGGAAACTATGCTAACAAGGAAAGAGAAAAGTCATGTGTCTCGTGGCCTTCCCACCATTAGACAGTAGTCTGCGCAACAAAACATCCAACAGTGACAGGACAACCAAGCAAATGACAAACGCCGTGCTGAATAAAGTCATCTTACATGACATTTCGTACAAAGGCCCAGATCATGGGGATGATCGCGCAGCAGAAGCAGCAAGTATCAGAGCCACCGAACCTGGGGTGAGTTACACGAGGAGAAAGGGCGACATGGGGACAGGGGCTATGGGCTCAGGGAACAGCTACCACAATGCAACCTCGGGTGTGGGGATGCCACTCATTGCGGGTACTGCCCTGGGATTTCCTTTTAGAAAGAATCGCTGGTTAAAGTGTAGAGCACAAAAAACCCAACTCCTCGATTACACTATTAGATAACATCCTTTAACTGCCCCACCCACCCTGTGTGAGTCTCACCCACTTCCCGCCTGCTCCCTCTAGTCTGAGAGTTGTATCTCCACAAAAAACACACAGTGGGGCTCAATGAGCTGCTCATGTCTGACATGGACACCTAAGCAGTGCTGGATTCACAACCTGAAAGCCTGCAAAGGAAAGTGTGCCCGGCAGAAGATAAGCTGCCTGGCAACTCAGAACCTTCTTCTAAGAGAAGTAAGACATGTCACAATGGAGTCTAAGCCTACCTGTCTTATGCCAGGACCTTAGAGCTGTAGGCAGGAGCACAAAGGTAAAAACATATATTGAGTCCCAACACGCTCACTGCGGTGGTTGGTCTCTGTGGCGCAATCGGTTAGCGCGTTCGGCTGTTAACCGAAAGGTTGGTTGTTTAAGCCCACCCAGGGACGTATGCTTTTGCATACATCAAGTCCTGAATTAAAACACAGCTGTCTGGCTTTGCTCTTAGAGCTCTCGCTTTGCCTGCGTGACATGCTCTATCTCAACATTTCTATCTTCTCTCATCTCTTCACCTCTAGTCATTTCCACCAATAGGACTGGAAACGGGACACCAAGCCTTCTACTTTAACCACAGGCGTACTGAGGGCCAATAAAAGGCACAGAAGCATTTCTTGATCCGGGGCTGAGAACTGCATGCACAGGGACCTCGTGGCGCAATGGTAGCGCGTCTGACTTCAGATCAGAAGGTTGTGTGTTCAAATCACGTCGGGGTCACACTTTGACATTTTTTTCCCCACCAAGTCTATATCTCTGACTTCTAAAGCAAAGCCAAAAGAAGGGCGCTTTGCATTGGCCAGGAATCGAACCCGGGCATCCCGCGTGGCAGGCGAGAATTATACCACTGAACCACCAATGCTTCACTTACATAGGCTGAGCAGAGAGCCCTGCCGTAGACAGTAGTGACGAGGCCCATGCATTCGCATGGGACACCTATGAACAAAGTTTGCATGGCAAGCCTTGGACTGCCAAACGTTCACATGCTGATGGCAGGAATCAGATGCAGGAGACTGAAACTATGAATGTTTCTGCTTTTGCTAAGGACAGTGGTTTGGGGCCAGTGTTGTGCTTGACAGAGCACGACATCAGCCTGCTCTCTGGCTGCTCCCGGGAGAAGTGGCTGACAGAAAGCACCCTCCAGACCACCAGCAATCTTGTGTTTCACAACATGCCACTGTCACTGGACTTTCCTTCTGGGAAAGCCTAGTCACTGACCTGGCCTGATTCCCTGTCCTCCCCAAAATCCTGGGGAGAAACGGGCAGAGTTCTGCGCCCTGCGCCCTCTTTCGCGTCCCTAACGCGCTCCCAACGCGCCCTACAGCCCTGGTCGGGCTCATACCACTGGGGCCTCTGCCGAGGAAGAGCCCCGGAAGCCTAGGGCCAGGCCTATTGCACAGGCATCTTAGACCAGGCCATTCCGGGATTGCTGTGTTTCACGTCCTGCCCTTCAACACTCCTGGGAGGGCTTTCCCTGAGAACCCTCATGTCTCTGCCCTCCCAGGAGGCTGTGGTTCTATGCAAAATAGGGGGTGCACCACGGGCCGTCCCCTTTCCTCTCTCTCGCCAATATCTTTCACCAAAGCTGAGCCCTGCAGGTAAATGTATCTATCTGGCTGAGGGGCCAGGGAGGGCCTTTGCCTGCAGTCTTACAAGCCAGAGTGCAGAGAAGGCAGCAACTCTGGGACCGGGACTCTGCTCAAAGGCATATCTAACATGCCACAGTGGAGCTGAGATGGGCAAGACACGTGTCTCACAGGCTGGCAGCACACCAAGACAGTGGCAGGAAACTATGCTAACAAGGAAAGAGAAAAGTCACGTATCTCGTGGCCTTCCCACCATTACACAGTAGTCTGCGCAAGAAAACATCCAACAGTGACAGGACAACCAAGCAAATGACAAACGCCGTGCTGAATAAAGTCATCTTACATGACATTTCGTACAAAGGCCCAGATCATGGGGATGATCGCGCAGCAGAAGCAGCAAGTATCAGAGCCACCGAACCTGGGGTGAGTTACACGAGGAGAAAGGGCGACATGGGGACAGGGGCTATGGGCTTAGGGAACAGCTACCACAATGCAACCTCGGGTGTGGGGATGCCACTCATTGCGGGTACTGCCCTGGGATTTCCTTTTAGAAAGAATCGCTGGTTAAAGTGTAGTGCACAAAAAACCCAACTCCTCGATTACACTATTAGATAACATCCTTTAACTGCCCCACCCACCCTGTGTGAGTCTCACCCACTTCCCGCCTGCTCCCTCTAGTCTGAGAGTTGTATCTCCACAAAAAACACACAGTGGGGCTCAATGAGCTGCTCATGTCTGGCATGGACACCTAAGCAGTGCTGGATTCACAACCTGAAAGCCTGCAAAGGAAAGTGTGCCCGGCAGAAGATAAGCTGCCTGGCAACTCAGAACCTTCTTCTAAGAGAAGTAAGACATGTCACAATGGAGTCTAAGCCTACCTGTCTTATGCCAGGACCTTAGAGCTGCAGGCAGGAGCACAAAGGTAAAAACATATATTGAGTCCCAACACGCTCACTGCGGTGGTTGGTCTCTGTGGCGCAATCGGTTAGCGCGTTCGGCTGTTAACCGAAAGGTTGGTGGTTCAAGCCCACCCAGGGACGTATGCTTTTGCCTACATCAAGTCCTGAATTAAAACACAGCTGTCTGGCTTTGCTCTTAGAGCTCTCGCTTTGCCTGCGTGACATGCTCTATCTCAACATTTCTATCTTCTCTCATCTCTTCACCTCTAGTCATTTCCACCAATAGGACTGGAAACGGGACATCAAGTCCTGAATTAAAACACAGTTGTCTGGCTTTGCTCTTAGAGCTCTCGCTTTGCCTGCGTGACATGCTCTATCTCAACATTTCTATCTTCTCTCATCTCTTCACCTCTAGTCATTTCCACCAATAGGACTGGAAACGGGACACCAAGCCTTCTACTTTAACCACAGGCGTACTGAGGGCCAATAACAGGCACAGAAGCATTTCTTGATCCGGGGCTGAGAACTGCATGCACAGGGACCTCGTGGCGCAACGGTAGCGCGTCTGACTCCAGATCAGAAGGTTGTGTGTTCAAATCACGTCGGGGTCACTCTTTGACATTTTTTTCCCCACCAAGTCTATATCTCTGACTTCTAAAGCAAAGCCAAAAGAAGGGCGCTTTGCATTGGCCGGGAATCGAACCCGGGCCTCGCGCGTGGCAGGCGAGAATTCTACCACTGAACCACCAATGCTTCACTTACATATCCTGAGCAGAGAGCCCTGCCGTAGACAGTAGTGACGAGGCCCATGCATTCGCATGGGACACCTATGAACAAAGTTTGCATGGCAAGCCTTGGACTGCCAAACGTTCACATGCTGATGGCAGGAATCAGATGCAGGAGACTGAAACTATGAATGTTTCTGCTTTTGCTAAGGACAGTGGTTTGGGGCCAGTATTGTGCTTGACAGAGCACGACATCAGCCTGCTCTCTGGCTGCTCCCGGGAGAAGTGGCTGACAGAAAGCACCCTCCAGACCACCAGCAATCTTGTGTTTCACAACATGCCACTGTCACTGGACTTTCCTTCTGGGAAAGCCTAGTCACTGACCTGGCCAGATTCCCTGTCCTCCCCAAAATCCTGGGGAGAAACGGTCAGAGTTCTGCGTCCTGCGCCCTCTTTCGCGTCCCTAACGCGCTCCCAACGCGCCCTACAGCCCTGGTCGGGCACAGCCCTGGTCGGGCTCATACCACTGGGGCCTCTGCCGAGGAAGAGCCCCGGAAGCCTAGGGCCAGGCCTATTGCACAGGCATCTTAGACCAGGCCATTCCGGGATTGCTGTGTTATACGTCCTGCCCTTCAACACTCCTGGGAGGGCTTTCCCTGAGAACCCTCATGTCTCTGCCTATTCCAGGAGGCTGTGGTTCTATGCAAAATAGGGGGTGCACCACGGGCCGTCCCCTTTCCTCTCTCTCGCCAATATCTTTCACCAAAGCTGAGCCCTGCAGGTAAATGTATCTATCTGGCTGAGGGGCCAGGGAGGGCCTTTGCCTGCAGTCTTATAAGCCAGAGTGCAGAGAAGGCAGCAGCTCTGGGACCGGGACTCTGCTCAAAGACATATCTAACATGCCACAGTGGAGCTGAGATGGGCAAGACACGTGTGTCACAGGCTGGCAGCACACCAAGACAGTGGCAGGAAACTATGCTAACAAAGAAAGAGAAAAGTCACGTGTCTCGTGGCCTTCCCACCATTAGACAGTAGTCTGCGCAAGAAAACATCCAACAGTGACAGGACAACCAAGCAAATGACAAACGGCGTGCTGAATAAAGTCATCTTACATGACATTTCGTACAAAGGCCCAGATCATGGGGATGATCGCGCAGCATAAGCAGCAAGTATCAGAGCCACCGAACCTGGGGTGAGTTACACGAGGAGAAAGGGCGACATGGGGACAGGGGCTATGGGCTCAGGGAACAGCTACCACAATGCAACCTCGGGTGTGGGGATGCCACTCATTGCGGGTACTGCCCTGGGATTTCCTTTTAGAAAGAATCGCTGGTTAAAGTGTAGTGCACAAAAAAAACAACTCCTCGATTACACTATTAGATAACATCCTTTAACTGCCCCACCCACGCTGTGTGAGTCTCACCCACTTCCCGCCTGCTCCCTCTAGTCTGAGAGTTGTATCTCCACAAAAAACACACAGTGGGGCTCAATGAGCTGCTCATGTCTGACATGGACACCTAAGCAGTGCTGGATTCACAACCTGAAAGCCTGCAAAGGAAAGTGTGCCCGGCAGAAGATAAGCTGCCTGGCAACTCAGAACCTTCTTCTAAGAGAAGTAAGACATGTCACAATGGAGTCTAAGCCTACCTGTCTTATGCCAGGACCTTAGAGCTGCAGGCAGGAGCACAAAGGTAAAAACATATATTGAGTCCCAACACGCTCACTGCGGTGGTTGGTCTCTGTGGCGCAATCGGTTAGCGTGTTCGGCTGTTAACCGAAAGGTTGGTGGTTCAAGCCCACCCAGGGACGTATGCTTTTGCCTACATCAAGTCCTGAATTAAAACACAGCTGTCTGGCTTTGCTCTTAGAGCTCTCGATTTGCCTGCGTGACATGCTCTATCTCAACATTTCTATCTTCTCTTATCTCTTCACCTCTAGTCATTTCCACCAATAGGACTGGAAACGGGACACCAAGCCTTCTACTTTAACCACAGGCGTACTGAGGGCCAATAAAAGGCACAGAAGCATTTCTTGATCCGGGGCTGAGAACTGCATGCACAGGGACCTCGTGGCGCAACGGTAGCGCGTCTGACTCCAGATCAGAAGTTTGCGTGTTCAAATCACGTCGGGGTCACTCTTTGACATTTTTTTCCCCACCAAGTCTATATCTCTGACTTCTAAAGCAAAGCCAAAAGAAGGGCGCTTTGCATTGGCCGGGAATCGAACCCGGGCCTCCCGCGTGGCAGGCGAGAAATCTACCACTGAACCACCAATGCTTCACTTACATAGGCTGAGCAGAGAGCCCTGCCGTAGACAGTAGTGATGAGGCCCATGCATTCGCATGGGACACCTATGAACAAAGTTTGCATGGCAAGCCTTGGACTGCCAAACGTTCACATGCTGATGGCAGGAATCAGATGCAGGAGACTGAAACTATGAATGTTTCTGCTTTTGCTAAGGACAGTGGTTTGGGGCCAGTGTTGTGCTTGACAGAGCACGACATCAGCCTGCTCTCTGGCTGCTCCCGGGAGAAGTGGCTGACAGAAAGCACCCTCCAGACCACCAGCAATCTTGTGTTTCACAACATGCCACTGTCACTGGACTTTCCTTCTGGGAAAGCCTAGTCACTGACCTGGCCAGATTCCCTGTCCTCCCCAAAATCCTGGGGAGAAACGGGCAGAGTTCTGCGCCCTGCGCCCTCTTTCGCGTCCCTAACGCGCTCCCAATGCGCCCTACAGCCCTGGTCGGGCACAGCCCTGGTCGGGCTCATACCACTGGGGCCTCTGCCGAGGAAGAGCCCCGGAAGCCTAGGGCCAGGCCTATTGCACAGGCATCTTAGACCAGGCCATTCCGGGATTGCTGTGTTTCACGTCCTGCCCTTCAACACTCCTGGGAGGGCTTTCCCTGAGAACCCTCATGTCTCTGCCCTCCCAGGAGGCTGTGGTTCTATGCAAAATAGGGGGTGCACCACGGGCCGTCCCCTTTCCTCTCTCTCGCCAATATCTTTCACCAAAGCTGAGCCCTGCAGGTAAATGTATCTATCTGGCTGAGGGGCCAGGGAGGGCCTTTGCCTGCAGTCTTACAAGCCAGAGTGCAGAGAAGGCAGCAACTCTGGGACCGGGACTCTGCTCAAAGGCATATCTAACATGCCACAGTGGAGCTGAGATGGGCAAGACACGTGTCTCACAGGCTGGCAGCACACCAAGACAGTGGCAGGAAACTATGCTAACAAGGAAAGAGAAAAGTCACGTGTCTCGTGGCCTTCCCACCATTAGACAGTAGTCTGCGCAAGAAAACATCCAACAGTGACAGGACAACCAAGCAAATGACAAACGCCGTGCTGAATAAAGTCATCTTACATGACATTTCGTACAAAGGCCCAGATCATGGGGATGATCGCGCAGCAGAAGCAGCAAGTATCAGAGCCACCGAACCTGGGGTGAGTTATACGAGGAGAAAGGGCGACATGGGGACAGGGGCTATGGGCTCAGGGAACAGCTACCACAATGCAACCTCGGGTGTGGGGATGCCACTCATTGCGGGTACTGCCCTGGGATTTCCTTTTAGAAAGAATCGCTGGTTAAAGTGTAGAGCACAAAAAAACCTACTCCTCGATTACACTATTAGATAACATCCTTTAACTGCCCCACCCACCCTGTGTGAGTCTCACCCACTTCCCGCCTGCTCCCTCTAGTCTGAGAGTTGTATCTCCACAAAAAACACACAATGGGGCTCAATGAGCTGCTCATGTCTGACATGGACACCTAAGCAGTGCTGGATTCACAACCTGAAAGCCTGCAAAGGAGTGTGCCCGGCAGAAGATAAGCTGCCTGGCAACTCAGAACCTTCTTCTAAGAGAAGTAAGACATGTCACAATGGAGTCTAAGCCTACCTGTCTTATGCCAGGACCTTAGAGCTGCAGGCAGGAGCACAAAGGTAAAAACATATATTGAGTCCCAACACGCTCACTGCGGTGGTTGGTCTCTGTGGCGCAATCGGTTAGCGCGTTCGGCTGTTAACCGAAAGGTTGGTGGTTCAAGCCCACCCAGGGACGTATGCTTTTGCCTACATCAAGTCCTGAATTAAAACACAGCTGTCTGGCTTTGCTCTTAGAGCTCTCGCTTTGCCTGCGTGACATGCTCTATCTCAACATTTCTATCTTCTCTCATCTCTTCACCTCTAGTCATTTCCACCAATAGGACTGGAAACGGGACATCAAGTCCTGAATTAAAACACAGCTGTCTGGCTTTGCTCTTAGAGCTCTCGCTTTGCCTGCGTGACATGCTCTATCTCAACATTTCTATCTTCTCTCATCTCTTCACCTCTAGTCATTTCCACCAATAGGACTGGAAACGGGACACCAAGCCTTCTACTTTAACCACAGGCGTACTGAGGGCCAATAACAGGCACAGAAGCATTTCTTGATCCGGGGCTGAGAACTGCATGCACAGGGACCTCGTGGCGCAACGGTAGCGCGTCTGACTCCAGATCAGAAGGTTGTGTGTTCAAATCACGTCGGGGTCACTCTTTGACATTTTTTTCCCCACCAAGTCTATATCTCTGACTTCTAAAGCAAAGCCAAAAGAAGGGCGCTTTGCATTGGCCGGGAATCGAACCCGGGCCTCGCGCGTGGCAGGCGAGAATTCAACCACTGAACCACCAATGCTTCACTTACATATCCTGAGCAGAGAGCCCTGCCGTAGACAGTAGTGACGAGGCCCATGCATTTGCATGGGACACCTATGAACAAAGTTTGCATGGCAAGCCTTGGACTGCCAAACGTTCACATGCTGATGGCAGGAATCAGATGCAGGAGACTGAAACTATGAATGTTTCTGCTTTTGCTAAGGACAGTGGTTTGGGGCCAGTATTGTGCTTGACAGAGCACGACATCAGCCTGCTCTCTGGCTGCTCCCGGGAGAAGTGGCTGACAGAAAGCACCCTCCAGACCACCAGCAATCTTGTGTTTCACAACATGCCACTGTCACTGGACTTTCCTTCTGGGAAAGCCTAGTCACTGACCTGGCCAGATTCCCTGTCCTCCCCAAAATCCTGGGGAGAAACGGTCAGAGTTCTGCGTCCTGCGCCCTCTTTCGCGTCCCTAACGCGCTCCCAACGCGCCCTACAGCCCTGGTCGGGCACAGCCCTGGTCGGGCTCATACCAATGGGGCCTCTGCCGAGGAAGAGCCCCGGAAGCCTAGGGCCAGGCCTATTGCACAGGCATCTTAGACCAGGCCATTCCGGGATTGCTGTGTTATACGTCCTGCCCTTCAACACTCCTGGGAGGGCTTTCCCTGAGAACCCTCATGTCTCTGCCTATTCCAGGAGGCTGTGGTTCTATGCAAAATAGGGGGTGCACCACGGGCCGTCCCCTTTCCTCTCTCTCGCCAATATCTTTCACCAAAGCTGAGCCCTGCAGGTAAATGTATCTATCTGGCTGAGGGGCCAGGGAGGGCCTTTGCCTGCAGTCTTATAAGCCAGAGTGCAGAGAAGGCAGCAGCTCTGGGACCGGGACTCTGCTCAAAGACATATCTAACATGCCACAGTGGAGCTGAGATGGGCAAGACACGTGTGTCACAGGCTGGCAGCACACCAAGACAGTGGCAGGAAACTATGCTAACAAGGAAAGAGAAAAGTCACGTGTCTCGTGGCCTTCCCACCATTAGACAGTAGTCTGCGCAAGAAAACATCCAACAGTGACAGGACAACCAAGCAAATGACAAACGGCGTGCTGAATAAAGTCATCTTACATGACATTTCGTACAAAGGCCCAGATCATGGGGATGATCGCGCAGCAGAAGCAGCAAGTATCAGAGCCACCGAACCTGGGGTGAGTTACACGAGGAGAAAGGGCGACATGGGGACAGGGGCTATGGGCTCAGGGAACAGCTACCACAATGCAACCTCGGGTGTGGGGATGCCACTCATTGCGGGTACTGCCCTGGGATTTCCTTTTAGAAAGAATCGCTGGTTAAAGTGTAGTGCACAAAAAAAACAACTCCTCGATTACACTATTAGATAACATCCTTTAACTGCCCCACCCACGCTGTGTGAGTCTCACCCACTTCCCGCCTGCTCCCTCTAGTCTGAGAGTTGTATCTCCACAAAAAACACACAGTGGGGCTCAATGAGCTGCTCATGTCTGACATGGACACCTAAGCAGTGCTGGACTCACAACCTGAAAGCCTGCAAAGGACAGTGTGCCCGGCAGAAGATAAGCTGCCTGGCAACTCAGAACCTTCTTCTAAGAGAAGTAAGACATGTCACAATGGAGTCTAAGCCTACCTGTCTTATGCCAGGACCTTAGAGCTGCAGGCAGGAGCACAAAGGTAAAAACATATATTGAGTCCCAACACGCTCACTGCGGTGGTTGGTCTCTGTGGCGCAATCGGTTAGCGTGTTCGGCTGTTAACCGAAAGGTTGGTGGTTCAAGCCCACCCAGGGACGTATGCTTTTGCCTACATCAAGTCCTGAATTAAAACACAGCTGTCTGGCTTTGCTCTTAGAGCTCTCGCTTTGCCTGCGTGACATGCTCTATCTCAACATTTCTATCTTCTCTCATCTCTTCACCTCTAGTCATTTCCACCAATAGGACTGGAAACGGGACATCAAGTCCTGAATTAAAACACAGCTGTCTGGCTTTGCTCTTAGAGCTCTCGCTTTGCCTGCGTGACATGCTCTATCTCAACATTTCTATCTTCTCTCATCTCTTCACCTCTAGTCATTTCCAGAAACGGGCCACACAGCCTTCTACTTTAACCACAGGCGTACTGAGGGCCAATAAAAGGCACAGAAGCATTTCTTGATCCGGGGCTGAGAACTGCATGCACAGGGACCTCGTGGCGCAACGGTAGCGCGTCTGACTCCAGATCAGAAGTTTGCGTGTTCAAATCACGTCGGGGTCACTCTTTGACATTTTTTTCCCCACCAAGTCTATATCTCTGACTTCTAAAGCAAAGCCAAAAGAAGGGCGCTTTGCATTGGCCGGGAATCGAACCCGGGCCTCCCGCGTGGCAGGCGAGAATTCTACCACTGAACCACCAATGCTTCACTTACATAGGCTGAGCAGAGAGCCCTGCCGTAGACAGTAGTGACGAGGCCCATGCATTCGCATGGGACACCTATGAACAAAGTTTGCATGGCAAGCCTTGGACTGCCAAACGTTCACATGCTGATGGCAGGAATCAGATGCAGGAGACTGAAACTATGAATGTTTCTGCTTTTGCTAAGGACAGTGGTTTGGGGCCAGTATTGTGCTTGACAGAGCACGACATCAGCCTGCTCTCTGGCTGCTCCCGGGAGAAGTGGCTGACAGAAAGCACCCTCCAGACCACCAGCAATCTTGTGTTTCACAACATGCCACTGTCACTGGACTTTCCTTCTGGGAAAGCCTAGTCACTGACCTGGCCAGATTCCCTGTCCTCCCCAAAATCCTGGGGAGAAACGGTCAGAGTTCTGCGTCCTGCGCCCTCTTTCGCGTCCCTAACGCGCTCCCAACGCGCCCTACAGCCCTGGTCGGGCACAGCCCTGGTCGGGCTCATACCACTGGGGCCTCTGCCGAGGAAGAGCCCCGGAAGCCTAGGGCCAGGCCTATTGCACAGGCATCTTAGACCAGGCCATTCCGGGATTGCTGTGTTATACGTCCTGCCCTTCAACACTCCTGGGAGGGCTTTCCCTGAGAACCCTCATGTCTCTGCCTATTCCAGGAGGCTGTGGTTCTATGCAAAATAGGGGGTGCACCACGGGCCGTCCCCTTTCCTCTCTCTCGCCAATATCTTTCACCAAAGCTGAGCCCTGCAGGTAAATGTATCTATCTGGCTGAGGGGCCAGGGAGGGCCTTTGCCTGCAGTCTTATAAGCCAGAGTGCAGAGAAGGCAGCAGCTCTGGGACCGGGACTCTGCTCAAAGACATATCTAACATGCCACAGTGGAGCTGAGATGGGCAAGACACGTGTGTCACAGGCTGGCAGCACACCAAGACAGTGGCAGGAAACTATGCTAACAAAGAAAGAGAAAAGTCACGTGTCTCGTGGCCTTCCCACCATTAGACAGTAGTCTGCGCAAGAAAACATCCAACAGTGACAGGACAACCAAGCAAATGACAAACGGCGTGCTGAATAAAGTCATCTTACATGACATTTCGTACAAAGGCCCAGATCATGGGGATGATCGCGCAGCATAAGCAGCAAGTATCAGAGCCACCGAACCTGGGGTGAGTTACACGAGGAGAAAGGGCGACATGGGGACAGGGGCTATGGGCTCAGGGAACAGCTACCACAATGCAACCTCGGGTGTGGGGATGCCACTCATTGCGGGTACTGCCCTGGGATTTCCTTTTAGAAAGAATCGCTGGTTAAAGTGTAGTGCACAAAAAAAACAACTCCTCGATTACACTATTAGATAACATCCTTTAACTGCCCCACCCACGCTGTGTGAGTCTCACCCACTTCCCGCCTGCTCCCTCTAGTCTGAGAGTTGTATCTCCACAAAAAACACACAGTGGGGCTCAATGAGCTGCTCATGTCTGACATGGACACCTAAGCAGTGCTGGATTCACAACCTGAAAGCCTGCAAAGGAAAGTGTGCCCGGCAGAAGATAAGCTGCCTGGCAACTCAGAACCTTCTTCTAAGAGAAGTAAGACATGTCACAATGGAGTCTAAGCCTACCTGTCTTATGCCAGGACCTTAGAGCTGCAGGCAGGAGCACAAAGGTAAAAACATATATTGAGTCCCAACACGCTCACTGCGGTGGTTGGTCTCTGTGGCGCAATCGGTTAGCGTGTTCGGCTGTTAACCGAAAGGTTGGTGGTTCAAGCCCACCCAGGGACGTATGCTTTTGCCTACATCAAGTCCTGAATTAAAACACAGCTGTCTGGCTTTGCTCTTAGAGCTCTCGATTTGCCTGCGTGACATGCTCTATCTCAACATTTCTATCTTCTCTCATCTCTTCACCTCTAGTCATTTCCACCAATAGGACTGGAAACGGGACACCAAGCCTTCTACTTTAACCACAGGCGTACTGAGGGCCAATAAAAGGCACAGAAGCATTTCTTGATCCGGGGCTGAGAACTGCATGCACAGGGACCTCGTGGCGCAACGGTAGCGCGTCTGACTCCAGATCAGAAGTTTGCGTGT
Source organism: Pleurodeles waltl (assembly GCF_031143425.1). NCBI lineage: Eukaryota > Metazoa > Chordata > Amphibia > Caudata > Salamandridae > Pleurodeles > Pleurodeles waltl. Next base: position 190,730 of record NW_027149920.1, read on the forward strand.
TCAAATCACGTCGGGGTCACTCTTTGACATTTTTTTCCCCACCAAGTCTATATCTCTGACTTCTAAAGCAAAGCCAAAAGAAGGGCGCTTTGCATTGGCCGGGAATCGAACCCGGGCCTCCCGCGTGGCAGGCGAGAATTCTACCACTGAACCACCAATGCTTCACTTACATAGGCTGAGCAGAGAGCCCTGCCGTAGACAGTAGTGATGAGGCCCATGCATTCGCATGGGACACCTATGAACAAAGTTTGCATGGCAAGCCTTGGACTGCCAAACGTTCACATGCTGATGGCAGGAATCAGATGCAGGAGACTGAAACTATGAATGTTTCTGCTTTTGCTAAGGACAGTGGTTTGGGGCCAGTGTTGTGCTTGACAGAGCACGACATCAGCCTGCTCTCTGGCTGCTCCCGGGAGAAGTGGCTGACAGAAAGCACCCTCCAGACCACCAGCAATCTTGTGTTTCACAACATGCCACTGTCACTGGACTTTCCTTCTGGGAAAGCCTAGTCACTGACCTGGCCAGATTCCCTGTCCTCCCCAAAATCCTGGGGAGAAACGGGCAGAGTTCTGCGCCCTGCGCCCTCTTTCGCGTCCCTAACGCGCTCCCAATGCGCCCTACAGCCCTGGTCGGGCACAGCCCTGGTCGGGCTCATACCACTGGGGCCTCTGCCGAGGAAGAGCCCCGGAAGCCTAGGGCCAGGCCTATTGCACAGGCATCTTAGACCAGGCCATTCCGGGATTGCTGTGTTTCACGTCCTGCCCTTCAACACTCCTGGGAGGGCTTTCCCTGAGAACCCTCATGTCTCTGCCCTCCCAGGAGGCTGTGGTTCTATGCAAAATAGGGGGTGCACCACGGGCCGTCCCCTTTCCTCTCTCTCGCCAATATCTTTCACCAAAGCTGAGCCCTGCAGGTAAATGTATCTATCTGGCTGAGGGGCCAGGGAGGGCCTTTGCCTGCAGTCTTACAAGCCAGAGTGCAGAGAAGGCAGCAACTCTGGGACCGGGACTCTGCTCAAAGGCATATCTAACATGCCACAGTGGAGCTGAGATGGGCAAGACACGTGTCTCACAGGCTGGCAGCACACCAAGACAGTGGCAGGAAACTATGCTAACAAGGAAAGAGAAAAGTCACGTGTCTCGTGGCCTTCCCACCATTAGACAGTAGTCTGCGCAAGAAAACATCCAACAGTGACAGGACAACCAAGCAAATGACAAACGCCGTGCTGAATAAAGTCATCTTACATGACATTTCGTACAAAGGCCCAGATCATGGGGATGATCGCGCAGCAGAAGCAGCAAGTATCAGAGCCACCGAACCTGGGGTGAGTTATACGAGGAGAAAGGGCGACATGGGGACAGGGGCTATGGGCTCAGGGAACAGCTACCACAATGCAACCTCGGGTGTGGGGATGCCACTCATTGCGGGTACTGCCCTGGGATTTCCTTTTAGAAAGAATCGCTGGTTAAAGTGTAGAGCACAAAAAAACCTACTCCTCGATTACACTATTAGATAACATCCTTTAACTGCCCCACCCACCCTGTGTGAGTCTCACCCACTTCCCGCCTGCTCCCTCTAGTCTGAGAGTTGTATCTCCACAAAAAACACACAATGGGGCTCAATGAGCTGCTCATGTCTGACATGGACACCTAAGCAGTGCTGGATTCACAACCTGAAAGCCTGCAAAGGAGTGTGCCCGGCAGAAGATAAGCTGCCTGGCAACTCAGAACCTTCTTCTAAGAGAAGTAAGACATGTCACAATGGAGTCTAAGCCTACCTGTCTTATGCCAGGACCTTAGAGCTGCAGGCAGGAGCACAAAGGTAAAAACATATATTGAGTCCCAACACACTCACTGCAGTGGTTGGTCTCTGTGGCGCAATCGGTTAGCACGTTCGGCTGTTAACTGAAAAGCTGGTGGTTCAAGCCCACCCAGGGACGTATGCTTTTGCCTACATCAAGTCCTGAATTAAAACACAGCTGTCTGGCTTTGCTCTTAGAGCTCTCGCTTTGCCTGCGTGACATGCTCTATCTCAACATTTCTATCTTCTCTCATCTCTTCACCTCTAGTCATTTCCACCAATAGGACTGGAAACGGGACATCAAGTCCTGAATTAAAACACAGCTGTCTGGCTTTGCTCTTAGAGCTCTCGCTTTGCCTGCGTGACATGCTCTATCTCAACATTTCTATCTTCTCTCATCTCTTCACCTCTAGTTTTTTCCACCAATAGGACTGGAAACGGGCCACCAAGCCTTCTACTTTAACCACAGGCGTACTGAGGGCCAATAAAAGGCACAGAAGCATTTCTTGATCCGGGGCTGAGAACTGCATGCACAGGGACCTCGTGGCGCAACGGTAGCGCGTCTGACTCCAGATCAGAAGTTTGCGTGTTCAAATCACGTCGGGGTCACTCTTTGACATTTTTTTCCCCACCAAGTCTATATCTCTGACTTCTAAAGCAAAGCCAAAAGAAGGGCGCTTTGCATTGGCCGGGAATCGAACCCGGGCCTCCCGCGTGGCCGGCGAGAATTCTACCACTGAACCACCAATGCTTCACTTACATAGCCTGAGCAGAGAGCCCTGCCGTAGACAGTAGTGATGAGGCCCATGCATTCGCATGGGACACCTATGAACAAAGTTTGCATGGCAAGCCTTGGACTGCCAAACGTTCACATGCTGATGGCAGGAATCAGATGCAGGAGACTGAAACTATGAATGTTTCTGCTTTTGCTAAGGACAGTGGTTTGGGGCCAGTGTTGTGCTTGACAGAGCATGACATCAGCCTGCTCTCTGGCTGCTCCCGGGAGAAGTGGCTGACAGAAAGCACCCTCCAGACCACCAGCAATCTTGTGTTTCACAACATGCCACTGTCACTGGACTTTCCTTCTGGGAAAGCCTAGTCACTGACCTGGCCAGATTCCCTGTCCTCCCCAAAATCCTGGGGAGAAACGGGCAGAGTTCTGCGCCCTGCGCCCTCTTTCGCGTCCCTAACGCGCTCCCAACGCGCCCTACAGCCCTGGTCGGGCACAGCCCTGGTCGGGCTCATACCACTGGGGCCTCTGCCGAGGAAGAGCCCCGGAAGCCTAGGGCCAGGCCTATTGCACAGGCATCTTAGACCAGGCCATTCCGGGATTGCTGTGTTTCACGTCCTGCCCTTCAACACTCCTGGGAGGGCTTTCCCTGAGAACCCTCATGTCTCTGCCCTCCCAGGAGGCTGTGGTTCTATGCAAAATAGGGGGTGCACCACGGGCCGTCCCCTTTCCTCTCTCTCGCCAATATCTTTCACCAAAGCTGAGCCCTGCAGGTAAATGTATCTATCTGGCTGAGGGGCCAGGGAGGGCCTTTGCCTGCAGTCTTACAAGCCAGAGTGCAGAGAAGGCAGCAACTCTGGGACCGGGACTCTGCTCAAAGGCATATCTAACATGCCACAGTGGAGCTGAGATGGGCAAGACACGTGTCTCACAGGCTGGCAGCACACCAAGACAGTGGCAGGAAACTATGCTAACAAGGAAAGAGAAAAGTCACGTATCTCGTGGCCTTCCCACCATTACACAGTAGTCTGCGCAAGAAAACATCCAACAGTGACAGGACAACCAAGCAAATGACAAACGCCGTGCTGAATAAAGTCATCTTACATGACATTTCGTACAAAGGCCCAGATCATGGGGATGATCGCGCAGCAGAAGCAGCAAGTATCAGAGCCACCGAACCTGGGGTGAGTTACACGAGGAGAAAGGGCGACATGGGGACAGGGGCTATGGGCTTAGGGAACAGCTACCACAATGCAACCTCGGGTGTGGGGATGCCACTCATTGCGGGTACTGCCCTGGGATTTCCTTTTAGAAAGAATCGCTGGTTAAAGTGTAGTGCACAAAAAACCCAACTCCTCGATTACACTATTAGATAACATCCTTTAACTGCCCCACCCACCCTGTGTGAGTCTCACCCACTTCCCGCCTGCTCCCTCTAGTCTGAGAGTTGTATCTCCACAAAAAACACACAGTGGGGCTCAATGAGCTGCTCATGTCTGGCATGGACACCTAAGCAGTGCTGGATTCACAACCTGAAAGCCTGCAAAGGAAAGTGTGCCCGGCAGAAGATAAGCTGCCTGGCAACTCAGAACCTTCTTCTAAGAGAAGTAAGACATGTCACAATGGAGTCTAAGCCTACCTGTCTTATGCCAGGACCTTAGAGCTGCAGGCAGGAGCACAAAGGTAAAAACATATATTGAGTCCCAACACGCTCACTGCGGTGGTTGGTCTCTGTGTCGCAATCGGTTAGCGCGTTCGGCTGTTAACCGAAAGGTTGGTGGTTCAAGCCCACCCAGGGACGTATGCTTTTGCCTACATCAAGTCCTGAATTAAAACACAGCTGTCTGGCTTTGCTCTTAGAGCTCTCGCTTTGCCTGCGTGACATGCTCTATCTCAACATTTCTATCTTCTCTCATCTCTTCACCTCTAGTCATTTCCACCAATAGGACTGGAAACGGGACATCAAGTCCTGAATTAAAACACAGCTGTCTGGCTTTGCTCTTAGAGCTCTCGCTTTGCCTGCGTGACATGCTCTATCTCAACATTTCTATCTTCTCTCATCTCTTCACCTCTAGTCATTTCCACCAATAGGACTGGAAACGGGACACCAAGCCTTCTACTTTAACCACAGGCGTACTGAGGGCCAATAACAGGCACAGAAGCATTTCTTGATCCGGGGCTGAGAACTGCATGCACAGGGACCTCGTGGCGCAACGGTAGCGCGTCTGACTCCAGATCAGAAGGTTGTGTGTTCAAATCACGTCGGGGTCACTCTTTGACATTTTTTTCCCCACCAAGTCTATATCTCTGACTTCTAAAGCAAAGCCAAAAGAAGGGCGCTTTGCATTGGCCGGGAATCGAACCCGGGCCTCGCGCGTGGCAGGCGAGAATTCTACCACTGAACCACCAATGCTTCACTTACATATCCTGAGCAGAGAGCCCTGCCGTAGACAGTAGTGACGAGGCCCATGCATTCGCATGGGACACCTATGAACAAAGTTTGCATGGCAAGCCTTGGACTGCCAAACGTTCACATGCTGATGGCAGGAATCAGATGCAGGAGACTGAAACTATGAATGTTTCTGCTTTTGCTAAGGACAGTGGTTTGGGGCCAGTATTGTGCTTGACAGAGCACGACATCAGCCTGCTCTCTGGCTGCTCCCGGGAGAAGTGGCTGACAGAAAGCACCCTCCAGACCACCAGCAATCTTGTGTTTCACAACATGCCACTGTCACTGGACTTTCCTTCTGGGAAAGCCTAGTCACTGACCTGGCCAGATTCCCTGTCCTCCCCAAAATCCTGGGGAGAAACGGTCAGAGTTCTGCGTCCTGCGCCCTCTTTCGCGTCCCTAACGCGCTCCCAACGCGCCCTACAGCCCTGGTCGGGCACAGCCCTGGTCGGGCTCATACCACTGGGGCCTCTGCCGAGGAAGAGCCCCGGAAGCCTAGGGCCAGGCCTATTGCACAGGCATCTTAGACCAGGCCATTCCGGGATTGCTGTGTTATACGTCCTGCCCTTCAACACTCCTGGGAGGGCTTTCCCTGAGAACCCTCATGTCTCTGCCTATTCCAGGAGGCTGTGGTTCTATGCAAAATAGGGGGTGCACCACGGGCCGTCCCCTTTCCTCTCTCTCGCCAATATCTTTCACCAAAGCTGAGCCCTGCAGGTAAATGTATCTATCTGGCTGAGGGGCCAGGGAGGGCCTTTGCCTGCAGTCTTATAAGCCAGAGTGCAGAGAAGGCAGCAGCTCTGGGACCGGGACTCTGCTCAAAGACATATCTAACATGCCACAGTGGAGCTGAGATGGGCAAGACACGTGTGTCACAGGCTGGCAGCACACCAAGACAGTGGCAGGAAACTATGCTAACAAGGAAAGAGAAAAGTCACGTGTCTCGTGGCCTTCCCACCATTAGACAGTAGTCTGCGCAAGAAAACATCCAACAGTGACAGGACAACCAAGCAAATGACAAACGGCGTGCTGAATAAAGTCATCTTACATGACATTTCGTACAAAGGCCCAGATCATGGGGATGATCGCGCAGCAGAAGCAGCAAGTATCAGAGCCACCGAACCTGGGGTGAGTTACACGAGGAGAAAGGGCGACATGGGGACAGGGGCTATGGGCTCAGGGAACAGCTACCACAATGCAACCTCGGGTGTGGGGATGCCACTCATTGCGGGTACTGCCCTGGGATTTCCTTTTAGAAAGAATCGCTGGTTAAAGTGTAGTGCACAAAAAAAACAACTCCTCGATTACACTATTAGATAACATCCTTTAACTGCCCCACCCACGCTGTGTGAGTCTCACCCACTTCCCGCCTGCTCCCTCTAGTCTGAGAGTTGTATCTCCACAAAAAACACACAGTGGGGCTCAATGAGCTGCTCATGTCTGACATGGACACCTAAGCAGTGCTGGACTCACAACCTGAAAGCCTGCAAAGGACAGTGTGCCCGGCAGAAGATAAGCTGCCTGGCAACTCAGAACCTTCTTCTAAGAGAAGTAAGACATGTCACAATGGAGTCTAAGCCTACCTGTCTTATGCCAGGACCTTAGAGCTGCAGGCAGGAGCACAAAGGTAAAAACATATATTGAGTCCCAACACGCTCACTGCGGTGGTTGGTCTCTGTGGCGCAATCGGTTAGCGTGTTCGGCTGTTAACCGAAAGGTTGGTGGTTCAAGCCCACCCAGGGACGTATGCTTTTGCCTACATCAAGTCCTGAATTAAAACACAGCTGTCTGGCTTTGCTCTTAGAGCTCTCGCTTTGCCTGCGTGACATGCTCTATCTCAACATTTCTATCTTCTCTCATCTCTTCACCTCTAGTCATTTCCACCAATAGGACTGGAAACGGGACACCAAGCCTTCTACTTTAACCACAGGCGTACTGAGGGCCAATAAAAGGCACAGAAGCATTTCTTGATCCGGGGCTGAGAACTGCATGCACAGGGACCTTGTGGCGCAACGGTAGCGCGTCTGACTCCAGATCAGAAGTTTGCGTGTTCAAATCACGTCGGGGTCACTCTTTGACATTTTTTTCCCCACCAAGTCTATATCTCTGACTTCTAAAGCAAAGCCAAAAGAAGGGCGCTTTGCATTGGCCGGGAATCGAACCCGGGCCTCCCGCGTGGCAGGCGAGAATTCTACCACTGAACCACCAATGCTTCACTTACATAGGCTGAGCAGAGAGCCCTGCCGTAGACAGTAGTGATGAGGCCCATGCATTCGCATGGGACACCTATGAACAAAGTTTGCATGGCAAGCCTTGGACTGCCAAACGTTCACATGCTGATGGCAGGAATCAGATGCAGGAGACTGAAACTATGAATGTTTCTGCTTTTGCTAAGGACAGTGGTTTGGGGCCAGTGTTGTGCTTGACAGAGCACGACATCAGCCTGCTCTCTGGCTGCTCCCGGGAGAAGTGGCTGACAGAAAGCACCCTCCAGACCACCAGCAATCTTGTGTTTCACAACATGCCACTGTCACTGGACTTTCCTTCTGGGAAAGCCTAGTCACTGACCTGGCCAGATTCCCTGTCCTCCCCAAAATCCTGGGGAGAAACGGGCAGAGTTCTGCGCCCTGCGCCCTCTTTCGCGTCCCTAACGCGCTCCCAATGCGCCCTACAGCCCTGGTCGGGCACAGCCCTGGTCGGGCTCATACCACTGGGGCCTCTGCCGAGGAAGAGCCCCGGAAGCCTAGGGCCAGGCCTATTGCACAGGCATCTTAGACCAGGCCATTCCGGGATTGCTGTGTTTCACGTCCTGCCCTTCAACACTCCTGGGAGGGCTTTCCCTGAGAACCCTCATGTCTCTGCCCTCCCAGGAGGCTGTGGTTCTATGCAAAATAGGGGGTGCACCACGGGCCGTCCCCTTTCCTCTCTCTCGCCAATATCTTTCACCAAAGCTGAGCCCTGCAGGTAAATGTATCTATCTGGCTGAGGGGCCAGGGAGGGCCTTTGCCTGCAGTCTTACAAGCCAGAGTGCAGAGAAGGCAGCAACTCTGGGACCGGGACTCTGCTCAAAGGCATATCTAACATGCCACAGTGGAGCTGAGATGGGCAAGACACGTGTCTCACAGGCTGGCAGCACACCAAGACAGTGGCAGGAAACTATGCTAACAAGGAAAGAGAAAAGTCATGTGTCTCGTGGCCTTCCCACCATTAGACAGTAGTCTGCGCAAGAAAACATCCAACAGTGACAGGACAACCAAGCAAATGACAAACGCCGTGCTGAATAAAGTCATCTTACATGACATTTCGTACAAAGGCCCAGATCATGGGGATGATCGCGCAGCAGAAGCAGCAAGTATCAGAGCCACCGAACCTGGGGTGAGTTATACGAGGAGAAAGGGCGACATGGGGACAGGGGCTATGGGCTCAGGGAACAGCTACCACAATGCAACCTCGGGTGTGGGGATGCCACTCATTGCGGGTACTGCCCTGGGATTTCCTTTTAGAAAGAATCGCTGGTTAAAGTGTAGAGCACAAAAAAACCTACTCCTCGATTACACTATTAGATAACATCCTTTAACTGCCCCACCCACCCTGTGTGAGTCTCACCCACTTCCCGCCTGCTCCCTCTAGTCTGAGAGTTGTATCTCCACAAAAAACACACAATGGGGCTCAATGAGCTGCTCATGTCTGACATGGACACCTAAGCAGTGCTGGATTCACAACCTGAAAGCCTGCAAAGGAGTGTGCCCGGCAGAAGATAAGCTGCCTGGCAACTCAGAACCTTCTTCTAAGAGAAGTAAGACATGTCACAATGGAGTCTAAGCCTACCTGTCTTATGCCAGGACCTTAGAGCTGCAGGCAGGAGCACAAAGGTAAAAACATATATTGAGTCCCAACACACTCACTGCGGTGGTTGGTCTCTGTGGCGCAATCGGTTAGCACGTTCGGCTGTTAACTGAAAAGCTGGTGGTTCAAGCCCACCCAGGGACGTATGCTTTTGCCTACATCAAGTCCTGAATTAAAACACAGCTGTCTGGCTTTGCTCTTAGAGCTCTAGCTTTGCCTGCGTGACATGCTCTATCTCAACATTTCTATCTTCTCTCATCTCTTCACCTCTAGTCATTTCCACCAATAGGACTGGAAACGGGACATCAAGTCCTGAATTAAAACACAGCTGTCTGGCTTTGCTCTTAGAGCTCTCGCTTTGCCTGCGTGACATGCTCTATCTCAACATTTCTATCTTCTCTCATCTCTTCACCTCTAGTTTTTTCCACCAATAGGACTGGAAACGGGCCACCAAGCCTTCTACTTTAACCACAGGCGTACTGAGGGCCAATAAAAGGCACAGAAGCATTTCTTGATCCGGGGCTGAGAACTGCATGCACAGGGACCTCGTGGCGCAACGGTAGCGCGTCTGACTCCAGATCAGAAGTTTGCGTGTTCAAATCACGTCGGGGTCACTCTTTGACATTTTTTTCCCCACCAAGTCTATATCTCTGACTTCTAAAGCAAAGCCAAAAGAAGGGCGCTTTGCATTGGCCGGGAATCGAACCCGGGCCTCCCGCGTGGCCGGCGAGAATTCTACCACTGAACCACCAATGCTTCACTTACATAGCCTGAGCAGAGAGCCCTGCCGTAGACAGTAGTGATGAGGCCCATGCATTCGCATGGGACACCTATGAACAAAGTTTGCATGGCAAGCCTTGGACTGCCAAACGTTCACATGCTGATGGCAGGAATCAGATGCAGGAGACTGAAACTATGAATGTTTCTGCTTTTGCTAAGGACAGTGGTTTGGGGCCAGTGTTGTGCTTGACAGAGCACGACATCAGCCTGCTCTCTGGCTGCTCCCGGGAGAAGTGGCTGACAGAAAGCACCCTCCAGACCACCAGCAATCTTGTGTTTCACAACATGCCACTGTCACTGGACTTTCCTTCTGGGAAAGCGTAGTCACTGACCTGGCCAGATTCCCTGTCCTCCCCAACATCCTGGGGAGAAACGGGCAGAGTTTGGCGCCCTGCGCCCTCTTTCGCGTCCCTAACGCGCTCCCAACGCGCCCTACAGCCCTGGTCGGGCACAGCCCTGGTCGGGCTCATACCACTGGGGCCTCTGCCGAGGAAGAGCCCCGGAAGCCTAGGGCCAGGCCTATTGCACAGGCATCTTAGACCAGGCCATTCCGGGATTGCTGTGTTTCACGTCCTGCCCTTCAACACTCCTGGGAGGGCTTTCCCTGAGAACCCTCATGTCTCTGCCCTCCCAGGAGGCTGTGGTTCTATGCAAAATAGGGGGTGCACCACGGGCCGTCCCCTTTCCTCTCTCTCGCCAATATCTTTCACCAAAGCTGAGCCCTGCAGGTAAATGTATCTATCTGGCTGAGGGGCCAGGGAGGGCCTTTGCCTGCAGTCTTACAAGCCAGAGTGCAGAGAAGGCAGCAACTCTGGGACCGGGACTCTGCTCAAAGACATATCTAACATGCCACAGTGGAGCTGAGATGGGCAAGACACGTGTCCCACAGGCTGGCAGCACACCAAGACAGTGGCAGGAAACTATGCTAACAAGGAAAGAGAAAAGTCACGTGTCTCGTGGCCTTCCCACCATTAGACAGTAGTCTGCACAAGAAAACATCCAACAGTGACAGGACAACCAAGCAAATGACAAACGCCGTGCTGAATAAAGTCATCTTACATGACATTTCGTACAAAGGCCCAGATCATGGGGATGATCGCGCAGCAGAAGCAGCAAGTATCAGAGCCACCGAACCTGGGGTGAGTTACACGAGGAGAAAGGGCGACATGGGGACAGGGGCTATGGGCTCAGGGAACAGCTACCACAATGCAACCTCGGGTGTGGGGATGCCACTCAATGCGGGTACTGCCCTGGGATTTCCTTTTAGAAAGAATCGCTGGTTAAAGTGTAGAGCACAAAAAACCCTACTCCTCGATTACACTATTAGATAACATCCTTTAACTGCCCCACCACCCCTGTGTGAGTCTCACCCACTTCCCGCCTGCTCCCTCTAGTCTGAGAGTTGTATCTCCACAAAAAACACACAATGGGGCTCAATGAGCTGCTCATGTCTGACATGGACACCTAAGCAGTGCTGGATTCACAACCTGAAAGCCTGCAAAGGAAAGTGTGCCCGGCAGAAGATAAGCTGCCTGGCAACTCAGAACCTTCTTCTAAGAGAAGTAAGACATGTCACAATGGAGTCTAAGCCTACCTGTCTTATGCCAGGACCTTAGAGCTGCAGGCAGGAGCACAAAGGTAAAAACATATATTGAGTCCCAACACGCTCACTGCGGTGGTTGGTCTCTGTGGCGCAATCGGTTAGCGTGTTTGGCTGTTAACCGAAAGGTTGGTGGTTCAAGCCCACCCAGGGACGTATGCTTTTGCCTACATCAAGTCCTGAATTAAAACACAGCTGTCTGGCTTTGCTCTTAGAGCTCTCGCTTTGCCTGCGTGACATGCTCTATCTCAACATTTCTATCTTCTCTCATCTCTTCACCTCTAGTCATTTCCACCAATAGGACTGGAAACGGGACACCAAGCCTTCTACTTTAACCACAGGCGTACTGAGGGCCAATAAAAGGCACAGAAGCATTTCTTGATCCGGGGCTGAGAACTGCATGCACAGGGACCTCGTGGCGCAACGGTAGCGCGTCTGACTCCAGATCAGAAGTTTGCGTGTTCAAATCACGTCGGGGTCACTCTTTGACATTTTTTTCCCCACCAAGTCTATATCTCTGACTTCTAAAGCAAAGCCAAAAGAAGGGCGCTTTGCATTGGCCGGGAATCGAACCCGGGCCTCCCGCGTGGCAGGCGAGAATTCTACCACTGAACCACCAATGCTTCACTTACATAGGCTGAGCAGAGAGCCCTGCCGTAGACAGTAGTGATGAGGCCCATGCATTCGCATGGGACACCTATGAACAAAGTTTGCATGGCAAGCCTTGGACTGCCAAACGTTCACATGCTGATGGCAGGAATCAGATGCAGGAGACTGAAACTATGAATGTTTCTGCTTTTGCTAAGGACAGTGGTTTGGGGCCAGTGTTGTGCTTGACAGAGCACGACATCAGCCTGCTCTCTGGCTGCTCCCGGGAGAAGTGGCTGACAGAAAGCACCCTCCAGACCACCAGCAATCTTGTGTTTCACAACATGCCACTGTCACTGGACTTTCCTTCTGGGAAAGCCTAGTCACTGACCTGGCCAGATTCCCTGTCCTCCCCAAAATCCTGGGGAGAAACGGGCAGAGTTCTGCGCCCTGCGCCCTCTTTCGCGTCCCTAACGCGCTCCCAATGCGCCCTACAGCCCTGGTCGGGCACAGCCCTGGTCGGGCTCATACCACTGGGGCCTCTGCCGAGGAAGAGCCCCGGAAGCCTAGGGCCAGGCCTATTGCACAGGCATCTTAGACCAGGCCATTCCGGGATTGCTGTGTTTCACGTCCTGCCCTTCAACACTCCTGGGAGGGCTTTCCCTGAGAACCCTCATGTCTCTGCCCTCCCAGGAGGCTGTGGTTCTATGCAAAATAGGGGGTGCACCACGGGCCGTCCCCTTTCCTCTCTCTCGCCAATATCTTTCACCAAAGCTGAGCCCTGCAGGTAAATGTATCTATCTGGCTGAGGGGCCAGGGAGGGCCTTTGCCTGCAGTCTTACAAGCCAGAGAGCAGAGAAGGCAGCAACTCTGGGACCGGGACTCTGCTCAAAGGCATATCTAACATGCCACAGTGGAGCTGAGATGGGCAAGACACGTGTCTCACAGGCTGGCAGCACACCAAGACAGTGGCAGGAAACTATGCTAACAAGGAAAGAGAAAAGTCACGTGTCTCGTGGCCTTCCCACCATTAGACAGTAGTCTGCGCAAGAAAACATCCAACAGTGACAGGACAACCAAGCAAATGACAAACGCCGTGCTGAATAAAGTCATCTTACATGACATTTCGTACAAAGGCCCAGATCATGGGGATGATCGCGCAGCAGAAGCAGCAAGTATCAGAGCCACCGAACCTGGGGTGAGTTATACGAGGAGAAAGGGCGACATGGGGACAGGGGCTATGGGCTCAGGGAACAGCTACCACAATGCAACCTCGGGTGTGGGGATGCCACTCATTGCGGGTACTGCCCTGGGATTTCCTTTTAGAAAGAATCGCTGGTTAAAGTGTAGAGCACAAAAAAACCTACTCCTCGATTACACTATTAGATAACATCCTTTAACTGCCCCACCCACCCTGTGTGAGTCTCACCCACTTCCCGCCTGCTCCCTCTAGTCTGAGAGTTGTATCTCCACAAAAAACACACAATGGGGCTCAATGAGCTGCTCATGTCTGACATGGACACCTAAGCAGTGCTGGATTCACAACCTGAAAGCCTGCAAAGGAGTGTGCCCGGCAGAAGATAAGCTGCCTGGCAACTCAGAACCTTCTTCTAAGAGAAGTAAGACATGTCACAATGGAGTCTAAGCCTACCTGTCTTATGCCAGGACCTTAGAGCTGCAGGCAGGAGCACAAAGGTAAAAACATATATTGAGTCCCAACACACTCACTGCGGTGGTTGGTCTCTGTGGCGCAATCGGTTAGCACGTTCGGCTGTTAACTGAAAAGCTGGTGGTTCAAGCCCACCCAGGGACGTATGCTTTTGCCTACATCAAGTCCTGAATTAAAACACAGCTGTCTGGCTTTGCTCTTAGAGCTCTCGCTTTGCCTGCGTGACATGCTCTATCTCAACATTTCTATCTTCTCTCATCTCTTCACCTCTAGTCATTTCCACCAATAGGACTGGAAACGGGACATCAAGTCCTGAATTAAAACACAGCTGTCTGGCTTTGCTCTTAGAGCTCTCGCTTTGCCTGCGTGACATGCTCTATCTCAACATTTCTATCTTCTCTCATCTCTTCACCTCTAGTTTTTTCCACCAATAGGACTGGAAATGGGCCACCAAGCCTTCTACTTTAACCACAGGCGTACTGAGGGCCAATAAAAGGCACAGAAGCATTTCTTGATCCGGGGCTGAGAACTGCATGCACAGGGACCTCGTGGAGCAACGGTAGCGCGTCTGACTCCAGATCAGAAGTTTGCGTGTTCAAATCACGTCGGGGTCACTCTTTGACATTTTTTTCCCCACCAAGTCTATATCTCTGACTTCTAAAGCAAAGCCAAAAGAAGGGCGCTTTGCATTGGCCGGGAATCGAACCCGGGCCTCCCGCGTGGCCGGCGAGAATTCTACCACTGAACCACCAATGCTTCACTTACATAGCCTGAGCAGAGAGCCCTGCCGTAGACAGTAGTGATGAGGCCCATGCATTCGCATGGGACACCTATGAACAAAGTTTGCATGGCAAGCCTTGGACTGCCAAACGTTCACATGCTGATGGCAGGAATCAGATGCAGGAGACTGAAACTATGAATGTTTCTGCTTTTGCTAAGGACAGTGGTTTGGGGCCAGTGTTGTGCTTGACAGAGCACGACATCAGCCTGCTCTCTGGCTGCTCCCGGGAGAAGTGGCTGACAGAAAGCACCCTCCAGACCACCAGCAATCTTGTGTTTCACAACATGCCACTGTCACTGGACTTTCCTTCTGGGAAAGCGTAGTCACTGACCTGGCCAGATTCCCTGTCCTCCCCAACATCCTGGGGAGAAACGGGCAGAGTTTGGCGCCCTGCGCCCTCTTTCGCGTCCCTAACGCGCTCCCAACGCGCCCTACAGCCCTGGTCGGGCACAGCCCTGGTCGGGCTCATACCACTGGGGCCTCTGCCGAGGAAGAGCCCCGGAAGCCTAGGGCCAGGCCTATTGCACAGGCATCTTAGACCAGGCCATTCCGGGATTGCTGTGTTTCACGTCCTGCCCTTCAACACTCCTGGGAGGGCTTTCCCTGAGAACCCTCATGTCTCTGCCCTCCCAGGAGGCTGTGGTTCTATGCAAAATAGGGGGTGCACCACGGGCCGTCCCCTTTCCTCTCTCTCGCCAATATCTTTCACCAAAGCTGAGCCCTGCAGGTAAATGTATCTATCTGGCTGAGGGGCCAGGGAGGGCCTTTGCCTGCAGTCTTACAAGCCAGAGTGCAGAGAAGGCAGCAACTCTGGGACCGGGACTCTGCTCAAAGACATATCTAACATGCCACAGTGGAGCTGAGATGGGCAAGACACGTGTCCCACAGGCTGGCAGCACACCAAGACAGTGGCAGGAAACTATGCTAACAAGGAAAGAGAAAAGTCACGTGTCTCGTGGCCTTCCCACCATTAGACAGTAGTCTGCACAAGAAAACATCCAACAGTGACAGGACAACCAAGCAAATGACAAACGCCGTGCTGAATAAAGTCATCTTACATGACATTTCGTACAAAGGCCCAGATCATGGGGATGATCGCGCAGCAGAAGCAGCAAGTATCAGAGCCACCGAACCTGGGGTGAGTTACACGAGGAGAAAGGGCGACATGGGGACAGGGGCTATGGGCTCAGGGAACAGCTACCACAATGCAACCTCGGGTGTGGGGATGCCACTCAATGCGGGTACTGCCCTGGGATTTCCTTTTAGAAAGAATCGCTGGTTAAAGTGTAGAGCACAAAAAACCCTACTCCTCGATTACACTATTAGATAACATCCTTTAACTGCCCCACCACCCCTGTGTGAGTCTCACCCACTTCCCGCCTGCTCCCTCTAGTCTGAGAGTTGTATCTCCACAAAAAACACACAATGGGGCTCAATGAGCTGCTCATGTCTGACATGGACACCTAAGCAGTGCTGGATTCACAACCTGAAAGCCTGCAAAGGAAAGTGTGCCCGGCAGAAGATAAGCTGCCTGGCAACTCAGAACCTTCTTCTAAGAGAAGTAAGACATGTCACAATGGAGTCTAAGCCTACCTGTCTTATGCCAGGACCTTAGAGCTGCAGGCAGGAGCACAAAGGTAAAAACATATATTGAGTCCCAACACGCTCACTGCGGTGGTTGGTCTCTGTGGCGCAATCGGTTAGCGTGTTCGGCTGTTAACCGAAAGGTTGGTGGTTCAAGCCCACCCAGGGACGTATGCTTTTGCCTACATCAAGTCCTGAATTAAAACACAGCTGTCTGGCTTTGCTCTTAGAGCTCTCGCTTTGCCTGCGTGACATGCTCTATCTCAACATTTCTATCTTCTCTCATCTCTTCACCTCTAGTCATTTCCACCAATAGGACTGGAAACGGGACACCAAGCCTTCTACTTTAACCACAGGCGTACTGAGGGCCAATAAAAGGCACAGAAGCATTTCTTGATCCGGGGCTGAGAACTGCATGCACAGGGACCTCGTGGCGCAACGGTAGCGCGTCTGACTCCAGATCAGAAGTTTGCGTGTTCAAATCACGTCGGGGTCACTCTTTGACATTTTTTTCCCCACCAAGTCTATATCTCTGACTTCTAAAGCAAAGCCAAAAGAAGGGCGCTTTGCATTGGCCGGGAATCGAACCCGGGCCTCCCGCGTGGCAGGCGAGAATTCTACCACTGAACCACCAATGCTTCACTTACATAGGCTGAGCAGAGAGCCCTGCCGTAGACAGTAGTGATGAGGCCCATGCATTCGCATGGGACACCTATGAACAAAGTTTGCATGGCAAGCCTTGGACTGCCAAACGTTCACATGCTGATGGCAGGAATCAGATGCAGGAGACTGAAACTATGAATGTTTCTGCTTTTGCTAAGGACAGTGGTTTGGGGCCAGTGTTGTGCTTGACAGAGCACGACATCAGCCTGCTCTCTGGCTGCTCCCGGGAGAAGTGGCTGACAGAAAGCACCCTCCAGACCACCAGCAATCTTGTGTTTCACAACATGCCACTGTCACTGGACTTTCCTTCTGGGAAAGCCTAGTCACTGACCTGGCCAGATTCCCTGTCCTCCCCAAAATCCTGGGGAGAAACGGGCAGAGTTCTGCACCCTGCGCCCTCTTTCGCGTCCCTAACGCGCTCCCAATGCGCCCTACAGCCCTGGTCGGGCACAGCCCTGGTCGGGCTCATACCACTGGGGCCTCTGCCGAGGAAGAGCCCCGGAAGCCTAGGGCCAGGCCTATTGCACAGGCATCTTAGACCAGGCCATTCCGGGATTGCTGTGTTTCACGTCCTGCCCTTCAACACTCCTGGGAGGGCTTTCCCTGAGAACCCTCATGTCTCTGCCCTCCCAGGAGGCTGTGGTTCTATGCAAAATAGGGGGTGCACCACGGGCCGTCCCCTTTCCTCTCTCTCGCCAATATCTTTCACCAAAGCTGAGCCCTGCAGGTAAATGTATCTATCTGGCTGAGGGGCCAGGGAGGGCCTTTGCCTGCAGTCTTACAAGCCAGAGTGCAGAGAAGGCAGCAACTCTGGGACCGGGACTCTGCTCAAAGGCATATCTAACATGCCACAGTGGAGCTGAGATGGGCAAGACACGTGTCTCACAGGCTGGCAGCACACCAAGACAGTGGCAGGAAACTATGCTAACAAGGAAAGAGAAAAGTCACGTGTCTCGTGGCCTTCCCACCATTAGACAGTAGTCTGCGCAAGAAAACATCCAACAGTGACAGGACAACCAAGCAAATGACAAACGCAGTGCTGAATAAAGTCATCTTACATGACATTTCGTACAAAGGCCCAGATCATGGGGATGATCGCGCAGCAGAAGCAGCAAGTATCAGAGCCACCGAACCTGGGGTGAGTTATACGAGGAGAAAGGGCGACATGGGGACAGGGGCTATGGGCTCAGGGAACAGCTACCACAATGCAACCTCGGGTGTGGGGATGCCACTCATTGCGGGTACTGCCCTGGGATTTCCTTTTAGAAAGAATCGCTGGTTAAAGTGTAGAGCACAAAAAAACCTACTCCTCGATTACACTATTAGATAACATCCTTTAACTGCCCCACCCACCCTGTGTGAGTCTCACCCACTTCCCGCCTGCTCCCTCTAGTCTGAGAGTTGTATCTCCACAAAAAACACACAATGGGGCTCAATGAGCTGCTCATGTCTGACATGGACTCCTAAGCAGTGCTGGATTCACAACCTGAAAGCCTGCAAAGGAGTGTGCCCGGCAGAAGATAAGCTGCCTGGCAACTCAGAACCTTCTTCTAAGAGAAGTAAGACATGTCACAATGGAGTCTAAGCCTACCTGTCTTATGCCAGGACCTTAGAGCTGCAGGCAGGAGCACAAAGGTAAAAACATATATTGAGTCCCAACACACTCACTGCGGTGGTTGGTCTCTGTGGCGCAATCGGTTAGCACGTTCGGCTGTTAACTGAAAAGCTGGTGGTTCAAGCCCACCCAGGGACGTATGCTTTTGCCTACATCAAGTCCTGAATTAAAACACAGCTGTCTGGCTTTGCTCTTAGAGCTCTCGCTTTGCCTGCGTGACATGCTCTATCTCAACATTTCTATCTTCTCTCATCTCTTCACCTCTAGTCATTTCCACCAATAGGACTGGAAACGGGACATCAAGTCCTGAATTAAAACACAGCTGTCTGGCTTTGCTCTTAGAGCTCTCGCTTTGCCTGCGTGACATGCTCTATCTCAACATTTCTATCTTCTCTCATCTCTTCACCTCTAGTTTTTTCCACCAATAGGACTGGAAACGGGCCACCAAGCCTTCTACTTTAACCACAGGCGTACTGAGGGCCAATAAAAGGCACAGAAGCATTTCTTGATCCGGGGCTGAGAACTGCATGCACAGGGACCTCGTGGCGCAACGGTAGCGCGTCTGACTCCAGATCAGAAGTTTGCGTGTTCAAATCACGTCGGGGTCACTCTTTGACATTTTTTTCCCCACCAAGTCTATATCTCTGACTTCTAAAGCAAAGCCAAAAGAAGGGCGCTTTGCATTGGCCGGGAATCGAACCCGGGCCTCCTGCGTGGCCGGCGAGAATTCTACCACTGAACCACCAATGCTTCACTTACATAGCCTGAGCAGAGAGCCCTGCCGTAGACAGTAGTGATGAGGCCCATGCATTCGCATGGGACACCTATGAACAAAGTTTGCATGGCAAGCCTTGGACTGCCAAACGTTCACATGCTGATGGCAGGAATCAGATGCAGGAGACTGAAACTATGAATGTTTCTGCTTTTGCTAAGGACAGTGGTTTGGGGCCAGTGTTGTGCTTGACAGAGCACGACATCAGCCTGCTCTCTGGCTGCTCCCGGGAGAAGTGGCTGACAGAAAGCACCCTCCAGACCACCAGCAATCTTGTGTTTCACAACATGCCACTGTCACTGGACTTTCCTTCTGGGAAAGCGTAGTCACTGACCTGGCCAGATTCCCTGTCCTCCCCAACATCCTGGGGAGAAACGGGCAGAGTTTGGCGCCCTGCGCCCTCTTTCGCGTCCCTAACGCGCTCCCAACGCGCCCTACAGCCCTGGTCGGGCACAGCCCTGGTCGGGCTCATACCACTGGGGCCTCTGCCGAGGAAGAGCCCCGGAAGCCTAGGGCCAGGCCTATTGCACAGGCATCTTAGACCAGGCCATTCCGGGATTGCTGTGTTTCACGTCCTGCCCTTCAACACTCCTGGGAGGGCTTTCCCTGAGAACCCTCATGTTTCTGCCCTCCCAGGAGGCTGTGGTTCTATGCAAAATAGGGGGTGCACCACGGGCCGTCCCCTTTCCTCTCTCTCGCCAATATCTTTCACCAAAGCTGAGCCCTGCAGGTAAATGTATCTATCTGGCTGAGGGGCCAGGGAGGGCCTTTGCCTGCAGTCTTACAAGCCAGAGTGCAGAGAAGGCAGCAACTCTGGGACCGGGACTCTGCTCAAAGACATATCTAACATGCCACAGTGGAGCTGAGATGGGCAAGACACGTGTCCCACAGGCTGGCAGCACACCAAGACAGTGGCAGGAAACTATGCTAACAAGGAAAGAGAAAAGTCACGTGTCTCGTGGCCTTCCCACCATTAGACAGTAGTCTGCACAAGAAAACATCCAACAGTGACAGGACAACCAAGCAAATGACAAACGCCGTGCTGAATAAAGTCATCTTACATGACATTTCGTACAAAGGCCCAGATCATGGGGATGATCGCGCAGCAGAAGCAGCAAGTATCAGAGCCACCGAACCTGGGGTGAGTTACACGAGGAGAAAGGGCGACATGGGGACAGGGGCTATGGGCTCAGGGAACAGCTACCACAATGCAACCTCGGGTGTGGGGATGCCACTCAATGCGGGTACTGCCCTGGGATTTCCTTTTAGAAAGAATCGCTGGTTAAAGTGTAGAGCACAAAAAACCCTACTCCTCGATTACACTATTAGATAACATCCTTTAACTGCCCCACCACCCCTGTGTGAGTCTCACCCACTTCCCGCCTGCTCCCTCTAGTCTGAGAGTTGTATCTCCACAAAAAACACACAATGGGGCTCAATGAGCTGCTCATGTCTGACATGGACACCTAAGCAGTGCTGGATTCACAACCTGAAAGCCTGCAAAGGAAAGTGTGCCCGGCAGAAGATAAGCTGCCTGGCAACTCAGATCCTTCTTCTAAGAGAAGTAAGACATGTCACAATGGAGTCTAAGCCTACCTGTCTTATGCCAGGACCTTAGAGCTGCAGGCAGGAGCACAAAGGTAAAAACATATATTGAGTCCCAACACGCTCACTGCGGTGGTTGGTCTCTGTGGCACAATCGGTTAGCGCGTTCGGCTGTTAACTGAAAGGTTGGTGGTTCAAGCCCACCCAGGGACGTATGCTTTTGCCTACATCAAGTCCTGAATTAAAACACAGCTGTCTGGCTTTGCTCTTAGAGCTCTCGCTTTGCCTGCGTGACATGCTCTATCTCAACATTTCTATCTTCTCTCATCTCTTCACCTCTAGTCATTTCCACCAATAGGACTGGAAACGGGACATCAAGTCCTGAATTAAAACACAGCTGTCTGGCTTTGCTCTTAGAGCTCTCGCTTTGCCTGCGTGACATGCTCTATCTCAACATTTCTATCTTCTCTCATCTCTTCACCTCTAGTCATTTCCACCAATAGGACTGGAAACGGGACACCAAGCCTTCTACTTTAACCACAGGCGTACTGAGGGCCAATAAAAGGCACAGAAGCATTTCTTGATCCAGGGCTGAGAACTGCATGCACAGGGACCTCGTGGCTCAACGGTAGCGCGGCTGACTCCAGATCAGAAGGTTGCGTGTTCAAATCACGTCGGGGTCACTCTTTGACATTTTTTTCCCCACCAAGTCTATATCTCTGACTTCTAAAGCAAAGCCAAGAGAAGGGTGCTTTGCATTTGCCGGGAATCGAACCCGGGCCTCCCGCGTGGCAGGCGAGAATTCTACCACTGAACTACCAATGCTTCACTTACATAGGCTGAGCAGAGAGCCCTGCCGTAGACAGTAGTGATGAGGCCCATGCATTCGCATGGGACACCTATGAACAAAGTTTGCATGGCAAGCCTTGGACTGCCAAACGTTCACATGCTGATGGCAGGAATCAGATGCAGGAGACTGAAACTATGAATGTTTCTGCTTTTGCTAAGGACAGTGGTTTGGGGCCAGTGTTGTGCTTGAGAGAGCACGACATCAGCCTGCTCTCTGGCTGCTCCCGGGAGAAGTGGCTGACAGAAAGCACCCTCCAGACCACCAGCAATCTTGTGTTTCACAACATGCCACTGTCACTGGACTTTCCTTCTGGGAAAGCCTAGTCACTGACCTGGCCAGATTCCCTGTCCTCCCCAAAATCCTGGGGAGAAACGGGCAGAGTTCTGCGCCCTGCGCCCTCTTTCGCGTCCCTAACGCGCTCCCAACGCGCCCTACAGCCCTGGTCGGGCACAGCCCTGGTCGGGCTCATACCACTGGGGCCTCTGCCGAGGAAGAGCCCCGGAAGCCTAGGGCCAGGCCTATTGCACAGGCATCTTAGACCAGGCCATTCCGGGATTGCTGTGTTTCACGTCCTGCCCTTCAACACTCCTGGGAGGGCTTTCCCTGAGAACCCTCATGTCTCTGCCCTCCCAGGAGGCTATGGTTCTATGCAAAATAAGGGGTGCACCACGGGCCGTCCCCTTTCCTCTCTCTCGCCAATATCTTTCACCAAAGCTGAGCCCTGCAGGTAAATGTATCTATCTGGCTGAGGGGCCAGGGAGGGCCTTTGTCTGCAGTCTTACAAGCCAGAGTGCAGAGAAGGCAGCAACTCTGGGACCGGGACTCTGCTCAAAGACATATCTAACATGCCACAGTGGAGCTGAGATGGGCAAGACACGTGTCTCAACGGCTGGCAGCACACCAAGACAGTGGCAGGAAACTATGCTAACAAGGAAAGAGAAAAGTCACGTGTCTCGTGGCCTTCCCACCATTAGACAGTAGTCTGCGCAAGAAAACATCCAACAGTGACAGGACAACCAAGCAAATGACAAACGCCGTGCTGAATAAAGTCATCTTACATGACATTTCGTACAAAGTCCCAGATCATGGGGATGATCGCGCAGCAGAAGCAGCAAGTATCAGAGCCACCGAACCTGGGGTGAGTTACACGAGGAGAAAGGGCGACATGGGGACAGGGGCTATGGGCTCAGGGAACAGCTACCACAATGCAACCTCGGGTGTGGGGATGCCACTCATTGCGGGTACTGCCCTGGGATTTCCTTTTATAAAGAATCGCTGGTTAAAGTGTAGAGCACAAAAAACCCAACTCCTCGATTACACTATTAGATAACATCCTTTAACTGCCCCACCCACCCTGTGTGAGTCTCACCCACTTCCCGCCTGCTCCCTCTAGTCTGAGAGTTGTATCTCCACAAAAAACACACAGTGGGGCTCAATGAGCTGCTCATGTCTGACATGGACACCTAAGCAGTGCTGGATTCACAACCTGAAAGCCTGCAAAGGAAAGTGTGCCCGGCAGAAGATAAGCTGCCTGGCAACTCAGAACCTTCTTCTAAGAGAAGTAAGACATGTCACAATGGAGTCTAAGCCTACCTGTCTTATGCCAGGACCTTAGAGCTGTAGGCAGGAGCACAAAGGTAAAAACATATATTGAGTCCCAACACGCTCACTGCGGTGGTTGGTCTCTGTGGCGCAATCGGTTAGCGCGTTCGGCTGTTAACCGAAAGGTTGGTGGTTCAAGCCCACCCAGGGACGTATGCTTTTGCCTACATCAAGTCCTGAATTAAAACACAGCTGTCTGGCTTTGCTCTTAGAGCTCTCGCTTTGCCTGCGTGACATGCTCTATCTCAACATTTCTATCTTCTCTCATCTCTTCACCTCTAGTCATTTCCACCAATAGGACTGGAAACGGGACATCAAGTCCTGAATTAAAACACAGCTGTCTGGCTTTGCTCTTAGAGCTCTCGCTTTGCCTGCGTGACATGCTCTATCTCAACATTTCTATCTTCTCTCATCTCTTCACCTCTAGTCATTTCCACCAATAGGACTGGAAACGGGACACCAAGCCTTCTACTTTAACCACAGGCGTACTGAGGGCCAATAAAAGGCACAGAAGCATTTCTTGATCCGGGGCTGAGAACTGCATGCACAGGGACCTCGTGGCGCAATGGTAGCGCGTCTGACTCCAGATCAGAAGGTTGTGTGTTCAAATCACGTCGGGGTCACTCTTTGACATTTTTTTCCCCACCAAGTCTATATCTCTGACTTCTAAAGCAAAGCCAAAAGAAGGGCGCTTTGAATTGACCAGGAATCGAACCCGGGCCTCCCGCGTGGCAGGCGAGAATTCTACCACTGAACCACCAATGCTTCACTTACATAGGCTGAGCAGAGAGCCCTGCCGTAGACAGTAGTGACGAGGCCCATGCATTCGCATGGGACACCTATGAACAAAGTTTGCATGGCAAGCCTTGGACTGCCAAACGTTCACATGCTGATGGCAGGAATCAGATGCAGGAGACTGAAACTATGAATGTTTCTGCTTTTGCTAAGGACAGTGGTTTGGGGCCAGTGTTGTGCTTGACAGAGCACGACATCAGCCTGCTCTCTGGCTGCTCCCGGGAGAAGTGGCTGACAGAAAGCACCCTCCAGACCACCAGCAATCTTGTGTTTCACAACATGCCACTGTCACTGGACTTTCCTTCTGGGAAAGCCTAGTCACTGACCTGGCCAGATTCCCTGTCCTCCCCAAAATCCTGGGGAGAAACGGGCAGAGTTCTGCGCCCTGCGCCCTCTTTCGCGTCCCTAACGCGCTCCCAACGCGCCCTACAGCCCTGGTCGGGCTCATACCACTGGGGCCTCTGCCGAGGAAGAGCCCCGGAAGCCTAGGGCCAGGCCTATTGCACAGGCATCTTAGACCAGGCCATTCCGGGATTGCTGTGTTTCACGTCCTGCCCTTCAACACTCCTGGGAGGGCTTTCCCTGAGAACCCTCATGTCTCTGCCCTCCCAGGAGGCTGTGGTTCTATGCAAAATAGGGGGTGCACCACGGGCCGTCCCCTTTCCTCTCTCTCGCCAATATCTTTCACCAAAGCTGAGCCCTGCAGGTAAATGTATCTATCTGGCTGAGGGGCCAGGGAGGGCCTTTGCCTGCAGTCTTACAAGCCAGAGTGCAGAGAAGGCAGCAGCTCTGGGACCGGGACTCTGCTCAAAGACATATCTAACATGCCACAGTGGAGCTGAGATGGGCAAGACACGTGTCTCACAGGCTGGCAGCACACCAAGACAGTGGCAGGAAACTATGCTAACAAGGAAAGAGAAAAGTCACGTGTCTCGTGGCCTTCCCACCATTAGACAGTAGTCTGCGCTAGAAAACATCCAACAGTGACAGGACAACCAAGCAAATGACAAACGCCGTGCTGAATAAAGTCATCTTACATGACATTTCGTACAAAGCCCCAGATCATGGGGATGATCGCGCAGCAGAAGCAGCAAGTATCAGAGCCACCGAACTTGGGGTGAGTTACACGAGGAGAAAGGGCGACATGGGGACAGGGGCTATGGGCTCAGGGAACAGCTACCACACTGCAACCTCGGGTGTGGGGATGCCACTCATTGCGGGTACTGCCCTGGGATTTCCTTTTAGAAAGAATCGCTGGTTAAAGTGTAGTGCACAAAAAAACCAACTCCTCGATTACACTATTAGATAACATCCTTTAACTGCCCCACCCACCCTGTGTGAGTCTCACCCACTTCCCGCCTGCTCCCTCTAGTCTGAGAGTTGTATCTCCACAAAAAACACACAGTGGGGCTCAATGAGCTGCTCATGTCTGACATGGACACCTAAGCAGTGCTGGATTCACAACCTGAAAGCCTGCAAAGGAAAGTGTGCCCGGCAGAAGATAAGCTGCCTGGCAACTCAGAACCTTCTTCTAAGAGAAGTAAGACATGTCACAATGGAGTCTAAGCCTACCTGTCTTATGCCAGGACCTTAGAGCTGCAGGCAGGAGCACAAAGGTAAAAACATATATTGAGTCCCAACACGCTCACTGTGGTGGTTGGTCTCTGTGGCGCAATCGGTTAGCGTGTTTGGCTGTTAACCGAAAAGTTGGTGGTTTAAGCCCACCCAGGGACGTATGCTTTTGCCTACATCAAGTCTTGAATTAAAACACAGCTGTCTGGCTTTGCTCTTAGAGCTCTCGCTTTGCCTGCGTGACATTCTCTATCTCAACATTTCTATCTTCTCTCATCTCTTCACCTCTTGTCATTTCCACCAATAGGACTGGAAACGGGACATCAAGTCCTGAATTAAAACACAGCTGTCTGGCTTTGCTCTTAGAGCTCTCGCTTTGCCTGCGTGACATGCTCTATCTCAACATTTCTATCTTCTCTCATCTCTTCACCTCTAGTCATTTCCACCAATAGGACTGGAAACGGGACACCAAGCCTTCTACTTTAACCACAGGCGTACTGAGGGCCAATAAAAGGCACAGAAGCATTTCTTGATCCGGGGCTGAGAACTGCATTCACAGGGACCTCGTGGCGCAACGGTAGCGCGGCTGACTCCAGATCAGAAGGTTGCGTGTTAAAATCACGTCGGGGTCACTCTTTGACATTTTTTTCCCCACCAAGTCTATATCTCTGACTTCTAAAGCAAAGCCAAAAGAAGGGCGCTTTGCATTGGCCGGGAATCGAACCCGGGCCTCCCGCGTGGCAGGCGAGAATTCTACCACTGAACCACCAATGCTTCACTTACATAGGCTGAGCAGAGAGCCCTGCCGTAGACAGTAGTGATGAGGCCCATGCATTCGCATGGGACACCTATGAACAAAGTTTGCATGGCAAGCCTTGGACTGCCAAACATTCACATGCTGATGGCAGGAATCAGATGCAGGAGACTGAA
The DNA here is from genome assembly GCF_031143425.1 of Pleurodeles waltl. NCBI lineage: Eukaryota > Metazoa > Chordata > Amphibia > Caudata > Salamandridae > Pleurodeles > Pleurodeles waltl. The sequence goes on from NW_027149920.1 coordinate 216,901, forward strand.
ACTATGAATGTTTCTGCTTTTGCTAAGGACAGTGGTTTGGGGCCAGTGTTGTGCTTGACAGAGCACGACATCAGCCTGCTCTCTGGCTGCTCCCGGGAGAAGTGGCTGACAGAAAGCACCCTCCAGACCACCAGCAATCTTGTGTTTCACAACATGCCACTGTCACTGGACTTTCCTTCTGGGAAAGCCTAGTCACTGACCTGGCCAGATTCCCTGTCCTCCCCAAAATCCTGGGGAGAAACGGGCAGAGTTCTGCGCCCTGCGCCCTCTTTCGCGTCCCTAACGCGCTCCCAACGCGCCCTACAGCCCTGGTCGGGCACAGCACTGGTCGGGCTCATACCACTGGGGCCTCTGCCGAGGAAGAGCCCCGGAAGCCTAGAGCCAGGCCTATTGCACAGGCATCTTAGACCAGGCCATTCCGGGATTGCTGTGTTTCACGTCCTGCCCTTCAACACTCCTGGGAGGGCTTTCCCTGAGAACCCTCATGTCTCTGCCCTCCCAGGAGGCTGTGGTTCTATGCAAAATACGGGGTGCACCACGGGCCGTCCCCTTTCCTCTCTCTCGCCAATATCTTTCCCCAAAGCTGAGCCCTGCAGGTAAATGTATCTATCTGGCTGAGGGGCCAGGGAGGGCCTTTGCCTGCAGTCTTACAAGCCAGAGTGCAGAGAAGGCAGCAACTCTGGGACCGGGACTCTGCTCAAAGACATATCTAACATGCCACAGTGGAGCTGAGATGGGCAAGACACGTGTCTCACAGGCTGGCAGCACACCAAGACAGTGGCAGGAAACTATGCTAACAAGGAAAGAGAAAAGTCACGTGTCTCGTGGCCTTCCCACCATTAGACAGTAGTCTGCGCAAGAAAACATCCAACAGTGACAGGACAACCAAGCAAATGACAAACGCCGTGCTGAATAAAGTCATCTTACATGACATTTCGTACAAAGGCCCAGATCATGGGGATGATCGCTCAATGAGCTGCTCATGTCTGACATGGACACCTAAGCAGTGCTGGATTCACAACCTGAAAGCCTGCAAAGGAAAGTGTGCCCGGCAGAAGATAAGCTGCCTGGCAACTCAGAACCTTCTTCTAAGAGAAGTAAGACATGTCACAATGGAGTCTAAGCCTACCTGTCTTATGCCAGGACCTTAGAACTGCAGGCAGGAGCACATAGGTAAAAACATATATTGAGTCCCAACACGCTCACTGTGGTGGTTGGTCTCTGTGGCGCAATTGGTTAGCGCGTTTGGCTGTTAACTGAAAGGTTGGTGGCTCAAGCCCACCCAGGGACGTATGCTTTTGCCTACATCAAGTCCTGAATTAAAACACAGCTGTCTGGCTTTGCTCTTAGAGCTCTCGCTTTGCCTGCGTGACATGCTCTATCTCAACATTTCTATCTTCTCTCATCTCTTCACCTCTAGTCATTTCCACCAATAGGACTGGAAACGGGACATCAAGTCCTGAATTAAAACACAGCTGTCTGGCTTTGCTCTTAGAGCTCTCGCTTTGCCTGCGTGACATGCTCTATCTCAACATTTCTATCTTCTCTCATCTCTTCACCTCTAGTCATTTCCACCAATAGGACTGGAAACGGGACACCAAGCCTTCTACTTTAACCACAGGCGTACTGAGGGCCAATAAAAGGCACAGAAGCATTTCTTGATCCGGGGCTGAGAACTGCATGCACAGGGACCTCGTGGCGCAACGGTAGCGCGTCTGACTCCAGATCACAAGGTTGCGTGTTCAAATCACGTCGGGGTCACTCTTTGACATTTTTTTCCCCACCAAGTCTATATCTCTGACTTCTAAAGCAAAGCCAAAAGAAGGGCGCTTTGCATTGGCCGGGAATCGAACCCGGGCCTCCCGCGTGGCAGGCAAGAATTCTACCACTGAACCACCAATGCTTCACTTACATAGCCTGAGCAGAGAGCCCTGCCGTAGACAGTAGTGACGAGGCCCATGCATTCGCATGGGACACCTATGAACAAAGTTTGCATGGCAAGCCTTGGACTGCCAAACGTTCACATGCTGATGGCAGGAATCAGATGCAGGAGACTGAAACTATGAATGTTTCTGCTTTTGCTAAGGACAGTGGTTTGGGGCCAGTGTTGTGCTTGACAGAGCACGACATCAGCCTGCTCTCTGGCTGCTCCCGGGAGAAGTGGCTGACAGAAAGCACCCTCCAGACCACCAGCAATCTTGTGTTTCACAACATGCCACTGTCACTGGACTTTCCTTCTGGGAAAGCCTAGTCACTGACCTGGCCAGATTCCCTGTCCTCCCCAAAATCCTGGGGAGAAACGGGCAGAGTTCTGCGCCCTGCGCCCTCTTTCGCGTCCCTAACGCGCTCCCAACGCGCCCTACAGCCTGGTCGGGCACAGCCCTGGTCGGGCTCATACCACTGGGGCCTCTGCCGAGGAAGAGCCCCGGAAGCCTAGGGCCAGGCCTATTGCACAGGCATCTTAGACCAGGCCATTCCGGGATTGCTGTGTTTCACGTCCTGCCCTTCAACACTCCTGGGAGGGCTTTCCCTGAGAACCCTCATGTCTCTGCCCTCCCAGGAGGCTATGGTTCTATGCAAAATAGGGGGTGCACCACGGGCCGTCCCCTTTCCTCTCTGTCGCCAATATCTTTCACCAAAGCTGAGCCCTGCAGGTAAATGTATCTATCTGGCTGAGGGGCCAGGGAGGGCCTTTGCCTGCAGTCTTACAAGCCAGAGTGCAGAGAAGGCAGCAACTCTGGGACCGGGACTCTGCTCAAAGACATATCTAACATGCCACAGTGGAGCTGAGATGGGCAAGACACGTGTCTCACAGGCTGGCAGCACACCAAGACAGTGGCAGGAAACTATGCTAACAAGGAAAGAGAAAAGTCACGTGTCTCGTGGCCTTCCCACCATTAGACAGTAGTCTGCGCAAGAAAACATCCAACAGTGACAGGACAACCAAGCAAATGACAAACGCCGTGCTGAATAAAGTCATCTTACATGACATTTCGTACAAAGGCCCAGATCATGGGGAAGATCGCGCAGCAGAAGCAGCAAGTATCAGAGCCACCGAACCTGGGGTGAGTTACACGAGGAGAAAGGGCGACATGGGGACAGGGGCTATGGGCTCAGGGAACAGCTACCACAATGCAACCTCGGGTGTGGGGATGCCACTCATTGCGGGTACTGCCCTGGGATTTCCTTTTAGAAAGAATCGCTGGTTAAAGTGTAGAGCACAAAAAACCCAACTCCTCGATTACACTATTAGATAACATCCTTTAACTGCCCCACCCACCCTGTGTGAGTCTCACCCACTTCCCGCCTGCTCCCTCTAGTCTGAGATTTGTATCTCCACAAAAAACACACAGTGGGGCTCAATGAGCTGCTCATGTCTGACATGGACACCTAAGCAGTGCTGGATTCACAACCTGAAAGCCTGCAAAGGAAAGTGGGCCCGGCAGAAGATAAGCTGCCTGGCAACTCAGAACCTTCTTCTAAGAGAAGTAAGACATGTCACAATGGAGTCTAAGCCTACCTGTCTTATGCCAGGACCTTAGAGCTGTAGGCAGCAGCACAAAGGTAAAAACATATATTGAGTCCCAACACGCTCACTGCGGTGGTTGGTCTCTGTGGCGCAATCGGTTAGCGTGTTCGGCTGTTAACCGAAAGGTTGGTGGTTCAAGCCCACCCAGGGACGTATGCTTTTGCCTACATCAAGTCCTGAATTAAAACTCAGCTGTCTGGCTTTGCTCTTAGAGCTCTCGCTTTGCCTGCGTGACATGCTCTATCTCAACATTTCTATCTTCTCTCATCTCTTCACCTCTAGTCATTTCCACCAATAGGACTGGAAACGGGACATCAAGTCCTGAATTAAAACACAGCTGTCTGGCTTTGCTCTTAGAGCTCTCGCTTTGCCTGCGTGACATGCTCTATCTCAACATTTCTATCTTCTCTCATCTCTTCACCTCTAGTCATTTCCACCAATAGGACTGGAAACGGGACACCAAGCCTTCTACTTTAACCACAGGCGTACTGAGGGCCAATAAAAGGCACAGAAGCATTTCTTGATCCAGGGCTGAGAACTGCATGCACAGGGACCTCGTGGCGCAACAGTAGCGCGTCTGACTCCAGATCAGAAGGTTGTGTGTTCAAATCACGTCGGGGTCACTCTTTGACATTTTTTTCCCCACCAAGTCTATATCTCTGACTTCTAAAGCAAAGCCAAAAGAAGGGCGCTTTGCATTGGCCGGGAATCGAACCCGGGCCTCCCGCGTGGCAGGCAAGAATTCTACCACTGAACCACCAATGCTTCCCTTACATAGCCTGAGCAGAGAGCCCTGCCGTAGACAGTAGTGACGAGGCCCATGCATTCGCATGGGACACCTATGAACAAAGTTTGCATGGCAAGCCTTGGACTGCCAAACGTTCACATGCTGATGGCAGGAATCAGATGCAGGAGACTGAAACTATGAATGTTTCTGCTTTTGCTAAGGACAGTGGTTTGGGGCCAGTATTGTGCTTGACAGAGCATGACATCAGCCTGCTCTCTGGCTGCTCCCGGGAGAAGTGGCTGACAGAAAGCACCCTCCAGACCACCAGCAATCTTGTGTTTCACAACATGCCACTGTCACTGGACTTTCCTTCTGGGAAAGCCTAGTCACTGACCTGGCCAGATTCCCTGTCCTCCCCAAAATCCTGGGGAGAAACGGGCAGAGTTCTGCGCCCTGCGCCCTCTTTCGCGTCCCTAACGCGCTCCCAACGCGCCCTACAGCCCTGGTCGGGCACAGCCCTGGTCGGGCTCATACCACTGGGGCCTCTGCCGAGGAAGAGCCCCGGAAGCCTAGGGCCAGGCCTATTGCACAGGCATCTTAGACCAGGCCATTCCGGGATTGCTGTGTTTCACGTCCTGCCCTTCAACACTCCTGGGAGGGCTTTCCCTGAGAACCCTCATGTCTCTGCCCTCCCAGGAGGCTGTGGTTCTATGCAAAATAGGGGGTGCACCACGGGCCGTCCCCTTTCCTCTCTCTCGCCAATATCTTTCACCAAAGCTGAGCCCTGCAGGTAAATGTATCTATCTGGCTGAGGGGCCAGGGAGGGCCTTTGCCTGCAGTCTTATAAGCCAGAGTGCAGAGAAGGCAGCAGCTCTGGGACCGGGACTCTGCTCAAAGACATATCTAACATGCCACAGTGGAGCTGAGATGGGCAAGACACGTGTGTCACAGGCTGGCAGCACACCAAGACAGTGGCAGGAAACTATGCTAACAAGGAAAGAGAAAAGTCACGTGTCTCGTGGCCTTCCCACCATTAGACAGTAGTCTGCGCAAGAAAACATCCAACAGTGACAGGACAACCAAGCAAATGACAAACGCCGTGCTGAATAAAGTCATCTTACTTGACATTTCGTACAAAGGCCCAGATCATGGGGATGATCGCGCAGCAGAAGCAGCAAGTATCAGAGCCACCGAACCTGGGGTGAGTTACACGAGGAGAAAGGGCGACATGGGGACAGGGGCTATGGGCTCAGGGAACAGCTACCACAATGCAACCTCGGGTGTGGGGATGCCACTCATTGCGGGTACTGCCCTGGGATTTCCTTTTAGAAAGAATCGCTGGATAAAGTGTAGTGCACAAAAAAACCAACTCCTCGATTACACTATTAGATAACATCCTTTAACTGCCCCACCCACCCTGTGTGAGTCTCACCCACTTCCCGCCTGCTCCCTCTAGTCTGAGAGTTGTATCTCCACAAAAAACACACAGTGGGGCTCAATGAGCTGCTCATGTCTGACATGGACACCTAAGCAGTGCTGGATTCACAACCTGAAAGCCTGCAAAGGAAAGTGTGCCCGGCAGAAGATAAGCTGCCTGGCAACTCAGAACCTTCTTCTAAGAGAAGTAAGACATGTCACAATGGAGTCTAAGCCTACCTGTCTTATGCCAGGACCTTAGAGCTGCAGGCAGGAGCACAAAGGTAAAAACATATATTGAGTCCCAACACGCTCACTGCGGTGGTTGGTCTCTGTGGCGCAATCGGTTAGCGTGCTCGGCTGTTAACCAAAAGGTTGGTGGTTCAAGCCCACCCAGGGACGTATGCTTTTGCCTACATCAAGTCCTGAATTAAAACACAGCTGTCTGGCTTTGCTCTTAGAGCTCTCGCTTTGCCTGCGTGACATGCTCTATCTCAACATTTCTATCTTCTCTCATCTCTTCACCTCTAGTCATTTCCACCAATAGGACTGGAAACGGGACACCAAGCCTTCTACTTTAACCACAGGCGTACTGAGGGCCAATAAAAGGCACAGAAGCATTTCTTGATCCGGGGCTGAGAACTGCATGCACAGGGACCTCATGGCGCAACGGTAGCGCGTCTGACTCCAGATCAGAAGTTTGCGTGTTCAAATCACGTCGGGGTCACTCTTTGACATTTTTTTCCCCACCAAGTCTATATCTCTGACTTCTAAAGCAAAGCCAAAAGAAGGGCGCTTTGCATTGGCCGGGAATCGAACCCGGGCCTCCCGCGTGGCAGGCGAGAATTCTGCCACTGAACCACCAATGCTTCACTTACATAGGCTGAGCAGAGAGCCCTGCCGTAGACAGTAGTGATGAGGCCCATGCATTCGCATGGGACACCTATGAACAAAGTTTGCATGGCAAGCCTTGGACTGCCAAACGTTCACATGCTGATGGCAGGAATCAGATGCAGGAGACTGAAACTATGAATGTTTCTGCTTTTGCTAAGGACAGTGGTTTGGGGCCAGTGTTGTGCTTGTCAGAGCACGACATCAGCCTGCTCTCTGGCTGCTCCCGGGAGAAGTGGCTGACAGAAAGCACCCTCCAGACCACCAGCAATCTTGTGTTTCACAACATGCCACTGTCACTGGACTTTCCTTCTGGGAAAGCCTAGTCACTGACCTGGCCAGATTCCCTGTCCTCCCCAAAATCCTGGGGAGAAACGGGCAGAGTTCTGCGCCCTGCGCCCTCTTTCGCGTCCCTAACGCGCTCCCAACGCGCCCTACAGCCCTGGTCGGGCACAGCCCTGGTCGGGCTCATACCACTGGGGCCTCTGCCGAGGAAGAGCCCCGGAAGCCTAGGGCCAGGCCTATTGCACAGGCATCTTAGACCAGGCCATTCCGGGATTGCTGTGTTTCACGTCCTGCCCTTCAACACTCCTGGGAGGGCTTTCCCTGAGAACCCTCATGTCTCTGCCCTCCCAGGAGGCTATGGTTCTATGCAAAATAGGGGGTGCACCACGGGCCGTCCCCTTTCCTCTCTCTCGCCAATATCTTTCACCAAAGCTGAGCCCTGCAGGTAAATGTATCTATCTGGCTGAGGGGCCAGGGAGGGCCTTTGCCTGCAGTCTTATAAGCCAGAGTGCAGAGAAGGCAGCAGCTCTGGGACCGGGACTCTGCTCAAAGACATATCTAACATGCCACAGTGGAGCTGAGATGGGCAAGACACGTGTCTCACAGGCTGGCAGCACACCAAGACAGTGGCAGGAAACTATGCTAACAAGGAAAGAGAAAAGTCACGTGTCTCGTGGCCTTCCCACCATTAGACAGTAGTCTGCGCAAGAAAACATCCAACAGTGACAGGACAACCAAGCAAATGACAAACGCCGTGCTGAATAAAGTCATCTTACATGACATTTCGTACAAAGGCCCAGATCATGGGGATGATCGCGCAGCAGAAGCAGCAAGTATCAGAGCCACCGAACCTGGGGTGAGTTACACGAGGAGAAAGGGCGACATGGGGACAGGGGCTATGGGCTCAGGGAACAGCTACCACAATGCAACCTCGGGTGTGGGGATGCCACTCATTGCGGGTACTGCCCTGGGATTTCCTTTTAGAAAGAATCGCTGGTTAAAGTGTAGTGCACAAAAAAACCAACTCCTCGATTACACTATTAGATAACATCCTTTAACTGCCCCACCCACCCTGTGTGAGTCTCACCCACTTCCCGCCTGCTCCCTCTAGTCTGAGAGTTGTATCTCCACAAAAAACACACAGTGGGGCTCAATGAGCTGCTCATGTCTGACATGGACACCTAAGCAGTGCTGGATTCACAACCTGAAAGCCTGCAAAGGAAAGTGTGCTCGGCAGAAGATAAGCTGCCTGGCAACTCAGAACCTTCTTCTAAGTGAAGTAAGACATGTCACAATGGAGTCTAAGCCTACCTGTCTTATGCCAGGACCTTAGAGCTGCAGGCAGGAGCACAAAGGTAAAAACATATATTGAGTCCCAACACGCTCACTGCGGTGGTTGGTCTCTGTGGCGCAATCGGTTAGCGCGTTCGGCTGTTAACCGAAAGGTTGGTGGTTCAAGCCCACCCAGGGACGTATGCTTTTGCCTACATCAAGTCCTGAATTAAAACACAGCTGTCTGGCTTTGCTCTTAGAGCTCTCGCTTTGCCTGCGTGACATGCTCTATCTCAACATTTCTATCTTCTCTCATCTCTTCACCTCTAGTCATTTCCACCAATAGGACTGGAAACGGGACATCAAGTCCTGAAATAAAACACAGCTGTCTGGCTTTGCTCTTAGAGCTCTCGCTTTGCCTGCGTGACATGCTCTATCTCAACATTTCTATCTTCTCTCATCTCTTCACCTCTAGTCATTTCCACCAATAGGACTAGAAACGGGCCACCAAGCCTTCTACTTTAACCACAGGCGTACTGAGGGCCAATAAAATGCACAAAAGCATTTCTTGATCCGGGGCTGAGAACTGCATGCACAGGGACCTCTTGGCGCAACGGTAGCGCGTCTGACTCCAGATCAGAAGGTTGCGTGTTCAAATCACGTCGGGGTCACTCTTTGACACTTTTTTCCCCAAAAAGTCTATATCTCTGACTTCTAAAGCAAAGCCAAAAGAAGGGCGCTTTGCATTGGCCGGGAATCGAACCCGGGCCTCCCGCGTGGCAGGCGAGAATTCTACCACTGAACCACCAATGCTTCACTTACATAGGCTGAGCAGAGAGCCCTGCCGTAGACAGTAGTGACGAGGCTCATGCATTCGCATGGGACACCTATGAACAAAGTTTGCATGGCAAGCCTTGGACTGCCAAACGTTCACATGCTGATGGCAGGAATCAGATGCAGGAGACTGAAACTATGAATGTTTCTGCTTTTGCTAAGGACAGTGGTTTGGGGCCAGTGTTGTGCTTGACAGAGCACGACATCAGCCTGCTCTCTGGCTGCTCCCGGGAGAAGTGGCTGACAGAAAGCACCCTCCAGACCACCAGCAATCTTGTGTTTCACAACATGCCACTGTCACTGGACTTTCCTTCTGGGAAAGCCTAGTCACTGACCTGGCCAGATTCCCTGTCCTCCCCAAAATCCTGGGGAGAAACGGGCAGAGTTCTGCGCCCTGCGCCCTCTTTCGCGTCCCTAACGCGCTCCCAACGCGCCCTACAGCCGTGGTCGGGCACAGCGCTGGTCGGGCTCATACCACTGGGGCCTCTGCCGAGGAAGAGCCCCGGAAGCCTAGGGCCAGGCCTATTGCACAGGCATCTTAGACCAGGCCATTCCGGGATTGCTGTGTTTCACGTCCTGCCCTTCAACACTCCTGGGAGGGCTTTCCCTGAGAACCCTCATGTCTCTGCCCTCCCAGGAGGCTGTGGTTCTATGCAAAATAGGGGGTGCACCACGGGCCGTCCCCTTTCCTCTCTCTCGCCAATATCTTTCACCAAAGCTGAGCCCTGCAGGTAAATGTATCTATCTGGCTGAGGGGCCAGGGAGGGCCTTTGCCTGCAGTCTTACAAGCCAGAGTGCAGAGAAGGCAGCAACTCTGGGACCGGGACTCTGCTCAAAGACATATCTAACATGCCACAGTGGAGCTGAGATGGGCAAGACACGTGTCTCACAGGCTGGCAGCACACCAAGACAGTGGCAGGAAACTATGCTAACAAGGAAAGAGAAAAGTCACGTGTCTCGTGGCCTTCCCACCATTAGACAGTAGTCTGCGCAAGAAAACATCCAACAGTGACAGGACAACCAAGCAAATGACAAACGCCGTGCTGAATAAAGTCATCTTACATGACATTTCGTACAAAGGCCCAGATCATGGGGATGATCGCGCAGCAGAAGCAGCAAGTATCAGAGCCACCGAACCTGGGGTGAGTTACACGAGGAGAAAGGGCGACATGGGGACAGGGGCTATGGGCTCAGGGAACAGCTACCACAATGCAACCTCGGGTGTGGGGATGCCACTCATTGCGGGTACTGCCCTGGGATTTCCTTTTAGAAAGAATCGCTGGTTAAAGTGTAGAGCACAAAAAACCCAACTCCTCGATTACACTATTAGATAACATCCTTTAACTGCCCCACCCACCCTGTGTGAGTCTCACCCACTTCCCGCCTGCTCCCTCTAGTCTGAGAGTTGTATCTCCACAAAAAACACACAGTGGGGCTCAATGAGCTGCTCATGTCTGACATGGACACCTAAGCAGTGCTGGATTCACAACCTGAAAGCCTGCAAAGGAAAGTGTGCCCGGCAGAAGATAAGCTGCCTGGCAACTCAGAACCTTCTTCTAAGAGAAGTAAGACATGTCACAATGGAGTCTAAGCCTACCTGTCTTATGCCAGGACCTTAGAGCTGCAGGCAGGAGCACAAAGGTAAAAACATATATTGAGTCCCAACACGCTCACTGTGGTGGTTGGTCTCTGTGGCGCAATCGGTTAGCACGTTCGGCTGTTAACCGAAAGGTTGGTGGTTCAAGCCCACCCAGGGACGTATGCTTTTGCCTACATCAAGTCCTGAATTAAAACACAGCTGTCTGGCTTTGCTCTTAGAGCTCTCGCTTTGCCTGCGTGACATGCTCTATCTCAACATTTCTATCTTCTCTCATCTCTTCACCTCTAGTCATTTCCACCAATAGGACTGGAAACGGGACATCAAGTCCTGAATTAAAACACAGCTGTCTGGCTTTGCTCTTAGAGCTCTCGCTTTGCCTGCGTGACATGCTCTATCTCAACATTTCTATCTTCTCTCATCTCTTCACCTCTAGTCATTTCCACCAATAGGACTGGAAACGGGACACCAAGCCTTCTATTTTAACCACAGGCGTACTGAGGGCCAATAAAAGGCACAGAAGCATTTCTTGATCCGGGGCTGAGAACTGCATGCACAGGGACCTCGTGGCGCAACGGTAGCGCGTCTGACTCCAGATCAGAAGGTTGTGTGTTCAAATCACGTCGGGGTCACTCTTTGACATTTTTTCCCCCACCAAGTCTATATCTCTGACTTCTAAAGCAAAGCCAAAAGAAGGGCGCTTTGCATTGGCTGGGAATCGAACCCGGGCCTTCCGCGTGGCAGGCGAGAATTCTACCACTGAAACACCAATGCTTCACTTACATAGCCTGAGCAGAGAGCCCTGCCGTAGACAGTAGTGACGAGGCCCATGCATTCGCATGGGACACCTATGAACAAAGTTTGCATGGCAAGCCTTGGACTGCCAAACGTTCACATGCTGATGGCAGGAATCAGATGCAGGAGACTGAAACTATGAATGTTTCTGCTTTTGCTAAGGACAGTGGTTTGGGGCCAGTGTTGTGCTTGACAGAGCACGACATCAGACTGCTCTCTGGCTGCTCCCGGGAGAAGTGGCTGACAGAAAGCACCCTCCAGACCACCAGCAATCTTGTGTTTCACAACATGCCACTGTCACTGGACTTTCCTTCTGGGAAAGCCTAGTCACTGACCTGGCCAGATTCCCTGTCCTCCCCAAAATCCTGGGGAGAAACGGGCAGAGTTCTGCGCCCTGCGCCCTCTTTCGCGTCCCTAACGCGCTCCCAACACGCCCTACAGCCCTGGTCGGGCACAGCGCTGGTCGGGCTCATACCACTGGGGCCTCTGCCGAGGAAGAGCCCCGGAAGCCTAGGGCCAGGCCTATTGCACAGGCATCTTAGACCAGGCCATTCCGGGATTGCTGTGTTTCACGTCCTGCCCTTCAACACTCCTGGGAGGGCTTTCCCTGAGAACCCTCATGTCTCTGCCCTCCCAGGAGGCTGTGGTTCTATGCAAAATAGGGGGTGCACCACGGGCCGTCCCCTTTCCTCTCTCTCGCCAATATCTTTCACCAAAGCTGAGCCCTGCAGGTAAATGTATCTATCTGGCTGAGGGGCCAGGGAGGGCCTTTGCCTGCAGTCTTACAAGCCAGAGTGCAGAGAAGGCAGCAACTCTGGGACCGGGACTCTGCTCAAAGACATATCTAACATGCCACAGTGGAGCTGAGATGGGCAAGACACGTGTCTCACAGGCTGGCAGCACACCAAGACAGTGGCAGGAAACTATGCTAACAAGGAAAGAGAAAAGTCACGTGTCTCGTGGCCTTCCCACCATTAGACAGTAGTCTGTGCAAGAAAACATCCAACAGTGACAGGACAACCAAGCAAATGACAAACGCTGTGCTGAATAAAGTCATCTTACATGACATTTCGTACAAAGGCCCAGATTATGGGGATGATCGCGCAGCAGAAGCAGCAAGTATCAGAGCCACCGAACCTGGGGTGAGTTACACGAGGAGAAAGGGCGACATGGGGACAGGGGCTATGGGCTCAGGGAACAGCTACCACAATGCAACCTCGGGTGTGGGGATGCCACTCATTGCGGGTACTGCCCTGGGATTTCCTTTTAGAAAGAATTGCTGGTTAAAGTGTAGAGCACAAAAAACCCAACTCCTCGATTACACTATTAGATAACATCCTTTAACTGCCCCACCCACCCTGTGTGAGTCTCACCCACTTCCCGCCTGCTCCCTCTAGTCTGAGAGTTGTATCTCCACAAAAAACACACAGTGGGGCTCAATGAGCTGCTCATGTCTGACATGGACACCTAAGCAGTGCTGGATTCACAACCTGAAAGCCTGCAAAGGAAAGTGTGCCCGGCAGAAGATAAGCTGCCTGGCAACTCAGAACCTTCTTCTAAGAGAAGTAAGACATGTCACAATGGAGTCTAAGCCTACCTGTCTTATGCCAGGACCTTAGAGCTGCAGGCAGGAGCACAAAGGTAAAAACATATATTGAGTCCCAACACGCTCACTGCAGTGGTTGGTCTCTGTGGCGCAATCGGTTAGCGCGTTCGGCTGTTAACCGAAAGGTTGGTGGTTCAATCCCACCCAGGGACGTATGCTTTTGCCTACATCAAGTCCTGAATTAAAACACAGCTGTCTGGCTTTGCTCTTAGAGCTCTCGCTTTGCCTGCGTGACATGCTCTATCTCAACATTTCTATCTTCTCTCATCTCTTCACCTCTAGTCATTTCCACCAATAGGACTGGAAACGGGACATCAAGTCCTGAATTAAAACACAGCTGTCTGGCTTTGCTCTTAGAGCTCTCGCTTTGCCTGCGTGACATGCTCTATCTCAACATTTCTATCTTCTCTCATCTCTTCACCTCTAGTCATTTCCACCAATAGGACTGGAAACGGGACACCAAGCCTTCTACTTTAACCACAGGCGTACTGAGGGCCAATAAAAGGCACAGAAGCATTTCTTGATCCGGGGCTGAGAACTGCGTGCACAGGGACCTCGTGGGGCACCGGTAGCGCGTCTGACTCCAGATCAGAAGGTTGTGTGTTCAAATCACGTCGGGATCACTCTTTGACATTTTTTTCCCCACCAAGTCTATATCTCTGACTTCTAAAGCAAAGCCAAAAGAAGGGCGCTTTGCATTGGCCGGGAATCGAACCCGGGCCTCCCGCGTGGCAGGCGAGAATTCTACCACTGAACCACCAATGCTTCACTTACATAGCCTGAGCAGAGAGCCCTGCCGTAGACAGTAGTGACGAGGCCCATGCATTCGCATGGGACACCTATGAACAAAGTTTGCATGGCAAGCCTTGGACTGCCAAACGTTCACATGCTGATGGCAGGAATCAGATGCAGGAGACTGAAACTATGAATGTTTCTGCTTTTGCTAAGGACAGTGGTTTGGGGCCAGTGTTGTGCTTGACAGAGCACGACATCAGCCTGCTCTCTGGCTGCTCCCGGGAGAAGTGGCTGACAGAAAGCACCCTCCAGACCACCAGCAATCTTGTGTTTCACAACATGCCACTGTCACTGGACTTTCCTTCTGGGAAAGCCTAGTCACTGACCTGGCCAGATTCCCTGTCCTCCCCAAAATCCTGGGGAGAAACGGGCAGAGTTCTGCGCCCTCTTTCGCGTCCCTAACGCGCTCCCAACGCGCCCTACAGCCCTGGTCGGGCACAGCGCTGGTCGGGCTCATACCACTGGGGCCTCTGCCGAGGAAGAGCCCCGGAAGCCTAGGGCCAGGCCTATTGCACAGGCATTTTAGACCAGGCCATTCCGGGATTGCTGTGTTTCACGTCCTGCCCTTCAACACTCCTGGGAGGGCTTTCCCTGAGAACCCTCATGTCTCTGCCCTCCCAGGAGGCTGTGGTTCTATGCAAAATAGGGGGTGCACCACGGGCCGTCCCCTTTCCTCTCTCTCGCCAATATCTTTCACCAAAGCTGAGCCCTGCAGGTAAATGTATCTATCTGGCTGAGGGGCCAGGGAGGGCCTTTGCCTGCAGTCTTACAAGCCAGAGTGCAGAGAAGGCAGCAACTTTGGGACCGGGACTCTGCTCAAAGACATATCTAACATGCCACAGTGGAGCTGAGATGGGCAAGACACGTGTCTCACAGGCTGGCAGCACACCAAGACAGTGGCAGGAAACTATGCTAACAAGGAAAGAGAAAAGTCACGTGTCTCGTGGCCTTCCCACCATTAGACAGTAGTCTGCGCAAGAAAACATCCAACAGTGACAGGACAACCAAGCAAATGACAAACGCCGTGCTGAATAAAGTCATCTTACATGACATTTCGTACAAAGGCCCAGATCATGGGGATGATCGCGCAGCAGAAGCAGCAAGTATCAGAGCCACCGAACCTGGGGTGAGTTACACGAGGAGAAAGGGCGACATGGGGACAGGGGCTATGGGCTCAGGGAACAGCTACCACAATGCAACCTCGGGTGTGGGGATGCCACTCATTGCGGGTACTGCCCTGGGATTTCCTTTTAGAAAGAATCGCTGGTTAAAGTGTAGAGCACAAAAAACCCAACTCCTCGATTACACTATTAGATAACATCCTTTAACTGCCCCACCCACCCTGTGTGAGTCTCACCCACTTCCCGCCTGCTCCCTCTAGTCTGAGAGTTGTATCTCCACAAAAAACACACAGTGGGGCTCAATGAGCTGCTCATGTCTGACATGGACACCTAAGCAGTGCTGGATTCACAACCTGAAAGCCTGCAAAGGAAAGTGTGCCCGGCAGAAGATAAGCTGCCTGGCAACTCAGAACCTTTTTCTAAGAGAAGTAAGACATGTCACAATGGAGTCTAAGCCTACCTGTCTTATGCCAGGACCTTAGAGCTGCAGGCAGGAGCACAAAGGTAAAAACATATATTGAGTCCCAACACGCTCACTGCGGTGGTTGGTCTCTGTGGTGCAATCGGCTAGCGCGTTCGGCTGTTAACCGAAAGGTTGGTGGTTCAAGCCCACCCAGGGACGTATGCTTTTGCCTACATCAAGTCCTGAATTAAAACACAGCTGTCTGGCTTTGCTCTTAGAGCTCTCGCTTTGCCTGCGTGACATGCTCTATCTCAACATTTCTATCTTCTCTCATCTCTTCACCTCTAGTCATTTCCACCAATAGGACTGGAAACGGGACATCAAGTCCTGAATTAAAACACAGCTGTCTGGCTTTGCTCTTAGAGCTCTCGCTTTGCCTGCGTGACATGCTCTATCTCAACATTTCTATCTTCTCTCATCTCTTCACCTCTAGTCATTTCCACCAATAGGACTGGAAACGGGACACCAAGCCTTCTACTTTAACCACAGGCGTACTGAGGGCCAATAAAAGGCACAGAAGCATTTCTTGATCCGGGGCTGAGAACTGCATGCACAGGGACCTCGTGGCGCAACGGTAGCGCGTCTGACTCCAGATCAGAAGGTTGTGTGTTCAAATCACGTCGGGGTCACTCTTTGACATTTTTTTCCCCACCAAGTCTATATCTCTGACTTCTAAAGCAAAGCCAAAAGAAGGGCGCTTTGCATTGGCCGGGAATCGAACCCGAGCCTCCCGCGTGGCAGGCGAGAATTCTACCACTGAACCACCAATGCTTCACTTACATAGGCTGAGCAGAGAGCCCTGCCGTAGACAGTAGTGATGAGGCCCATGCATTCGCATGGGACACCTATGAACAAAGTTTGCATGGCAAGCCTTGGACTGCCAAACGTTCACATGCTGATGGCAGGAATCAGATGCAGGAGACTGAAACTATGAATGTTTCTGCTTTTGCTAAGGACAGTGGTTTGGGGCCAGTGTTGTGCTTGACAGAGCACGACATCAGCCTGCTCTCTGGCTGCTCCCGGGAGAAGTGGCTGACAGAAAGCACCCTCCAGACCACCAGCAATCTTGTGTTTCACAACATGCCACTGTCACTGGACTTTCCTTCTGGGAAAGCCTAGTCACTGACCTGGCCAGATTCCCTGTCCTCCCCAAAATCCTGGGGAGAAACGGGCAGAGTTCTGCGCCCTGCGCCCTCTTTCGCGTCCCTAACGCGCTCCCAACGCGCCCTACAGCCCTGGTCGGGCACAGCCCTGGTCGGGCTCATACCACTGGGGCCTCTGCCGAGGAAGAGCCCCGGAAGCCTAGGGCCAGGCCTATTGCACAGGCATCTTAGACCAGGCCATTCCGGGATTGCTGTGTTTCACGTCCTGCCCTTCAACACTCCTGGGAGGGCTTTCCCTGAGAACCCTCATGTCTCTGCCCTCCCAGGAGGCTGTGGTTCTATGCAAAATAGGGGGTGCACCACGGGCCGTCCCCTTTCCTCTCTCTCGCCAATATCTTTCACCAAAGCTGAGCCCTGCAGGTAAATGTATCTATCTGGCTGAGGGGCCAGGGAGGGCCTTTGCCTGCAGTCTTATAAGCCAGAGTGCAGAGAAGGCAGCAGCTCTGGGACCGGGACTCTGCTCAAAGACATATCTAACATGCCACAGTGGAGCTGAGATGGGCAAGACACGTGTCTCACAGGCTGGCAGCACACCAAGACAGTGGCAGGAAACTATGCTAACAAGGAAAGAGAAAAGTCATGTGTCTCGTGGCCTTCCCACCATTAGACAGTAGTCTGCGCAAGAAAACATCCAACAGTGACAGGACAACCAAGCAAATGACAAACGCCGTGCTGAATAAAGTCATCTTACATGACATTTCGTACAAAGGCCCAGATCATGGGGATGATCGCGCAGCAGAAGCAGCAAGTATCAGAGCCACCGAACCTGGGGTGAGTTACACGAGGAGAAAGGGCGACATGGGGACAGGGGCTATGGGCTTAGGGAACAGCTACCACAATGCAACCTCGGGTGTGGGGATGCCACTCATTGCGGGTACTGCCCTGGGATTTCCTTTTAGAAAGAATCGCTGGTTAAAGTGTAGTGCACAAAAAAAACAACTCCTCGATTACACTATTAGATAACATCCTTTAACTGCCCCACCCACCCTGTGTGAGTCTCACCCACTTCCCGCCTGCTCCCTCTAGTCTGAGAGTTGTATCTCCACAAAAAACACACAGTGGGGCTCAATGAGCTGCTCATGTCTGACATGGACACCTAAGCAGTGCTGGATTCACAACCTGAAAGCCTGCAAAGGAAAGTGTGCCCGGCAGAAGATAAGCTGCCTGGCAACTCAGAACCTTCTTCTAAGAGAAGTAAGACATGTCACAATGGAGTCTAAGCCTACCTGTCTTATGCCAGGACCTTAGAGCTGCAGGCTGAGCACAAAGGTAAAAACATATATTGAGTCCCAACACGCTCACTGAGGTGGTTGGTCTCTGTGGCGCAATCGGTTAGCGTGTTCGGCTGTTAACCGAAAGGTTGGTGGTTCAAGCCCACCCAGGGACGTATGCTTTTGCCTACATCAAGTCCTGAATTAAAACACAGCTGTCTGGCTTTGCTCTTAGAGCTCTCGCTTTGCCTGCGTGACATGCTCTATCTCAACATTTCTATCTTCTCTCATCTCTTCACCTCTAGTCATTTCCACCAATAGGACTGGAAACGGGACATCAAGTCCTGAATTAAAACACAGCTGTCTGGCTTTGCTCTTAGAGCTCTCGCTTTGCCTGCGTGACATGCTCTATCTCAACATTTCTATCTTCTCTCATCTCTTCACCTCTAGTCATTTCCACCAATAGGACTGGAAACGGGACACCAAGCCTTCTACTTTAACCACAGGCGTACTGAGGGCCAATAAAAGGCACAGAAGCATTTCTTGATCCGGGGCTGAGAACTGCATGCACAGGGACGTCGTGGCGCAACGGTAGCGCGTCTGACTCCAGATCAGAAGGTTGTGTGTTCAAATCACGTCGGGGTCACTCTTTGACATTTTTTTCCCCACCAAGTCTATATCTCTGACTTCTAAAGCAAAGCCAAAAGAAGGGCGCTTTGCATTGGCCGGGAATCGAACCCGGGCCTCCCGCGTGGCAGGAGAGAATTCTACCACTGAACCACCAATGCTTCACTTACATAGGCTGAGCAGAGAGCCCTGCCGTAGACAGTAGTGATGAGGCCCATGCATTCGCATTGGACACCTATGAACAAAGTTTGCATGGCAAGCCTTGGACTGCCAAACGTTCACATGCTGATGGCAGGAATCAGATGCAGGAGACTGAAACTATGAATGTTTCTGCTTTTGCTAAGGACAGTGGTTTGGGGCCAGTGTTGTGCTTGACAGAGCACGACATCAGCCTGCTCTCTGGCTGCTCCCGGGAGAAGTGGCTGACAGAAAGCACCCTCCAGACCACCAGCAATCTTGTGTTTCACAACATGCCACTGTCACTGGACTTTCCTTCTGGGAAAGCCTAGTCACTGACCTGGCCAGATTCCCTGTCCTCCCCAAAATCCTGGGGAGAAACGGGCAGAGTTCTGCGCCCTGCGCCCTCTTTCGCGTCCCTAACGCGCTCCCAACGCGCCCTACAGCCCTGGTCGGGCACAGCCCTGGTCGGGCTCATACCACTGGGGCCTCTGCCGAGGAAGAGCCCCGGAAGCCTAGGGCCAGGCCTATTGCACAGGCATCTTAGACCAGGCCATTCCGGGATTGCTGTGTTTCACGTCCTGCCCTTCAACACTCCTGGGAGGGCTTTCCCTGAGAACCCTCATGTCTCTGCCCTCCCAGGAGGCTGTGGTTCTATGCAAAATAGGGGGTGCACCACGGGCCGTCCCCTTTCCTCTCTCTCGCCAATATCTTTCACCAAAGCTGAGCCCTGCAGGTAAATGTATCTATCTGGCTGAGGGGACAGGGAGGGCCTTTGCCTGCAGTCTTATAAGCCAGAGTGCAGAGAAGGCAGCAGCTCTGGGACCGGGATTCTGCTCAAGGACATATCTAACATGCCACAGTGGAGCTGAGATGGGCAAGACACGTGTCTCACAGGCTGGCAGCACACCAAGACAGTGGCAGGAAACTATGCTAACAAGGAAAGAGAAAAGTCACGTGTCTCGTGGCCTTCCCACCATTAGACAGTAGTCTGCGCAAGAAAACATCCAACAGTGACAGGACAACCAAGCAAATGACAAACGCCGTGCTGAATAAAGTCATCTTACATGACATTTCGTACAAAGGCCCAGATCATGGGGATGATCGCGCAGCAGAAGCAGCAAGTATCAGAGCCACCGAACCTGGGGTGAGTTACACGAGGAGAAAGGGCGACATGGGGACAGGGGCTATGGGCTTAGGGAACAGCTACCACAATGCAACCTCGGGTGTGGGGATGCCACTCATTGCGGGTACTGCCCTGGGATTTCCTTTTAGAAAGAATCGCTGGTTAAAGTGTAGTGCACAAAAAACCCAACTCCTCGATTACACTATTAGATAACATCCTTTAACTGCCCCACCCACCCTGTGTGAGTCTCACCCACTTCCCGCCTGCTCCCTCTAGTCTGAGAGTTGTATCTCCACAAAAAACACACAGTGGGGCTCAATGAGCTGCTCATGTCTGGCATGGACACCTAAGCAGTGCTGGATTCACAACCTGAAAGCCTGCAAAGGAAAGTGTGCCCGGCAGAAGATAAGCTGCCTGGCAACTCAGAACCTTCTTCTAAGAGAAGTAAGACATGTCACAATGGAGTCTAAGCCTACCTGTCTTATGCCAGGACCTTAGAGCTGCAGGCAGGAGCACAAAGGTAAAAACATATATTGAGTCCCAACACGCTCACTGCGGTGGTTGGTCTCTGTGGCGCAATCGGTTAGCGCGTTCGGCTGTTAACCAAAAGGTTGGTGGTTCAAACCCACCCAGGGACGTATGCTTTTGCCTACATCAAGTCCTGAATTAAAACACAGCTGTCTGGCTTTGCTCTTAGAGCTCTCGCTTTGCCTGCGTGACATGCTCTATCTCAACATTTCTATCTTCTCTCATCTCTTCACCTCTAGTCATTTCCACCAATAGGACTGGAAACGGGACATCAAGTCCTGAATTAAAACACAGCTGTCTGGCTTTGCTCTTAGAGCTCTCGCTTTGCCTGCGTGACATGCTCTATCTCAACATTTCTATCTTCTCTCATCTCTTCACCTCTAGTCATTTCCACCAATAGGACTGGAAACGGGACACCAAGCCTTCTACTTTAACCACAGGCGTACTGAGGGCCAATAACAGGCACAGAAGCATTTCTTGATCCGGGGCTGAGAACTGCATGCACAGGGACCTCGTGGCGCAACGGTAGCGCGTCTGACTCCAGATCAGAAGGTTGTGTGTTCAAATCACGTCGGGGTCACTCTTTGACATTTTTTTCCCCACCAAGTCTATATCTCTGACTTCTAAAGCAAAGCCAAAAGAAGGGCGCTTTGCATTGGCCGGGAATCGAACCCGGGCCTCCCGCGTGGCAGGCGAGAATTCGACCACTGAACCACCAATGCTTCACTTACATAGCCTGAGCAGAGAGCCCTGCCGTAGACAGTAGTGACGAGGCCCATGCATTCGCATGGGACACCTATGAACAAAGTTTGCATGACAAGCCTTGGACTGCCAAACGTTCACATGCTGATGGCAGGAATCAGATGCAGGAGACTGAAACTATGAATGTTTCTGCTTTTGCTAAGGACAGTGGTTTGGGGCCAGTATTGTGCTTGACAGAGCACGACATCAGCCTGCTCTCTGGCTGCTCCCGGGAGAAGTGGCTGACAGAAAGCACCCTCCAGACCACCAGCAATCTTGTGTTTCACAACATGCCACTGTCACTGGACTTTCCTTCTGGGAAAGCCTAGTCACTGACCTGGCCAGATTCCCTGTCCTCCCCAAAATCCTGGGGAGAAACGGGCAGAGTTCTGCGCCCTGCGCCCTCTTTCGCGTCCCTAACGCGCTCCCAACGCGCCCTACAGCCCTGGTCGGGCACAGCCCTGGTCGGGCTCATACCACTGGGGCCTCTGCCGAGGAAGAGCCCCGGAAGCCTAGGGCCAGGCCTATTGCACAGGCATCTTAGACCAGGCCATTCCGGGATTGCTGTGTTTCACGTCCTGCCCTTCAACACTCCTGGGAGGGCTTTCCCTGAGAACCCTCATGTCTCTGCCCTCCCAGGAGGCTGTGGTTCTATGCAAAATAGGGGGTGCACCACGGGCCGTCCCCTTTCCTCTCTCTCGCCAATATCTTTCACCAAAGCTGAGCCCTGCAGGTAAATGTATCTATCTGGCTGAGGGGCCAGGGAGGGCCTTTGCCTGCAGTCTTACAAGCCAGAGTGCAGAGAAGGCAGCAACTCTGGGACCGGGACTCTGCTCAAAGACATATCTAACATGCCACAGTGGAGCTGAGATGGGCAAGACACGTGTCTCACAGGCTGGCAGCACACCAAGACAGTGGCAGGAAACTATGCTAACAAGGAAAGAGAAAAGTCACGTGTCTCGTGGCCTTCCCACCATTAGACAGTAGTCTGCGCAAGAAAACATCCAACAGTGACAGGACAACCAAGCAAATGACAAACGCCGTGCTGAATAAAGTCATCTTACATGACATTTCGTACAAAGGCCCAGATCATGGGGATGATCGCGCAGCAGAAGCAGCAAGTATCAGAGCCACCGAACCTGGGGTGAGTTACACGAGGAGAAAGGGCGACATGGGGACAGGGGCTATGGGCTCAGGGAACAGCTACCACAATGCAACCTCGGGTGTGGGGATGCCACTCATTGCGGGTACTGCCCTGGGATTTCCTTTTAGAAAGAATCGCTGGTTAAAGTGTAGTGCACAAAAAACCCAACTCCTCGATTACACTATTAGATAACATCCTTTAACTGCCCCACCCACCCTGTGTGAGTCTCACCCACTTCCCGCCTGCTCCCTCTAGTCTGAGAGTTGTATCTCCACAAAAAACACACAGTGGGGCTCAATGAGCTGCTCATGTCTGACATGGACACCTAAGCAGTGCTGGATTCACAACCTGAAAGCCTGCAAAGGAAAGTGTGCCCGGCAGAAGATAAGCTGCCTGGCAACTCAGAACCTTCTTCTAAGAGAAGTAAGACATGTCACAATGGAGTCTAAGCCTACCTGTCTTATGCCAGGACCTTAGAGCTGCAGGCAGGAGCACAAAGGTAAAAACATATATTGAGTCCCAACACGCTCACTGCGGTGGTTGGTCTCTGTGGCGCAATCGGTTAGCGTGCTCGGCTGTTAACCAAAAGGTTGGTGGTTCAAGCCCACCCAGGGACGTATGCTTTTGCCTACATCAAGTCCTGAATTAAAACACAGCTGTCTGGCTTTGCTCTTAGAGCTCTCGCTTTGCCTGCGTGACATGCTCTATCTCAACATTTCTATCTTCTCTCATCTCTTCACCTCTAGTCATTTCCACCAATAGGACTGGAAACGGGACACCAAGCCTTCTACTTTAACCACAGGCGTACTGAGGGCCAATAAAAGGCACAGAAGCATTTCTTGATCCGGGGCTGAGAACTGCATGCACAGGGACCTCATGGCGCAACGGTAGCGCGTCTGACTCCAGATCAGAAGTTTGCGTGTTCAAATCACGTCGGGGTCACTCTTTGACATTTTTTTCCCCACCAAGTCTATATCTCTGACTTCTAAAGCAAAGCCAAAAGAAGGGCGCTTTGCATTGGCCGGGAATCGAACCCGGGCCTCCCGCGTGGCAGGCGAGAATTCTGCCACTGAACCACCAATGCTTCACTTACATAGGCTGAGCAGAGAGCCCTGCCGTAGACAGTAGTGATGAGGCCCATGCATTCGCATGGGACACCTATGAACAAAGTTTGCATGGCAAGCCTTGGACTGCCAAACGTTCACATGCTGATGGCAGGAATCAGATGCAGGAGACTGAAACTATGAATGTTTCTGCTTTTGCTAAGGACAGTGGTTTGGGGCCAGTGTTGTGCTTGTCAGAGCACGACATCAGCCTGCTCTCTGGCTGCTCCCGGGAGAAGTGGCTGACAGAAAGCACCCTCCAGACCACCAGCAATCTTGTGTTTCACAACATGCCACTGTCACTGGACTTTCCTTCTGGGAAAGCCTAGTCACTGACCTGGCCAGATTCCCTGTCCTCCCCAAAATCCTGGGGAGAAACGGGCAGAGTTCTGCGCCCTGCGCCCTCTTTCGCGTCCCTAACGCGCTCCCAACGCGCCCTACAGCCCTGGTCGGGCACAGCCCTGGTCGGGCTCATACCACTGGGGCCTCTGCCGAGGAAGAGCCCCGGAAGCCTAGGGCCAGGCCTATTGCACAGGCATCTTAGACCAGGCCATTCCGGGATTGCTGTGTTTCACGTCCTGCCCTTCAACACTCCTGGGAGGGCTTTCCCTGAGAACCCTCATGTCTCTGCCCTCCCAGGAGGCTATGGTTCTATGCAAAATAGGGGGTGCACCACGGGCCGTCCCCTTTCCTCTCTCTCGCCAATATCTTTCACCAAAGCTGAGCCCTGCAGGTAAATGTATCTATCTGGCTGAGGGGCCAGGGAGGGCCTTTGCCTGCAGTCTTATAAGCCAGAGTGCAGAGAAGGCAGCAGCTCTGGGACCGGGACTCTGCTCAAAGACATATCTAACATGCCACAGTGGAGCTGAGATGGGCAAGACACGTGTCTCACAGGCTGGCAGCACACCAAGACAGTGGCAGGAAACTATGCTAACAAGGAAAGAGAAAAGTCACGTGTCTCGTGGCCTTCCCACCATTAGACAGTAGTCTGCGCAAGAAAACATCCAACAGTGACAGGACAACCAAGCAAATGACAAACGCCGTGCTGAATAAAGTCATCTTACATGACATTTCGTACAAAGGCCCAGATCATGGGGATGATCGCGCAGCAGAAGCAGCAAGTATCAGAGCCACCGAACCTGGGGTGAGTTACACGAGGAGAAAGGGCGACATGGGGACAGGGGCTATGGGCTCAGGGAACAGCTACCACAATGCAACCTCGGGTGTGGGGATGCCACTCATTGCGGGTACTGCCCTGGGATTTCCTTTTAGAAAGAATCGCTGGTTAAAGTGTAGTGCACAAAAAAACCAACTCCTCGATTACACTATTAGATAACATCCTTTAACTGCCCCACCCACCCTGTGTGAGTCTCACCCACTTCCCGCCTGCTCCCTCTAGTCTGAGAGTTGTATCTCCACAAAAAACACACAGTGGGGCTCAATGAGCTGCTCATGTCTGACATGGACACCTAAGCAGTGCTGGATTCACAACCTGAAAGCCTGCAAAGGAAAGTGTGCTCGGCAGAAGATAAGCTGCCTGGCAACTCAGAACCTTCTTCTAAGTGAAGTAAGACATGTCACAATGGAGTCTAAGCCTACCTGTCTTATGCCAGGACCTTAGAGCTGCAGGCAGGAGCACAAAGGTAAAAACATATATTGAGTCCCAACACGCTCACTGCGGTGGTTGGTCTCTGTGGCGCAATCGGTTAGCGCGTTCGGCTGTTAACCGAAAGGTTGGTGGTTCAAGCCCACCCAGGGACGTATGCTTTTGCCTACATCAAGTCCTGAATTAAAACACAGCTGTCTGGCTTTGCTCTTAGAGCTCTCGCTTTGCCTGCGTGACATGCTCTATCTCAACATTTCTATCTTCTCTCATCTCTTCACCTCTAGTCATTTCCACCAATAGGACTGGAAACGGGACATCAAGTCCTGAAATAAAACACAGCTGTCTGGCTTTGCTCTTAGAGCTCTCGCTTTGCCTGCGTGACATGCTCTATCTCAACATTTCTATCTTCTCTCATCTCTTCACCTCTAGTCATTTCCACCAATAGGACTAGAAACGGGCCACCAAGCCTTCTACTTTAACCACAGGCGTACTGAGGGCCAATAAAATGCACAAAAGCATTTCTTGATCCGGGGCTGAGAACTGCATGCACAGGGACCTCGTGGCGCAACGGTAGCGCGTCTGACTCCAGATCAGAAGGTTGCGTGTTCAAATCACGTCGGGGTCACTCTTTGACACTTTTTTCCCCAAAAAGTCTATATCTCTGACTTCTAAAGCAAAGCCAAAAGAAGGGCGCTTTGCATTGGCCGGGAATCGAACCCGGGCCTCCCGCGTGGCAGGCGAGAATTCTACCACTGAACCACCAATGCTTCACTTACATAGGCTGAGCAGAGAGCCCTGCCGTAGACAGTAGTGACGAGGCTCATGCATTCGCATGGGACACCTATGAACAAAGTTTGCATGGCAAGCCTTGGACTGCCAAACGTTCACATGCTGATGGCAGGAATCAGATGCAGGAGACTGAAACTATGAATGTTTCTGCTTTTGCTAAGGACAGTGGTTTGGGGCCAGTGTTGTGCTTGACAGAGCACGACATCAGCCTGCTCTCTGGCTGCTCCCGGGAGAAGTGGCTGACAGAAAGCACCCTCCAGACCACCAGCAATCTTGTGTTTCACAACATGCCACTGTCACTGGACTTTCCTTCTGGGAAAGCCTAGTCACTGACCTGGCCAGATTCCCTGTCCTCCCCAAAATCCTGGGGAGAAACGGGCAGAGTTCTGCGCCCTGCGCCCTCTTTCGCGTCCCTAACGCGCTCCCAACGCGCCCTACAGCCGTGGTCGGGCACAGCGCTGGTCGGGCTCATACCACTGGGGCCTCTGCCGAGGAAGAGCCCCGGAAGCCTAGGGCCAGGCCTATTGCACAGGCATCTTAGACCAGGCCATTCCGGGATTGCTGTGTTTCACGTCCTGCCCTTCAACACTCCTGGGAGGGCTTTCCCTGAGAACCCTCATGTCTCTGCCCTCCCAGGAGGCTGTGGTTCTATGCAAAATAGGGGGTGCACCACGGGCCGTCCCCTTTCCTCTCTCTCGCCAATATCTTTCACCAAAGCTGAGCCCTGCAGGTAAATGTATCTATCTGGCTGAGGGGCCAGGGAGGGCCTTTGCCTGCAGTCTTACAAGCCAGAGTGCAGAGAAGGCAGCAACTCTGGGACCGGGACTCTGCTCAAAGACATATCTAACATGCCACAGTGGAGCTGAGATGGGCAAGACACGTGTCTCACAGGCTGGCAGCACACCAAGACAGTGGCAGGAAACTATGCTAACAAGGAAAGAGAAAAGTCACGTGTCTCGTGGCCTTCCCACCATTAGACAGTAGTCTGCGCAAGAAAACATCCAACAGTGACAGGACAACCAAGCAAATGACAAACGCCGTGCTGAATAAAGTCATCTTACATGACATTTCGTACAAAGGCCCAGATCATGGGGATGATCGCGCAGCAGAAGCAGCAAGTATCAGAGCCACCGAACCTGGGGTGAGTTACACGAGGAGAAAGGGCGACATGGGGACAGGGGCTATGGGCTCAGGGAACAGCTACCACAATGCAACCTCGGGTGTGGGGATGCCACTCATTGCGGGTACTGCCCTGGGATTTCCTTTTAGAAAGAATCGCTGGTTAAAGTGTAGAGCACAAAAAACCCAACTCCTCGATTACACTATTAGATAACATCCTTTAACTGCCCCACCCACCCTGTGTGAGTCTCACCCACTTCCCGCCTGCTCCCTCTAGTCTGAGAGTTGTATCTCCACAAAAAACACACAGTGGGGCTCAATGAGCTGCTCATGTCTGACATGGACACCTAAGCAGTGCTGGATTCACAACCTGAAAGCCTGCAAAGGAAAGTGTGCCCGGCAGAAGATAAGCTGCCTGGCAACTCAGAACCTTCTTCTAAGAGAAGTAAGACATGTCACAATGGAGTCTAAGCCTACCTGTCTTATGCCAGGACCTTAGAGCTGCAGGCAGGAGCACAAAGGTAAAAACATATATTGAGTCCCAACACGCTCACTGTGGTGGTTGGTCTCTGTGGCGCAATCGGTTAGCACGTTCGGCTGTTAACCGAAAGGTTGGTGGTTCAAGCCCACCCAGGGACGTATGCTTTTGCCTACATCAAGTCCTGAATTAAAACACAGCTGTCTGGCTTTGCTCTTAGAGCTCTCGCTTTGCCTGCGTGACATGCTCTATCTCAACATTTCTATCTTCTCTCATCTCTTCACCTCTAGTCATTTCCACCAATAGGACTGGAAACGGGACATCAAGTCCTGAATTAAAACACAGCTGTCTGGCTTTGCTCTTAGAGCTCTCGCTTTGCCTGCGTGACATGCTCTATCTCAACATTTCTATCTTCTCTCATCTCTTCACCTCTAGTCATTTCCACCAATAGGACTGGAAACGGGACACCAAGCCTTCTATTTTAACCACAGGCGTACTGAGGGCCAATAAAAGGCACAGAAGCATTTCTTGATCCGGGGCTGAGAACTGCATGCACAGGGACCTCGTGGCGCAACGGTAGCGCGTCTGACTCCAGATCAGAAGGTTGTGTGTTCAAATCACGTCGGGGTCACTCTTTGACATTTTTTCCCCCACCAAGTCTATATCTCTGACTTCTAAAGCAAAGCCAAAAGAAGGGCGCTTTGCATTGGCTGGGAATCGAACCCGGGCCTTCCGCGTGGCAGGCGAGAATTCTACCACTGAAACACCAATGCTTCACTTACATAGCCTGAGCAGAGAGCCCTGCCGTAGACAGTAGTGACGAGGCCCATGCATTCGCATGGGACACCTATGAACAAAGTTTGCATGGCAAGCCTTGGACTGCCAAACGTTCACATGCTGATGGCAGGAATCAGATGCAGGAGACTGAAACTATGAATGTTTCTGCTTTTGCTAAGGACAGTGGTTTGGGGCCAGTGTTGTGCTTGACAGAGCACGACATCAGACTGCTCTCTGGCTGCTCCCGGGAGAAGTGGCTGACAGAAAGCACCCTCCAGACCACCAGCAATCTTGTGTTTCACAACATGCCACTGTCACTGGACTTTCCTTCTGGGAAAGCCTAGTCACTGACCTGGCCAGATTCCCTGTCCTCCCCAAAATCCTGGGGAGAAACGGGCAGAGTTCTGCGCCCTGCGCCCTCTTTCGCGTCCCTAACGCGCTCCCAACACGCCCTACAGCCCTGGTCGGGCACAGCGCTGGTCGGGCTCATACCACTGGGGCCTCTGCCGAGGAAGAGCCCCGGAAGCCTAGGGCCAGGCCTATTGCACAGGCATCTTAGACCAGGCCATTCCGGGATTGCTGTGTTTCACGTCCTGCCCTTCAACACTCCTGGGAGGGCTTTCCCTGAGAACCCTCATGTCTCTGCCCTCCCAGGAGGCTGTGGTTCTATGCAAAATAGGGGGTGCACCACGGGCCGTCCCCTTTCCTCTCTCTCGCCAATATCTTTCACCAAAGCTGAGCCCTGCAGGTAAATGTATCTATCTGGCTGAGGGGCCAGGGAGGGCCTTTGCCTGCAGTCTTACAAGCCAGAGTGCAGAGAAGGCAGCAACTCTGGGACCGGGACTCTGCTCAAAGACATATCTAACATGCCACAGTGGAGCTGAGATGGGCAAGACACGTGTCTCACAGGCTGGCAGCACACCAAGACAGTGGCAGGAAACTATGCTAACAAGGAAAGAGAAAAGTCACGTGTCTCGTGGCCTTCCCACCATTAGACAGTAGTCTGTGCAAGAAAACATCCAACAGTGACAGGACAACCAAGCAAATGACAAACGCTGTGCTGAATAAAGTCATCTTACATGACATTTCGTACAAAGGCCCAGATTATGGGGATGATCGCGCAGCAGAAGCAGCAAGTATCAGAGCCACCGAACCTGGGGTGAGTTACACGAGGAGAAAGGGCGACATGGGGACAGGGGCTATGGGCTCAGGGAACAGCTACCACAATGCAACCTCGGGTGTGGGGATGCCACTCATTGCGGGTACTGCCCTGGGATTTCCTTTTAGAAAGAATTGCTGGTTAAAGTGTAGAGCACAAAAAACCCAACTCCTCGATTACACTATTAGATAACATCCTTTAACTGCCCCACCCACCCTGTGTGAGTCTCACCCACTTCCCGCCTGCTCCCTCTAGTCTGAGAGTTGTATCTCCACAAAAAACACACAGTGGGGCTCAATGAGCTGCTCATGTCTGACATGGACACCTAAGCAGTGCTGGATTCACAACCTGAAAGCCTGCAAAGGAAAGTGTGCCCGGCAGAAGATAAGCTGCCTGGCAACTCAGAACCTTCTTCTAAGAGAAGTAAGACATGTCACAATGGAGTCTAAGCCTACCTGTCTTATGCCAGGACCTTAGAGCTGCAGGCAGGAGCACAAAGGTAAAAACATATATTGAGTCCCAACACGCTCACTGCAGTGGTTGGTCTCTGTGGCGCAATCGGTTAGCGCGTTCGGCTGTTAACCGAAAGGTTGGTGGTTCAATCCCACCCAGGGACGTATGCTTTTGCCTACATCAAGTCCTGAATTAAAACACAGCTGTCTGGCTTTGCTCTTAGAGCTCTCGCTTTGCCTGCGTGACATGCTCTATCTCAACATTTCTATCTTCTCTCATCTCTTCACCTCTAGTCATTTCCACCAATAGGACTGGAAACGGGACATCAAGTCCTGAATTAAAACACAGCTGTCTGGCTTTGCTCTTAGAGCTCTCGCTTTGCCTGCGTGACATGCTCTATCTCAACATTTCTATCTTCTCTCATCTCTTCACCTCTAGTCATTTCCACCAATAGGACTGGAAACGGGACACCAAGCCTTCTACTTTAACCACAGGCGTACTGAGGGCCAATAAAAGGCACAGAAGCATTTCTTGATCCGGGGCTGAGAACTGCGTGCACAGGGACCTCGTGGGGCACCGGTAGCGCGTCTGACTCCAGATCAGAAGGTTGTGTGTTCAAATCACGTCGGGATCACTCTTTGACATTTTTTTCCCCACCAAGTCTATATCTCTGACTTCTAAAGCAAAGCCAAAAGAAGGGCGCTTTGCATTGGCCGGGAATCGAACCCGGGCCTCCCGCGTGGCAGGCGAGAATTCTACCACTGAACCACCAATGCTTCACTTACATAGCCTGAGCAGAGAGCCCTGCCGTAGACAGTAGTGACGAGGCCCATGCATTCGCATGGGACACCTATGAACAAAGTTTGCATGGCAAGCCTTGGACTGCCAAACGTTCACATGCTGATGGCAGGAATCAGATGCAGGAGACTGAAACTATGAATGTTTCTGCTTTTGCTAAGGACAGTGGTTTGGGGCCAGTGTTGTGCTTGACAGAGCACGACATCAGCCTGCTCTCTGGCTGCTCCCGGGAGAAGTGGCTGACAGAAAGCACCCTCCAGACCACCAGCAATCTTGTGTTTCACAACATGCCACTGTCACTGGACTTTCCTTCTGGGAAAGCCTAGTCACTGACCTGGCCAGATTCCCTGTCCTCCCCAAAATCCTGGGGAGAAACGGGCAGAGTTCTGCGCCCTCTTTCGCGTCCCTAACGCGCTCCCAACGCGCCCTACAGCCCTGGTCGGGCACAGCGCTGGTC
Source organism: Pleurodeles waltl (assembly GCF_031143425.1). Classification (NCBI taxonomy): domain Eukaryota; kingdom Metazoa; phylum Chordata; class Amphibia; order Caudata; family Salamandridae; genus Pleurodeles; species Pleurodeles waltl. The sequence continues at coordinate 247,688 of NW_027149920.1, forward strand.
GGGCTCATACCACTGGGGCCTCTGCCGAGGAAGAGCCCCGGAAGCCTAGGGCCAGGCCTATTGCACAGGCATTTTAGACCAGGCCATTCCGGGATTGCTGTGTTTCACGTCCTGCCCTTCAACACTCCTGGGAGGGCTTTCCCTGAGAACCCTCATGTCTCTGCCCTCCCAGGAGGCTGTGGTTCTATGCAAAATAGGGGGTGCACCACGGGCCGTCCCCTTTCCTCTCTCTCGCCAATATCTTTCACCAAAGCTGAGCCCTGCAGGTAAATGTATCTATCTGGCTGAGGGGCCAGGGAGGGCCTTTGCCTGCAGTCTTACAAGCCAGAGTGCAGAGAAGGCAGCAACTTTGGGACCGGGACTCTGCTCAAAGACATATCTAACATGCCACAGTGGAGCTGAGATGGGCAAGACACGTGTCTCACAGGCTGGCAGCACACCAAGACAGTGGCAGGAAACTATGCTAACAAGGAAAGAGAAAAGTCACGTGTCTCGTGGCCTTCCCACCATTAGACAGTAGTCTGCGCAAGAAAACATCCAACAGTGACAGGACAACCAAGCAAATGACAAACGCCGTGCTGAATAAAGTCATCTTACATGACATTTCGTACAAAGGCCCAGATCATGGGGATGATCGCGCAGCAGAAGCAGCAAGTATCAGAGCCACCGAACCTGGGGTGAGTTACACGAGGAGAAAGGGCGACATGGGGACAGGGGCTATGGGCTCAGGGAACAGCTACCACAATGCAACCTCGGGTGTGGGGATGCCACTCATTGCGGGTACTGCCCTGGGATTTCCTTTTAGAAAGAATCGCTGGTTAAAGTGTAGAGCACAAAAAACCCAACTCCTCGATTACACTATTAGATAACATCCTTTAACTGCCCCACCCACCCTGTGTGAGTCTCACCCACTTCCCGCCTGCTCCCTCTAGTCTGAGAGTTGTATCTCCACAAAAAACACACAGTGGGGCTCAATGAGCTGCTCATGTCTGACATGGACACCTAAGCAGTGCTGGATTCACAACCTGAAAGCCTGCAAAGGAAAGTGTGCCCGGCAGAAGATAAGCTGCCTGGCAACTCAGAACCTTTTTCTAAGAGAAGTAAGACATGTCACAATGGAGTCTAAGCCTACCTGTCTTATGCCAGGACCTTAGAGCTGCAGGCAGGAGCACAAAGGTAAAAACATATATTGAGTCCCAACACGCTCACTGCGGTGGTTGGTCTCTGTGGTGCAATCGGCTAGCGCGTTCGGCTGTTAACCGAAAGGTTGGTGGTTCAAGCCCACCCAGGGACGTATGCTTTTGCCTACATCAAGTCCTGAATTAAAACACAGCTGTCTGGCTTTGCTCTTAGAGCTCTCGCTTTGCCTGCGTGACATGCTCTATCTCAACATTTCTATCTTCTCTCATCTCTTCACCTCTAGTCATTTCCACCAATAGGACTGGAAACGGGACATCAAGTCCTGAATTAAAACACAGCTGTCTGGCTTTGCTCTTAGAGCTCTCGCTTTGCCTGCGTGACATGCTCTATCTCAACATTTCTATCTTCTCTCATCTCTTCACCTCTAGTCATTTCCACCAATAGGACTGGAAACGGGACACCAAGCCTTCTACTTTAACCACAGGCGTACTGAGGGCCAATAAAAGGCACAGAAGCATTTCTTGATCCGGGGCTGAGAACTGCATGCACAGGGACCTCGTGGCGCAACGGTAGCGCGTCTGACTCCAGATCAGAAGGTTGTGTGTTCAAATCACGTCGGGGTCACTCTTTGACATTTTTTTCCCCACCAAGTCTATATCTCTGACTTCTAAAGCAAAGCCAAAAGAAGGGCGCTTTGCATTGGCCGGGAATCGAACCCGAGCCTCCCGCGTGGCAGGCGAGAATTCTACCACTGAACCACCAATGCTTCACTTACATAGGCTGAGCAGAGAGCCCTGCCGTAGACAGTAGTGATGAGGCCCATGCATTCGCATGGGACACCTATGAACAAAGTTTGCATGGCAAGCCTTGGACTGCCAAACGTTCACATGCTGATGGCAGGAATCAGATGCAGGAGACTGAAACTATGAATGTTTCTGCTTTTGCTAAGGACAGTGGTTTGGGGCCAGTGTTGTGCTTGACAGAGCACGACATCAGCCTGCTCTCTGGCTGCTCCCGGGAGAAGTGGCTGACAGAAAGCACCCTCCAGACCACCAGCAATCTTGTGTTTCACAACATGCCACTGTCACTGGACTTTCCTTCTGGGAAAGCCTAGTCACTGACCTGGCCAGATTCCCTGTCCTCCCCAAAATCCTGGGGAGAAACGGGCAGAGTTCTGCGCCCTGCGCCCTCTTTCGCGTCCCTAACGCGCTCCCAACGCGCCCTACAGCCCTGGTCGGGCACAGCCCTGGTCGGGCTCATACCACTGGGGCCTCTGCCGAGGAAGAGCCCCGGAAGCCTAGGGCCAGGCCTATTGCACAGGCATCTTAGACCAGGCCATTCCGGGATTGCTGTGTTTCACGTCCTGCCCTTCAACACTCCTGGGAGGGCTTTCCCTGAGAACCCTCATGTCTCTGCCCTCCCAGGAGGCTGTGGTTCTATGCAAAATAGGGGGTGCACCACGGGCCGTCCCCTTTCCTCTCTCTCGCCAATATCTTTCACCAAAGCTGAGCCCTGCAGGTAAATGTATCTATCTGGCTGAGGGGCCAGGGAGGGCCTTTGCCTGCAGTCTTATAAGCCAGAGTGCAGAGAAGGCAGCAGCTCTGGGACCGGGACTCTGCTCAAAGACATATCTAACATGCCACAGTGGAGCTGAGATGGGCAAGACACGTGTCTCACAGGCTGGCAGCACACCAAGACAGTGGCAGGAAACTATGCTAACAAGGAAAGAGAAAAGTCATGTGTCTCGTGGCCTTCCCACCATTAGACAGTAGTCTGCGCAAGAAAACATCCAACAGTGACAGGACAACCAAGCAAATGACAAACGCCGTGCTGAATAAAGTCATCTTACATGACATTTCGTACAAAGGCCCAGATCATGGGGATGATCGCGCAGCAGAAGCAGCAAGTATCAGAGCCACCGAACCTGGGGTGAGTTACACGAGGAGAAAGGGCGACATGGGGACAGGGGCTATGGGCTTAGGGAACAGCTACCACAATGCAACCTCGGGTGTGGGGATGCCACTCATTGCGGGTACTGCCCTGGGATTTCCTTTTAGAAAGAATCGCTGGTTAAAGTGTAGTGCACAAAAAAAACAACTCCTCGATTACACTATTAGATAACATCCTTTAACTGCCCCACCCACCCTGTGTGAGTCTCACCCACTTCCCGCCTGCTCCCTCTAGTCTGAGAGTTGTATCTCCACAAAAAACACACAGTGGGGCTCAATGAGCTGCTCATGTCTGACATGGACACCTAAGCAGTGCTGGATTCACAACCTGAAAGCCTGCAAAGGAAAGTGTGCCCGGCAGAAGATAAGCTGCCTGGCAACTCAGAACCTTCTTCTAAGAGAAGTAAGACATGTCACAATGGAGTCTAAGCCTACCTGTCTTATGCCAGGACCTTAGAGCTGCAGGCTGAGCACAAAGGTAAAAACATATATTGAGTCCCAACACGCTCACTGAGGTGGTTGGTCTCTGTGGCGCAATCGGTTAGCGTGTTCGGCTGTTAACCGAAAGGTTGGTGGTTCAAGCCCACCCAGGGACGTATGCTTTTGCCTACATCAAGTCCTGAATTAAAACACAGCTGTCTGGCTTTGCTCTTAGAGCTCTCGCTTTGCCTGCGTGACATGCTCTATCTCAACATTTCTATCTTCTCTCATCTCTTCACCTCTAGTCATTTCCACCAATAGGACTGGAAACGGGACATCAAGTCCTGAATTAAAACACAGCTGTCTGGCTTTGCTCTTAGAGCTCTCGCTTTGCCTGCGTGACATGCTCTATCTCAACATTTCTATCTTCTCTCATCTCTTCACCTCTAGTCATTTCCACCAATAGGACTGGAAACGGGACACCAAGCCTTCTACTTTAACCACAGGCGTACTGAGGGCCAATAAAAGGCACAGAAGCATTTCTTGATCCGGGGCTGAGAACTGCATGCACAGGGACGTCGTGGCGCAACGGTAGCGCGTCTGACTCCAGATCAGAAGGTTGTGTGTTCAAATCACGTCGGGGTCACTCTTTGACATTTTTTTCCCCACCAAGTCTATATCTCTGACTTCTAAAGCAAAGCCAAAAGAAGGGCGCTTTGCATTGGCCGGGAATCGAACCCGGGCCTCCCGCGTGGCAGGAGAGAATTCTACCACTGAACCACCAATGCTTCACTTACATAGGCTGAGCAGAGAGCCCTGCCGTAGACAGTAGTGATGAGGCCCATGCATTCGCATTGGACACCTATGAACAAAGTTTGCATGGCAAGCCTTGGACTGCCAAACGTTCACATGCTGATGGCAGGAATCAGATGCAGGAGACTGAAACTATGAATGTTTCTGCTTTTGCTAAGGACAGTGGTTTGGGGCCAGTGTTGTGCTTGACAGAGCACGACATCAGCCTGCTCTCTGGCTGCTCCCGGGAGAAGTGGCTGACAGAAAGCACCCTCCAGACCACCAGCAATCTTGTGTTTCACAACATGCCACTGTCACTGGACTTTCCTTCTGGGAAAGCCTAGTCACTGACCTGGCCAGATTCCCTGTCCTCCCCAAAATCCTGGGGAGAAACGGGCAGAGTTCTGCGCCCTGCGCCCTCTTTCGCGTCCCTAACGCGCTCCCAACGCGCCCTACAGCCCTGGTCGGGCACAGCCCTGGTCGGGCTCATACCACTGGGGCCTCTGCCGAGGAAGAGCCCCGGAAGCCTAGGGCCAGGCCTATTGCACAGGCATCTTAGACCAGGCCATTCCGGGATTGCTGTGTTTCACGTCCTGCCCTTCAACACTCCTGGGAGGGCTTTCCCTGAGAACCCTCATGTCTCTGCCCTCCCAGGAGGCTGTGGTTCTATGCAAAATAGGGGGTGCACCACGGGCCGTCCCCTTTCCTCTCTCTCGCCAATATCTTTCACCAAAGCTGAGCCCTGCAGGTAAATGTATCTATCTGGCTGAGGGGACAGGGAGGGCCTTTGCCTGCAGTCTTATAAGCCAGAGTGCAGAGAAGGCAGCAGCTCTGGGACCGGGATTCTGCTCAAGGACATATCTAACATGCCACAGTGGAGCTGAGATGGGCAAGACACGTGTCTCACAGGCTGGCAGCACACCAAGACAGTGGCAGGAAACTATGCTAACAAGGAAAGAGAAAAGTCACGTGTCTCGTGGCCTTCCCACCATTAGACAGTAGTCTGCGCAAGAAAACATCCAACAGTGACAGGACAACCAAGCAAATGACAAACGCCGTGCTGAATAAAGTCATCTTACATGACATTTCGTACAAAGGCCCAGATCATGGGGATGATCGCGCAGCAGAAGCAGCAAGTATCAGAGCCACCGAACCTGGGGTGAGTTACACGAGGAGAAAGGGCGACATGGGGACAGGGGCTATGGGCTTAGGGAACAGCTACCACAATGCAACCTCGGGTGTGGGGATGCCACTCATTGCGGGTACTGCCCTGGGATTTCCTTTTAGAAAGAATCGCTGGTTAAAGTGTAGTGCACAAAAAACCCAACTCCTCGATTACACTATTAGATAACATCCTTTAACTGCCCCACCCACCCTGTGTGAGTCTCACCCACTTCCCGCCTGCTCCCTCTAGTCTGAGAGTTGTATCTCCACAAAAAACACACAGTGGGGCTCAATGAGCTGCTCATGTCTGGCATGGACACCTAAGCAGTGCTGGATTCACAACCTGAAAGCCTGCAAAGGAAAGTGTGCCCGGCAGAAGATAAGCTGCCTGGCAACTCAGAACCTTCTTCTAAGAGAAGTAAGACATGTCACAATGGAGTCTAAGCCTACCTGTCTTATGCCAGGACCTTAGAGCTGCAGGCAGGAGCACAAAGGTAAAAACATATATTGAGTCCCAACACGCTCACTGCGGTGGTTGGTCTCTGTGGCGCAATCGGTTAGCGCGTTCGGCTGTTAACCAAAAGGTTGGTGGTTCAAACCCACCCAGGGACGTATGCTTTTGCCTACATCAAGTCCTGAATTAAAACACAGCTGTCTGGCTTTGCTCTTAGAGCTCTCGCTTTGCCTGCGTGACATGCTCTATCTCAACATTTCTATCTTCTCTCATCTCTTCACCTCTAGTCATTTCCACCAATAGGACTGGAAACGGGACATCAAGTCCTGAATTAAAACACAGCTGTCTGGCTTTGCTCTTAGAGCTCTCGCTTTGCCTGCGTGACATGCTCTATCTCAACATTTCTATCTTCTCTCATCTCTTCACCTCTAGTCATTTCCACCAATAGGACTGGAAACGGGACACCAAGCCTTCTACTTTAACCACAGGCGTACTGAGGGCCAATAACAGGCACAGAAGCATTTCTTGATCCGGGGCTGAGAACTGCATGCACAGGGACCTCGTGGCGCAACGGTAGCGCGTCTGACTCCAGATCAGAAGGTTGTGTGTTCAAATCACGTCGGGGTCACTCTTTGACATTTTTTTCCCCACCAAGTCTATATCTCTGACTTCTAAAGCAAAGCCAAAAGAAGGGCGCTTTGCATTGGCCGGGAATCGAACCCGGGCCTCCCGCGTGGCAGGCGAGAATTCGACCACTGAACCACCAATGCTTCACTTACATAGCCTGAGCAGAGAGCCCTGCCGTAGACAGTAGTGACGAGGCCCATGCATTCGCATGGGACACCTATGAACAAAGTTTGCATGACAAGCCTTGGACTGCCAAACGTTCACATGCTGATGGCAGGAATCAGATGCAGGAGACTGAAACTATGAATGTTTCTGCTTTTGCTAAGGACAGTGGTTTGGGGCCAGTATTGTGCTTGACAGAGCACGACATCAGCCTGCTCTCTGGCTGCTCCCGGGAGAAGTGGCTGACAGAAAGCACCCTCCAGACCACCAGCAATCTTGTGTTTCACAACATGCCACTGTCACTGGACTTTCCTTCTGGGAAAGCCTAGTCACTGACCTGGCCAGATTCCCTGTCCTCCCCAAAATCCTGGGGAGAAACGGGCAGAGTTCTGCGCCCTGCGCCCTCTTTCGCGTCCCTAACGCGCTCCCAACGCGCCCTACAGCCCTGGTCGGGCACAGCCCTGGTCGGGCTCATACCACTGGGGCCTCTGCCGAGGAAGAGCCCCGGAAGCCTAGGGCCAGGCCTATTGCACAGGCATCTTAGACCAGGCCATTCCGGGATTGCTGTGTTTCACGTCCTGCCCTTCAACACTCCTGGGAGGGCTTTCCCTGAGAACCCTCATGTCTCTGCCCTCCCAGGAGGCTGTGGTTCTATGCAAAATAGGGGGTGCACCACGGGCCGTCCCCTTTCCTCTCTCTCGCCAATATCTTTCACCAAAGCTGAGCCCTGCAGGTAAATGTATCTATCTGGCTGAGGGGCCAGGGAGGGCCTTTGCCTGCAGTCTTACAAGCCAGAGTGCAGAGAAGGCAGCAACTCTGGGACCGGGACTCTGCTCAAAGACATATCTAACATGCCACAGTGGAGCTGAGATGGGCAAGACACGTGTCTCACAGGCTGGCAGCACACCAAGACAGTGGCAGGAAACTATGCTAACAAGGAAAGAGAAAAGTCACGTGTCTCGTGGCCTTCCCACCATTAGACAGTAGTCTGCGCAAGAAAACATCCAACAGTGACAGGACAACCAAGCAAATGACAAACGCCGTGCTGAATAAAGTCATCTTACATGACATTTCGTACAAAGGCCCAGATCATGGGGATGATCGCGCAGCAGAAGCAGCAAGTATCAGAGCCACCGAACCTGGGGTGAGTTACACGAGGAGAAAGGGCGACATGGGGACAGGGGCTATGGGCTCAGGGAACAGCTACCACAATGCAACCTCGGGTGTGGGGATGCCACTCATTGCGGGTACTGCCCTGGGATTTCCTTTTAGAAAGAATCGCTGGTTAAAGTGTAGTGCACAAAAAACCCAACTCCTCGATTACACTATTAGATAACATCCTTTAACTGCCCCACCCACCCTGTGTGAGTCTCACCCACTTCCCGCCTGCTCCCTCTAGTCTGAGAGTTGTATCTCCACAAAAAACACACAGTGGCGCTCAATGAGCTGCTCATGTCTGACATGGACACCTAAGCAGTGCTGGATTCACAACCTGAAAGCCTGCAAAGGAAAGTGTGCCCGGCAGAAGATAAGCTGCCTGGCAACTCAGAACCTTCTTCTAAGAGAAGTAAGACATGTCACAATGGAGTCTAAGCCTACCTGTCTTATGCCAGGACCTTAGAGCTGCAGGCAGGAGCACATAGGTAAAAACATATATTGAGTCCCAACACGCTCACTGTGGTGGTTGGTCTCTGTGGCGCAATTGGTTAGCGCGTTTGGCTGTTAACTGAAAGGTTGGTGGCTCAAGCCCACCCAGGGACGTATGCTTTTGCCTACATCAAGTCCTGAATTAAAACACAGCTGTCTGGCTTTGCTCTTAGAGCTCTCGCTTTGCCTGCGTGACATGCTCTATCTCAACATTTCTATCTTCTCTCATCTCTTCACCTCTAGTCATTTCCACCAATAGGACTGGAAACGGGACATCAAGTCCTGAATTAAAACACAGCTGTCTGGCTTTGCTCTTAGAGCTCTCGCTTTGCCTGCGTGACATGCTCTATCTCAACATTTCTATCTTCTCTCATCTCTTCACCTCTAGTCATTTCCACCAATAGGACTGGAAACGGGACACCAAGCGTTCTACTTTAACCGCAGGCGTACTGAGGGCCAATAAAAGGCACAGAAGCATTTCTTGATCCGGGGCTGAGAACTGCATGCACAGGGACCTCGTGGCGCAACGGTAGCGCGTCTGACTCCAGATCAGAAGGTTGCGTGTTCAAATCACGTCGGGGTCACTCTTTGACATTTTTTTCCCCACCAAGTCTATATCTCTGACTTCTAAAGCAAAGCCAAAAGAAGGGCGCTTTGCATTGGCCGGGAATCGAACCCGGGCCTCCCGCGTGGCAGGAGAGAATTCTACCACTGAACCACCAATGCTTCACTTACATAAGCTGAGCAGAGAGCCCTGCTGTAGACAGTAGTGATGAGGCCCATGCATTCGCATGGGACACCTATGAACAAAGTTTGCATGGCAAGCCTTGGACTGCCAAACGTTCACATGCTGATGGCAGGAATCAGATGCAGGAGACTGAAACTATGAATGTTTCTGCTTTTGCTAAGGACAGTGGTTTGGGGCCAGTATTGTACTTGACAGAGCACGACATCAGCCTGCTCTCTGGCTGCTCCCGGGAGAAGTGGCTGACAGAAAGCACCCTCCAGACCACCAGCAATCTTGTGTTTCACAACATGCCACTGTCACTGGACTTTCCTTCTGGGAAAGCCTAGTCACTGACCTGGCCAGATTCCCTGTCCTCCCCAAAATCCTGGGGAGAAACGGGCAGAGTTCTGCGCCCTGCGCCCTCTTTCGCGCCCCCAACGCGCTCCCAACGCGCCCTACAGCCCTGGTCGGGCACAGCCCTGGTCGGGCTCATACCACTGGGGCCTCTGCCGAGGAAGAGCCCCGGAAGCCTAGGGCCAGGCCTATTGCACAGGCATCTTAGACCAGGCCATTCCGGGTTTGCTGTGTTTCACGTCCTGCCCTTCAACACTCCTGGGAGGGCTTTCCCTGAGAACCCTCATGTCTCTGCCCTCCCAGGAGGCTATGGTTCTATGCAAAATAGGGGGTGCACCACGGGCCGTCCCCTTTCCTCTCTCTCGCCAATATCTTTCACCAAAGCTGAGCCCTGCAGGTAAATGTATCTATCTGGCTGAGGGGCCAGGGAGGGCCTTTGCCTGCAGTCTTATAAGCCAGAGTGCAGAGAAGGCAGCAGCTCTGGGACCGGGACTCTGCTCAAAGACATATCTAACATGCCACAGTGGAGCTGAGATGGGCAAGACACGTGTCTCACAGGCTGGCAGCACACCAAGACAGTGGCAGGAAACTATGCTAACAAGGAAAGAGAAAAGTCACGTGTCTCGTGGCCTTCCCACCATTAGACAGTAGTCTGCGCAAGAAAACATCCAACAGTGACAGGACAACCAAGCAAATGACAAACGCCGTGCTGAATAAAGTCATCTTACATGACATTTCGTACAAAGGCCCAGATCATGGGGATGATCGCGCAGCAGAAGCAGCAAGTATCAGAGCCACCGAACCTGGGGTGAGTTACACGAGGAGAAAGGGCGACATGGGGACAGGGGCTATGGGCTAAGGGAACAGCTACCACAATGCAACCTCGGGTGTGGGGATGCCACTCATTGCGGGTACTGCCCTGGGATTTCCTTTTAGAAAGAATCGCTGGTTAAAGTGTAGTGCACAAAAAACCCAACTCCTCGATTACACTATTAGATAACATCCTTTAACTGCCCCACCCACCCTGTGTGAGTCTCACCCACTTCCCGCCTGCTCCCTCTAGTCTGAGAGTTGTATCTCCACAAAAAACACACAGTGGGGCTCAATGAGCTGCTCATGTCTGGCATGGACACCTAAGCAGTGCTGGATTCACAACCTGAAAGCCTGCAAAGGAAAGTGTGCCCGGCAGAAGATAAGCTGCCTGGCAACTCAGAACCTTCTTCTAAGAGAAGTAAGACATGTCACAATGGAGTCTAAGCCTACCTGTCTTATGCCAGGACCTTAGAGCTGCAGGCAGGAGCACAAAGGTAAAAACATATATTGAGTCCCAACACGCTCACTGCGGTGGTTGGTCTCTGTGGCGCAATCGGTTAGCGCGTTCGGCTGTTAACCAAAAGGTTGGTGGTTCAAACCCACCCAGGGACGTATGCTTTTGCCTACATCAAGTCCTGAATTAAAACACAGCTGTCTGGCTTTGCTCTTAGAGCTCTCGCTTTGCCTGCGTGACATGCTCTATCTCAACATTTCTATCTTCTCTCATCTCTTCACCTCTAGTCATTTCCACCAATAGGACTGGAAACGGGACATCAAGTCCTGAATTAAAACACAGCTGTCTGGCTTTGCTCTTAGAGCTCTCGCTTTGCCTGCGTGACATGCTCTATCTCAACATTTCCATCTTCTCTCATCTCTTCACCTCTAGTCATTTCCACCAATAGGACTGGAAACGGGACACCAAGCCTTCTACTTTAACCACAGGCGTACTGAGGGCCAATAACAGGCACAGAAGCATTTCTTGATCCGGGGCTGAGAACTGCATGCACAGGGACCTCGTGGCGCAACGGTAGCGCGTCTGACTCCAGATCAGAAGGTTGTGTGTTCAAATCACGTCGGGGTCACTCTTTGACATTTTTTTCCCCACCAAGTCTATATCTCTGACTTCTAAAGCAAAGCCAAAAGAAGGGCGCTTTGCATTGGCCGGGAATCGAACCCGGGCCTCCCGCGTGGCAGGCGAGAATTCGACCACTGAACCACCAATGCTTCACTTACATAGCCTGAGCAGAGAGCCCTGCCGTAGACAGTAGTGACGAGGCCCATGCATTCGCATGGGACACCTATGAACAAAGTTTGCATGACAAGCCTTGGACTGCCAAACGTTCACATGCTGATGGCAGGAATCAGATGCAGGAGACTGAAACTATGAATGTTTCTGCTTTTGCTAAGGACAGTGGTTTGGGGCCAGTATTGTGCTTGACAGAGCACGACATCAGCCTGCTCTCTGGCTGCTCCCGGGAGAAGTGGCTGACAGAAAGCACCCTCCAGACCACCAGCAATCTTGTGTTTCACAACATGCCACTGTCACTGGACTTTCCTTCTGGGAAAGCCTAGTCACTGACCTGGCCAGATTCCCTGTCCTCCCCAAAATCCTGGGGAGAAACGGGCAGAGTTCTGCGCCCTGCGCCCTCTTTCGCGTCCCTAACGCGCTCCCAACGCGCCCTACAGCCCTGGTCGGGCACAGCCCTGGTCGGGCTCATACCACTGGGGCCTCTGCCGAGGAAGAGCCCCGGAAGCCTAGGGCCAGGCCTATTGCACAGGCATCTTAGACCAGGCCATTCCGGGATTGCTGTGTTTCACGTCCTGCCCTTCAACACTCCTGGGAGGGCTTTCCCTGAGAACCCTCATGTCTCTGCCCTCCCAGGAGGCTGTGGTTCTATGCAAAATAGGGGGTGCACCACGGGCCGTCCCCTTTCCTCTCTCTCGCCAATATCTTTCACCAAAGCTGAGCCCTGCAGGTAAATGTATCTATCTGGCTGAGGGGCCAGGGAGGGCCTTTGCCTGCAGTCTTACAAGCCAGAGTGCAGAGAAGGCAGCAACTCTGGGACCGGGACTCTGCTCAAAGACATATCTAACATGCCACAGTGGAGCTGAGATGGGCAAGACACGTGTCTCACAGGCTGGCAGCACACCAAGACAGTGGCAGGAAACTATGCTAACAAGGAAAGAGAAAAGTCACGTGTCTCGTGGCCTTCCCACCATTAGACAGTAGTCTGCGCAAGAAAACATCCAACAGTGACAGGACAACCAAGCAAATGACAAACGCCGTGCTGAATAAAGTCATCTTACATGACATTTCGTACAAAGGCCCAGATCATGGGGATGATCGCGCAGCAGAAGCAGCAAGTATCAGAGCCACCGAACCTGGGGTGAGTTACACGAGGAGAAAGGGCGACATGGGGACAGGGGCTATGGGCTCAGGGAACAGCTACCACAATGCAACCTCGGGTGTGGGGATGCCACTCATTGCGGGTACTGCCCTGGGATTTCCTTTTAGAAAGAATCGCTGGTTAAAGTGTAGTGCACAAAAAACCCAACTCCTCGATTACACTATTAGATAACATCCTTTAACTGCCCCACCCACCCTGTGTGAGTCTCACCCACTTCCCGCCTGCTCCCTCTAGTCTGAGAGTTGTATCTCCACAAAAAACACACAGTGGCGCTCAATGAGCTGCTCATGTCTGACATGGACACCTAAGCAGTGCTGGATTCACAACCTGAAAGCCTGCAAAGGAAAGTGTGCCCGGCAGAAGATAAGCTGCCTGGCAACTCAGAACCTTCTTCTAAGAGAAGTAAGACATGTCACAATGGAGTCTAAGCCTACCTGTCTTATGCCAGGACCTTAGAGCTGCAGGCAGGAGCACATAGGTAAAAACATATATTGAGTCCCAACACGCTCACTGTGGTGGTTGGTCTCTGTGGCGCAATTGGTTAGCGCGTTTGGCTGTTAACTGAAAGGTTGGTGGCTCAAGCCCACCCAGGGACGTATGTTTTTGCCTACATCAAGTCCTGAATTAAAACACAGCTGTCTGGCTTTGCTCTTAGAGCTCTCGCTTTGCCTGCGTGACATGCTCTATCTCAACATTTCTATCTTCTCTCATCTCTTCACCTCTAGTCATTTCCACCAATAGGACTGGAAACGGGACATCAAGTCCTGAATTAAAACACAGCTGTCTGGCTTTGCTCTTAGAGCTCTCGCTTTGCCTGCGTGACATGCTCTATCTCAACATTTCTATCTTCTCTCATCTCTTCACCTCTAGTCATTTCCACCAATAAGACTGGAAACGGGACACCAAGCCTTCTACTTTAACCGCAGGCGTACTGAGGGCCAATAAAAGGCACAGAAGCATTTCTTGATCCGGGGCTGAGAACTGCATGCACAGGGACCTCGTGGCGCAACGGTAGCGCGTCTGACTCCAGATCAGAAGGTTGCGTGTTCAAATCACGTCGGGGTCACTCTTTGACATTTTTTTCCCCACCAAGTCTATATCTCTGACTTCTAAAGCAAAGCCAAAAGAAGGGCGCTTTGCATTGGCCGGGAATCGAACCCGGGCCTCCCGCGTGGCAGGCGAGAATTCTACCACTGAACCACCAATGCTTCACTTACATAAGCTGAGCAGAGAGCCCTGCTGTAGACAGTAGTGATGAGGCCCATGCATTCGCATGGGACACCTATGAACAAAGTTTGCATGGCAAGCCTTGGACTGCCAAACGTTCACATGCTGATGGCAGGAATCAGATGCAGGAGACTGAAACTATGAATGTTTCTGCTTTTGCTAAGGACAGTGGTTTGGGGCCAGTATTGTACTTGACAGAGCACGACATCAGCCTGCTCTCTGGCTGCTCCCGGGAGAAGTGGCTGACAGAAAGCACCCTCCAGACCACCAGCAATCTTGTGTTTCACAACATGCCACTGTCACTGGACTTTCCTTCTGGGAAAGCCTAGTCACTGACCTGGCCAGATTCCCTGTCCTCCCCAAAATCCTGGGGAGAAACGGGCAGAGTTCTGCGCCCTGCGCCCTCTTTCGCGCCCCCAACGCGCTCCCAACGCGCCCTACAGCCCTGGTCGGGCACAGCCCTGGTCGGGCTCATACCACTGGGGCCTCTGCCGAGGAAGAGCCCCGGAAGCCTAGGGCCAGGCCTATTGCACAGGCATCTTAGACCAGGCCATTCCGGGTTTGCTGTGTTTCACGTCCTGCCCTTCAACACTCCTGGGAGGGCTTTCCCTGAGAACCCTCATGTCTCTGCCCTCCCAGGAGGCTATGGTTCTATGCAAAATAGGGGGTGCACCACGGGCCGTCCCCTTTCCTCTCTCTCGCCAATATCTTTCACCAAAGCTGAGCCCTGCAGGTAAATGTATCTATCTGGCTGAGGGGCCAGGGAGGGCCTTTGCCTGCAGTCTTACAACCCAGAGTGCAGAGAAGGCAGCAGCTCTGGGACCGGGACTCTGCTCAAAGACATATCTAACATGCCACAGTGGAGCTGAGATGGGCAAGACACGTGTCTCACAGGCTGGCAGCACACCAAGACAGTGGCAGGAAACTATGCTAACAAGGAAAGAGAAAAGTCACGTGTCTCGTGGCCTTCCCACCATTAGACAGTAGTCTGCGCAAGAAAACATCCAACAGTGACAGGACAACCAAGCAAATGACAAACGCCGTGCTGAATAAAGTCATCTTACATGACATTTCGTACAAAGGCCCAGATCATGGGGATGATCGCGCAGCAGAAGCAGCAAGTATCAGAGCCACCGAACCTGGGGTGAGTTACACGAGGAGAAAGGGCGACATGGGGACAGGGGCTATGGGCTCAGGGAACAGCTACCACAATGCAACCTCGGGTGTGGGGATGCCACTCATTGCGGGTACTGCCCTGGGATTTCCTTTTAGAAAGAATCGCTGGTTAAAGTGTAGAGCACAAAAAAACCTACTCCTCGATTACACTATTAGATAACATCCTTTAACTGCCCCACCCACCCTGTGTGAGTCTCACCCACTTCCCGCCTGCTCCCTCTAGTCTGAGAGTTGTATCTCCACAAAAAACACACAATGGGGCTCAATGAGCTGCTCATGTCTGACATGGACACCTAAGCAGTGCTGGATTCACAACCTGAAAGCCTGCAAAGGAAAGTGTGCCCGGCAGAAGATAAGCTGCCTGGCAACTCAGAACCTTCTTCTAAGAGAAGTAAGACATGTCACAATGGAGTCTAAGCCTACCTGTCTTATGCCAGGACCTTAGAGCTGCAGGCAGGAGCACAAAGGTAAAAACATATATTGAGTCCCAACACACTCACTGCGGTGGTTGGTCTCTGTGGCGCAATCGGTTAGCACGTTCGGCTGTTAACTGAAAGGCTGGTGGTTCAAGCCCACCCAGGGACGTATGCTTTTGCCTACATCAAGTCCTGAATTAAAACACAGCTGTCTGGCTTTGCTCTTAGAGCTCTCGCTTTGCCTGCGTGACATGCTCTATCTCAACATTTCTATCTTCTCTCATCTCTTCACCTCTAGTCATTTCCACCAATAGGACTGGAAACGGGACATCAAGTCCTGAATTAAAACACAGCTGTCTGGCTTTGCTCTTAGAGCTCTCGCTTTGCCTGCGTGACATGCTCTATCTCAACATTTCTATCTTCTCTCATCTCTTCACCTCTAGTCATTTCCACCAATAGGACTGGAAACGGGCCACCAAGCCTTCTACTTTAACCACAGGCGTACTGAGGGCCAATAAAAGGCACAGAAGCATTTCTTGATCCGGGGCTGAGAACTGCATCCACAGGGACCTCGTGGCGCAACGGTAGCGCGTCTGATTCCAGATCAGAAGTTTGCGTGTTCAAATCACGTCGGGGTCACTCTTTGACATTTTTTTCCCCACCAAGTCTATATCTCTGACTTCTAAAGCAAAGCCAAAAGAAGGGCGCTTTGCATTGGCCGGGAATCGAACCCGGGCCTCCCGCGTGGCAGGCGAGAATTCTACCACTGAACCACCAATGCTTCACTTACATAGGCTGAGCAGAGAGCCCTGCCGTAGACAGTAGTGATGAGGCCCATGCATTCGCATGGGACACCTATGAACAAAGTTTGCATGGCAAGCCTTGGACTGCCAAACGTTCACATGCTGATGGCAGGAATCAGATGCAGGAGACTGAAACTATGAATGTTTCTGCTTTTGCTAAGGACAGTGGTTTGGGGCCAGTGTTGTGCTTGACAGAACACGACATCAGCCTGCTCTCTGGCTGCTCCCGGGAGAAGTGGCTGACAGAAAGCACCCTCCAGACCACCAGCAATCTTGTGTTTCACAACATGCCACTGTCACTGGACTTTCCTTCTGGGAAAGCGTAGTCACTGACCTGGCCAGATTCCCTGTCCTCCCCAACATCCTGGGGAGAAACGGGCAGAGTTCTGCGCCCTGCGCCCTCTTTCGCGTCCCTAACGCGCTCCCAACGCGCCCTACAGCCCTGGTCGGGCACAGCCCTGGTCGGGCTCATACCACTGGGGCCTCTGCCGAGGAAGAGCCCCGGAAGCCTAGGGCCAGGCCTATTGCACAGGCATCTTAGACCAGGCCATTCCGGGATTGCTGTGTTTCACGTCCTGCCCTTCAACACTCCTGGGAGGGCTTTCCCTGAGAACCCTCATGTCTCTGCCCTCCCAGGAGGCTGTGGTTCTATGCAAAATAGGGGGTGCACCACGGGCCGTCCCCTTTCCTCTCTCTCGCCAATATCTTTCACCAAAGCTGAGCCCTGCAGGTAAATGTATCTATCTGGCTGAGGGGCCAGGGAGGGCCTTTGCCTGCAGTCTTACAAGCCAGAGTGCAGAGAAGGCAGCAACTCTGGGACCGGGACTCTGCTCAAAGACATATCTAACATGCCACAGTGGAGCTGAGATGGGCAAGACACGTGTCTCACAGGCTGGCAGCACACCAAGACAGTGGCAGGAAACTATGCTAACAAGGAAAGAGAAAAGTCACGTGTCTCGTGGCCTTCCCACCATTAGACAGTAGTCTGCACAAGAAAACATCCAACAGTGACAGGACAACCAAGCAAATGACAAACGCCGTGCTGAATAAAGTCATCTTACATGACATTTCGTACAAAGGCCCAGATCATGGGGATGATCGCGCAGCAGAAGCAGCAAGTATCAGAGCCACCGAACCTGGGGTGAGTTACACGAGGAGAAAGGGCGACATGGGGACAGGGGCTATGGGCTCAGGGAACAGCTACCACAATGCAACCTCGGGTGTGGGGATGCCACTCATTGCGGGTACTGCCCTGGGATTTCCTTTTAGAAAGAATCGCTGGTTAAAGTGTAGAGCACAAAAAACCCTACTCCTCGATTACACTATTAGATAACATCCTTTAACTGCCCCACCCACCCTGTGTGAGTCTCACCCACTTCCCGCCTGCTCCCTCTAGTCTGAGAGTTGTATCTCCACAAAAAATACACAATGGGGCTCAATGAGCTGCTCATGTCTGACATGGACACCTAAGCAGTGCTGGATTCACAACCTGAAAGCCTGCAAAGGAAAGTGTGCCCGGCAGAAGATAAGCTGCCTGGCAACTCAGAACCTTCTTCTAAGAGAAGTAAGACATGTCACAATGGAGTCTAAGCCTACCTGTCTTATGCCAGGACCTTAGAGCTGCAGGCAGGAGCTCAAAGATAAAAACTATATTGAGTCCCAACACGCTCACTGCGGTGGTTGGTCTCTGTGGCGCAATCGGTTAGCGCGTTCGGCTGTTAACCGAAAGGTTGGTGGTTCAAGCCCACCCAGGGACGTATGCTTTTGCCTACATCAAGTCCTGAATTAAAACACAGCTGTCTGGCTTTGCTCTTAGAGCTCTCGCTTTGCCTGCGTGACATGCTCTATCTCAACATTTCTATCTTCTCTCATCTCTTCACCTCTAGTCATTGCCACCAATAGGACTGGAAACGGGACATCAAGTCCTGAATTAAAACACAGCTGTCTGGCTTTGCTCTTAGAGCTCTCGCTTTGCCTGCGTGACATGCTCTATCTCAACATTTCTATCTTCTCTCATCTCTTCACCTCTAGTCATTTCCACCAATAGGACTGGAAACGGGCCACACAGCCTTCTACTTTAACCACAGGCGTACTGAGGGCCAATAAAAGGCACAGAAGCATTTCTTGATCCGGGGCTGAGAACTGCATGCACAGGGACCTCGTGGCTCAACGGTAGCGCTGCTGACTCCAGATCAGAAGGTTGCGTGTTCAAATCACGTCGGGGTCCCTCTTTGACATTTTTTTCCCCACCAAGTCTATATCTCTGACTTCTAAAGCAAAGCCAAGAGAAGGGCGCTTTGCATTGGCCGGGAATCAAACCCGGGCCTCCCGCGTGGCAGGCGAGAATTCTACCACTGAACCACCAATGCTTCACTTACATAGGCTGAGCAGAGAGCCCTGCCGTAGACAGTAGTGATGAGGCCCATGCATTCGCATGGGACACCTATGAACAAAGTTTGCATGGCAAGCCTTGGACTGCCAAACGTTCACATGCTGATGGCAGGAATCAGATGCAGGAGACTGAAACTATGAATGTTTCTGCTTTTGCTAAGGACAGTGGTTTGGGGTCAGTGTTGTGCTTGACAGAGCACGACATCAGCCTGCTCTCTGGCTGCTCCCGGGAGAAGTGGCTGACAGAAAGCACCCTCCAGACCACCAGCAATCTTGTGTTTCACAACATGCCACTGTCACTGGACTTTCCTTCTGGGAAAGCCTAGTCACTGACCTGGCCAGATTCCCTGTCCTCCCCAAAATCCTGGGGAGAAACGGGCAGAGTTCTGCGCCCTGCGCCCTCTTTCGCGTCCCTAACGCGCTCCCAACGCACCCTACAGCCCTGGTCGGGCACAGCCCTGGTCGGGCTCATACCACTGGGGCCTCTACCGAGGAAGAGCCCCGGAAGCCTAGGGCCAGGCCTATTGCACAGGCATCTTAGACTAGGCCATTCCGGGATTGCTGTGTTTCACGTCCTGCCCTTCAACACTCCTGGGAGGGCTTTCCCTGAGAACCCTCATGTCTCTGCCCTCCCAGGAGGCTATGGTTCTATGCAAAATAGGGGGTGCACCACGGGCCGTCCCCTTTCCTCTCTCTCGCCAATATCTTTCACCAAAGCTGAGCCCTGCAGGTAAATGTATCTATCTGGCTGAGGGGCCAGGGAGGGCCTTTGCCTGCAGTCTTACAAGCCAGAGTGCAGAGAAGGCAGCAACTCTTGGACCGGGACTCTGCTCAAAGACATATCTAACATGCCACAGTGGAGCTGAGATGGGCAAGACACGTGTCTCACAGGCTGGCAGCACACCAAAACAGTGGCAGGAAACTATGCTAACAAGGAAAGAGAAAAGTCATGTGTCTCGTGGCCTTCCCACCATTAGACAGTAGTCTGCGCAAGAAAACATCCAACAGTGACAGGACAACCAAGCAAATGACAAACGCCGTGCTGAATAAAGTCATCTTACATGACATTTCGTACAAAGGCCCAGATCATGGGGATGATCGCGCAGCAGAAGCAGCAAGTATCAGAGCCACCGAACCTGGGGTGAGTTACACGAGGAGAAAGGGCGACATGGGGACAGGGGCTATGGGCTCAGGGAACAGCTAACACAATGCAACCTCGGGTGTGGGGATGCCACTCATTGCGGGTACTGCCCTGGGATTTCCTTTTAGAAAGAATCGCTGGTTAAAGTGTAGAGCACAAAAAACCCAACTCCTCGATTACACTATTAGATAACATCCTTTAACTGCCCCACCCACCCTGTGTGAGTCTCACCCACTTCCCGCCTGCTCCCTCTAGTCTGAGAGTTGTATCTCCACAAAAAACACACAGTGGGGCTCAATGAGCTGCTCATGTCTGACATGGACACCTAAGCAGTGCTGGATTCACAACCTGAAAGCCTGCAAAGGAAAGTGTGCCCGGCAGAAGATAAGCTGCCTGGCAACTCAGAACCTTCTTCTAAGAGAAGTAAGACATGTCACAATGGAGTCTAAGCCTACCTGTCTTATGCCAGGACCTTAGAGCTGTAGGCAGGAGCACAAAGGTAAAAACATATATTGAGTCCCAACACGCTCACTGCGGTGGTTGGTCTCTGTGGCGCAATCGGTTAGCGCGTTCGGCTGTTAACCGAAAGGTTGGTGGTTTAAGCCCACCCAGGGACGTATGCTTTTGCATACATCAAGTCCTGAATTAAAACACAGCTGTCTGGCTTTGCTCTTAGAGCTCTCGCTTTGCCTGCGTGACATGCTCTATCTCAACATTTCTATCTTCTCTCATCTCTTCACCTCTAGTCATTTCCACCAATAGGACTGGAAACGGGACACCAAGCCTTCTACTTTAACCACAGGCGTACTGAGGGCCAATAAAAGGCACAGAAGCATTTCTTGATCCGGGGCTGAGAACTGCATGCACAGGGACCTCGTGGCGCAATGGTAGCGCGTCTGACTTCAGATCAGAAGGTTGTGTGTTCAAATCACGTCGGGGTCACACTTTGACATTTTTTTCCCCACCAAGTCTATATCTCTGACTTCTAAAGCAAAGCCAAAAGAAGGGCGCTTTGCATTGGCCAGGAATCGAACCCGGGCATCCCGCGTGGCAAGCGAGAATTATACCACTGAACCACCAATGCTTCACTTACATAGGCTGAGCAGAGAGCCCTGCCGTAGACAGTAGTGACGAGGCCCATGCATTCGCATGGGACACCTATGAACAAAGTTTGCATGGCAAGCCTTGGACTGCCAAACGTTCACATGCTGATGGCAGGAATCAGATACAGGAGACTGAAACTATGAATGTTTCTGCTTTTGCTAAGGACAGTGGTTTGGGGCCAGTGTTGTGCTTGACAGAGCACGACATCAGCCTGCTCTCTGGCTGCTCCCGGGAGAAGTGGCTGACAGAAAGCACCCTCCAGACCACCAGCAATCTTGTGTTTCACAACATGCCACTGTCACTGGACTTTCCTTCTGGGAAAGCCTAGTCACTGACCTGGCCTGATTCCCTGTCCTCCCCAAAATCCTGGGGAGAAACGGGCAGAGTTCTGCGCCCTGCGCCCTCTTTCGCGTCCCTAACGCGCTCCCAACGCACCCTACAGCCCTGGTCGGGCTCATACCACTGGGGCCTCTGCCGAGGAAGAGCCCCGGAAGCCTAGGGCCAGGCCTATTGCACAGGCATCTTAGACCAGGCCATTCCGGGATTGCTGTGTTTCACGTCCTGCCCTTCAACACTCCTGGGAGGGCTTTCCCTGAGAACCCTCATGTCTCTGCCCTCCCAGGAGGCTGTGGTTCTATGCAAAATATGGGGTGCACCACGGGCCGTCCCCTTTCGTCTCTCTCGCCAATATCTTTCACCAAAGCTGAGCCCTGCAGGTAAATGTATCTATCTGGCTGAGGGGCCAGGGAGGGCCTTTGCCTGCAGTCTTACAAGCCAGAGTGCAGAGAAGGCAGCAGCTCTGGGACCGGGACTCTGCTCAAAGACATATCTAACATGCCACAGTGGAGCTGAGATGGGCAAGACACGTGTCTCACAGGCTGGCAGCACACCAAGACAGTGGCAGGAAACTATGCTAACAAGGAAAGAGAAAAGTCACGTGTCTCGTGGCCTTCCCACCATTAGACAGTAGTCTGCGCAAGAAAACATCCAACAGTGACAGGACAACCAATCAAATGACAAACGCCGTGCTGAATAAAGTCATCTTACATGACATTTCGTACAAAGGCCCAGATCATGGGGATGATCGCGCAGCAGAAGCAGCAAGTATCAGAGCCACCGAACCTGGGGTGAGTTACACGAGGAGAAAGGGCGACATGGGGACAGGGGCTATGGGCTCAGGGAACAGCTACCACAATGCAACCTCGGGTGTGGGGATGCCACTCATTGCGGGTACTGCCCTGGGATTTCCTTTTAGAAAGAATCGCTGGTTAAAGTGTAGTGCACAAAAAAACCAACTCCTCGATTACACTATTAGATAACATCCTTTAACTGCCCCACCCACCCTGTGTGAGTCTCACCCACTTCCCGCCTGCTCCCTCTAGTCTGAGAGTTGTATCTCCACAAAAAACACACAGTGGGGCTCAATGAGCTGCTCATGTCTGACATGGACACCTAAGCAGTGCTGGATTCACAACCTGAAAGCCTGCAAAGGAAAGTGTGCCCGGCAGAAGATAAGCTGCCTGGCAACTCAGAACCTTCTTCTAAGAGAAGTAAGACATGTCACAATGGAGTCTAAGCCTACCTGTCTTATGCCAGGACCTTAGAGCTGCAGGCAGGAGCACAAAGGTAAAAACATATATTGAGTCCCAACACGCTCACTGTGGTGGTTGGTCTCTGTGGCGCAATCGGTTAGCGTGTTTGGCTGTTAACCGAAAAGTTGGTGGTTCAAGCCCACCCAGGGACGTATGCTTTTGCCTACATCAAGTCCTGAATTAAAACACAGCTGTCTGGCTTTGCTCTTAGAGCTCTCACTTTGCCTGCGTGACATGCTCTATCTCAACATTTCTATCTTCTCTCATCTCTTCACCTCTAGTCATTTCCACCAATAGGACTGGAAACGGGACATCAAGTCCTGAATTAAAACACAGCTGTCTGGCTTTGCTCTTAGAGCTCTCGCTTTGCCTGCGTGACATGCTCTATCTCAACATTTCTATCTTCTCTCATCTCTTCACCTCTAGTCATTTCCACCAATAGGACTGGAAACGGGACACCAAGCCTTCTACTTTAACCACAGGCGTACTGAGGGCCAATAAAAGGCACAGAAGCATTTCTTGATCCGGGGCTGAAAACTGCATGCACAGTGACCTCGTGGCGCAACGGTAGCGCGTCTGACTCCAGATCAGAAGGTTGCGTGTTCAACTCACGTCGGGGTCACTCTTTGACATTTTTTTCCCCACCAAGTCTATATCTCTGCCTTCTAAAGCAAAGCCAAAAGAAGGGCGCTTTGCATTGGCCGGGAATCGAACCCGGGCCTCCCGCGTGGCAGGCGAGAATTCTACCACTGAACCACCAATGCTTCACTTACATAAGCTGAGCAGAGAGCCCTGCCGTAGACAGTAGTGATGAGGCCCATGCATTCGCATGGGACACCTATGAACAAAGTTTGCATGGCAAGCCTTGGACTGCCAAACGTTCACATGCTGATGGCAGGAATCAGATGCAGGAGACTGAAACTATGAATGTTTCTGCTTTTGCTAAGGACAGTGGTTTGGGGCCAGTGTTGTGCTTGACAGAGCACGACATCAGCCTGCTCTCTGGCTGCTCCCGGGAGAAGTGGCTGACAGAAAGCACCCTCCAGACCACCAGCAATCTTGTGTTTCACAACATGCCACTGTCACTGGACTTTCCTTCTGGGAAAGCCTAGTCACTGACCTGGCCAGATTCCCTGTCCTCCCCAAAATCCTGGGGAGAAATGGGCAGAGTTCTGCGCCCTGCGCCCTCTTTCGCATCCCTAACGCGCTCCCAACGCGCCCTACAGCCCTGGTCGGGCACAGCCCTGGTCGGGCTCATACCACTGGGGCCTCTGCCGAGGAAGAGCCCCGGAAGCCTAGGGCCAGGCCTATTGCACAGGCATCTTAGACCAGGCCATTCCGGGATTGCTGTGTTTCACGTCCTGCCCTTCAACACTCCTGGGAGGGCTTTCCCTGAGAACCCTCATGTCTCTGCCCTCCCAGGAGGCTGTGGTTCTATGCAAAATAGGGGGTGCACCACGGGCCGTCCCCTTTCCTCTCTCTCGCCAATATCTTTCACCAAAGCTGAGCCCTGCAGGTAAATGTATCTATCTGGCTGAGGGGCCAGGGAGGGCCTTTGCCTGCAGTCTTACAAGCCAGAGTGCAGAGAAGGCAGCAACTCTGGGACCGGGACTCTGCTCAAAGGCATATCTAACATGCCACAGTGGAGCTGAGATGGGCAAGACACGTGTCTCACAGGCTGGCAGCACACCAAGACAGTGGCAGGAAACTATGCTAACAAGGAAAGAGAAAAGTCACGTGTCTCGTGGCCTTCCCACCATTAGACAGTAGTCTGCGCAAGAAAACATCCAACAGTGACAGGACAACCAAGCAAATGACAAACGCCGTGCTGAATAAAGTCATCTTACATGACATTTCGTACAAAGGCCCAGATCATGGGGATGATCGCGCAGCAGAAGCAGCAAGTATCAGAGCCACCGAACCTGGGGTGAGTTACACGAGGAGAAAGGGCGACATGGGGACAGGGGCTATGGGCTTAGGGAACAGCTACCACAATGCAACCTCGGGTGTGGGGATGCCACTCATTGCGGGTACTGCCCTGGGATTTCCTTTTAGAAAGAATCGCTGGTTAAAGTGTAGTGCACAAAAAACCCAACTCCTCGATTACACTATTAGATAACATCCTTTAACTGCCCCACCCACCCTGTGTGAGTCTCACCCACTTCCCGCCTGCTCCCTCTAGTCTGAGAGTTGTATCTCCACAAAAAACACACAGTGGGGCTCAATGAGCTGCTCATGTCTGGCATGGACACCTAAGCAGTGCTGGATTCACAACCTGAAAGCCTGCAAAGGAAAGTGTGCCCGGCAGAAGATAAGCTGCCTGGCAACTCAGAACCTTCTTCTAAGAGAAGTAAGACATGTCACAATGGAGTCTAAGCCTACCTGTCTTATGCCAGGACCTTAGAGCTGCAGGCAGGAGCACAAAGGTAAAAACATATATTGAGTCCCAACACGCTCACTGCGGTGGTTGGTCTCTGTGGCGCAATCGGTTAGCGCGTTCGGCTGTTAACCGAAAGGTTGGTGGTTCAAGCCCACCCAGGGACGTATGCTTTTGCCTACATCAAGTCCTGAATTAAAACACAGCTGTCTGGCTTTGCTCTTAGAGCTCTCGCTTTGCCTGCGTGACATGCTCTATCTCAACATTTCTATCTTCTCTCATCTCTTCACCTCTAGTCATTTCCACCAATAGGACTGGAAACGGGACATCAAGTCCTGAATTAAAACACAGCTGTCTGGCTTTGCTCTTAGAGCTCTCGCTTTGCCTGCGTGACATGCTCTATCTCAACATTTCTATCTTCTCTCATCTCTTCACCTCTAGTCATTTCCACCAATAGGACTGGAAACGGGACACCAAGCCTTCTACTTTAACCACAGGCGTACTGAGGGCCAATAACAGGCACAGAAGCATTTCTTGATCCGGGGCTGAGAACTGCATGCACAGGGACCTCGTGGCGCAACGGTAGCGCGTCTGACTCCAGATCAGAAGGTTGTGTGTTCAAATCACGTCGGGGTCACTCTTTGATATTTTTTTCCCCACCAAGTCTATATCTCTGACTTCTAAAGCAAAGCCAAAAGAAGGGCGCTTTGCATTGGCCGGGAATCGAACCCGGGCCTCGCGCGTGGCAGGCGAGAATTCTACCACTGAACCACCAATGCTTCACTTACATATCCTGAGCAGAGAGCCCTGCCGTAGACAGTAGTGACGAGGCCCATGCATTCGCATGGGACACCTATGAACAAAGTTTGCATGGCAAGCCTTGGACTGCCAAACGTTCACATGCTGATGGCAGGAATCAGATGCAGGAGACTGAAACTATGAATGTTTCTGCTTTTGCTAAGGACAGTGGTTTGGGGCCAGTATTGTGCTTGACAGAGCATGACATCAGCCTGCTCTCTGGCTGCTCCCGGGAGAAGTGGCTGACAGAAAGCACCCTCCAGACCACCAGCAATCTTGTGTTTCACAACATGCCACTGTCACTGGACTTTCCTTCTGGGAAAGCCTAGTCACTGACCTGGCCAGATTCCCTGTCCTCCCCAAAATCCTGGGGAGAAACGGTCAGAGTTCTGCGTCCTGCGCCCTCTTTCGCGTCCCTAACGCGCTCCCAACGCGCCCTACAGCCCTGGTCGGGCACAGCCCTGGTCGGGCTCATACCACTGGGGCCTCTGCCGAGGAAGAGCCCCGGAAGCCTAGGGCCAGGCCTATTGCACAGGCATCTTAGACCAGGCCATTCCGGGATTGCTGTGTTATACGTCCTGCCCTTCAACACTCCTGGGAGGGCTTTCCCTGAGAACCCTCATGTCTCTGCCTATTCCAGGAGGCTGTGGTTCTATGCAAAATAGGGGGTGCACCACGGGCCGTCCCCTTTCCTCTCTCTCGCCAATATCTTTCACCAAAGCTGAGCCCTGCAGGTAAATGTATCTATCTGGCTGAGGGGCCAGGGAGGGCCTTTGCCTGCAGTCTTATAAGCCAGAGTGCAGAGAAGGCAGCAGCTCTGGGACCGGGACTCTGCTCAAAGACATATCTAACATGCCACAGTGGAGCTGAGATGGGCAAGACACGTGTCTCACAGGCTGGCAGCACACCAAGACAGTGGCAGGAAACTATGCTAACAAGGAAAGAGAAAAGTCACGTGTCTCGTGGCCTTCCCACCATTAGACAGTAGTCTGCGCAAGAAAACATCCAACAGTGACAGGACAACCAAGCAAATGACAAACGGCGTGCTGAATAAAGTCATCTTACATGACATTTCGTACAAAGGCCCAGATCATGGGGATGATCGCGCAGCAGAAGCAGCAAGTATCAGAGCCACCGAACCTGGGGTGAGTTACACGAGGAGAAAGGGCGACATGGGGACAGGGGCTATGGGCTCAGGGAACAGCTACCACAATGCAACCTCGGGTGTGGGGATGCCACTCATTGCGGGTACTGCCCTGGGATTTCCTTTTAGAAAGAATCGCTGGTTAAAGTGTAGTGCACAAAAAAAACAACTCCTCGATTACACTATTAGATAACATCCTTTAACTGCCCCACCCACGCTGTGTGAGTCTCACCCACTTCCCGCCTGCTCCCTCTAGTCTGAGAGTTGTATCTCCACAAAAAACACACAGTGGGGCTCAATGAGCTGCTCATGTCTGACATGGACACCTAAGCAGTGCTGGATTCACAACCTGAAAGCCTGCAAAGGAAAGTGTGCCCGGCAGAAGATAAGCTGCCTGGCAACTCAGAACCTTCTTCTAAGAGAAGTAAGACATGTCACAATGGAGTCTAAGCCTACCTGTCTTATGCCAGGACCTTAGAGCTGCAGGCAGGAGCACAAAGGTAAAAACATATATTGAGTCCCAACACGCTCACTGCGGTGGTTGGTCTCTGTGGCGCAATCGGTTAGCGTGTTCGGCTGTTAACCGAAAGGTTGGTGGTTCAAGCCCACCCAGGGACGTATGCTTTTGCCTACATCAAGTCCTGAATTAAAACACAGCTGTCTGGCTTTGCTCTTAGAGCTCTCGCTTTGCCTGCGTGACATGCTCTATCTCAACATTTCTATCTTCTCTCATCTCTTCACCTCTAGTCATTTCCACCAATAGGACTGGAAACGGGACACCAAGCCTTCTACTTTAACCACAGGCGTACTGAGGGCCAATAAAAGGCACAGAAGCATTTCTTGATCCGGGGCTGAGAACTGCATGCACAGGGACCTCGTGGCGCAACGGTAGCGCGTCTGACTCCAGATCAGAAGTTTGCGTGTTCAAATCACGTCGGGGTCACTCTTTGACATTTTTTTCCCCACCAAGTCTATATCTCTGACTTCTAAAGCAAAGCCAAAAGAAGGGCGCTTTGCATTGGCCGGGAATCGAACCCGGGCCTCCCGCGTGGCAGGCGAGAATTCTACCACTGAACAACCAATGCTTCACTTACATAGGCTGAGCAGAGAGCCCTGCCGTAGACAGTAGTGATGAGGCCCATGCATTCGCATGGGACACCTATGAACAAAGTTTGCATGGCAAGCCTTGGACTGCCAAACGTTCACATGCTGATGGCAGGAATCAGATGCAGGAGACTGAAACTATGAATGTTTCTGCTTTTGCTAAGGACAGTGGTTTGGGGCCAGTGTTGTGCTTGACAGAGCACGACATCAGCCTGCTCTCTGGCTGCTCCCGGGAGAAGTGGCTGACAGAAAGCACCCTCCAGACCACCAGCAATCTTGTGTTTCACAACATGCCACTGTCACTGGACTTTCCTTCTGGGAAAGCCTAGTCACTGACCTGGCCAGATTCCCTGTCCTCCCCAAAATCCTGGGGAGAAACGGGCAGAGTTCTGCGCCCTGCGCCCTCTTTCGCGTCCCTAACGCGCTCCCAATGCGCCCTACAGCCCTGGTCGGGCACAGCCCTGGTCGGGCTCATACCACTGGGGCCTCTGCCGAGGAAGAGCCCCGGAAGCCTAGGGCCAGGCCTATTGCACAGGCATCTTAGACCAGGCCATTCCGGGATTGCTGTGTTTCACGTCCTGCCCTTCAACACTCCTGGGAGGGCTTTCCCTGAGAACCCTCATGTCTCTGCCCTCCCAGGAGGCTGTGGTTCTAT
The DNA here is from genome assembly GCF_031143425.1 of Pleurodeles waltl. Taxonomy (NCBI): domain Eukaryota; kingdom Metazoa; phylum Chordata; class Amphibia; order Caudata; family Salamandridae; genus Pleurodeles; species Pleurodeles waltl. The sequence continues at coordinate 276,273 of NW_027149920.1, forward strand.
GCAAAATAGGGGGTGCACCACGGGCCGTCCCCTTTCCTCTCTCTCACCAATATCTTTCACCAAAGCTGAGCCCTGCAGGTAAATGTATCTATCTGGCTGAGGGGCCAGGGAGGGCCTTTGCCTGCAGTCTTACAAGCCAGAGTGCAGAGAAGGCAGCAACTCTGGGACCGGGACTCTGCTCAAAGGCATATCTAACATGCCACAGTGGAGCTGAGATGGGCAAGACACGTGTCTCACAGGCTGGCAGCACACCAAGACAGTGGCAGGAAACTATGCAAACAAGGAAAGAGAAAAGTCACGTGTCTCGTGGCCTTCCCACCATTAGACAGTAGTCTGCGCAAGAAAACATCCAACAGTGACAGGACAACCAAGCAAATGACAAACGCCGTGCTGAATAAAGTCATCTTACATGACATTTCGTACAAAGGCCCAGATCATGGGGATGATCGCGCAGCAGAAGCAGCAAGTATCAGAGCCACCGAACCTGGGGTGAGTTATACGAGGAGAAAGGGCGACATGGGGACAGGGGCTATGGGCTCAGGGAACAGCTACCACAATGCAACCTCGGGTGTGGGGATGCCACTCATTGCGGGTACTGCCCTGGGATTTCCTTTTAGAAAGAATCGCTGGTTAAAGTGTAGAGCACAAAAAAACCTACTCCTCGATTACACTATTAGATAACATCCTTTAACTGCCCCACCCACCCTGTGTGAGTCTCACCCACTTCCCGCCTGCTCCCTCTAGTCTGAGAGTTGTATCTCCACAAAAAACACACAATGGGGCTCAATGAGCTGCTCATGTCTGACATGGACACCTAAGCAGTGCTGGATTCACAACCTGAAAGCCTGCAAAGGAAAGTGTGCCCGGCAGAAGATAAGCTGCCTGGCAACTCAGAACCTTCTTCTAAGAGAAGTAAGACATGTCACAATGGAGTCTAAGCCTACCTGTCTTATGCCAGGACCTTAGAGCTGCAGGCAGGAGCACAAAGGTAAAAACATATATTGAGTCCCAACACACTCACTCCGGTGGTTGGTCTCTGTGGCGCAATCGGTTAGCACGTTCGGCTGTTAACTGAAAAGCTGGTGGTTCAAGCCCACCCAGGGACGTATGCTTTTGCCTACATCAAGTCCTGAATTAAAACACAGCTGTCTGGCTTTGCTCTTAGAGCTCTCGCTTTGCCTGCGTGACATGCTCTATCTCAACATTTCTATCTTCTCTCATCTCTTCACCTCTAGTCATTTCCACCAATAGGACTGGAAACGGGACATCAAGTCCTGAATTAAAACACAGCTGTCTGGCTTTGCTCTTAGAGCTCTCGCTTTGCCTGCGTGACATGCTCTATCTCAACATTTCTATCTTCTCTCATCTCTTCACCTCTAGTCATTTCCACCAATAGGACTGGAAACGGGCCACCAAGCCTTCTACTTTAACCACAGGCGTACTGAGGGCCAATAAAAGGCACAGAAGCATTTCTTGATCCGGGGCTGAGAACTGCATGCACAGGGACCTCGTGGCGCAACGGTAGCGCGTCTGACTCCAGATCAGAAGTTTGCGTGTTCAAATCACGTCGGGGTCACTCTTTGACATTTTTTTCCCCACCAAGTCTATATCTCTGACTTCTAAAGCAAAGCCAAAAGAAGGGCGCTTTGCATTGGCCGGGAACCGAACCCGGGCCTCCCGCGTGGCCGGCGAGAATTCTACCACTGAACCACCAATGCTTCACTTACATAGCCTGAGCAGAGAGCCCTGCCGTAGACAGTAGTGATGAGGCCCATGCATTCGCATGGGACACCTATGAACAAAGTTTGCATGGCAAGCCTTGGACTGCCAAACGTTCACATGCTGATGGCAGGAATCAGATGCAGGAGACTGAAACTATGAATGTTTCTGCTTTTGCTAAGGACAGTGGTTTGGGGCCAGTGTTGTGCTTGACAGAGCACGACATCAGCCTGCTCTCTGGCTGCTCCCGGGAGAAGTGGCTGACAGAAAGCACCCTCCAGACCACCAGCAATCTTGTGTTTCACCACATGCCACTGTCACTGGACTTTCCTTCTGGGAAAGCGTAGTCACTGACCTGGCCAGATTCCCTGTCCTCCCCAACATCCTGGGGAGAAACGGGCAGAGTTTGGCGCCCTGCGCCCTCTTTCGCGTCCCTAACGCGCTCCCAACGCGCCCTACAGCCCTGGTCGGGCACAGCCCTGGTCGGGCTCATACCACTGGGGCCTCTGCCGAGGAAGAGCCCCGGAAGCCTAGGGCCAGGCCTATTGCACAGGCATCTTAGACCAGGCCATTCCGGGATTGCTGTGTTTCACGTCCTGCCCTTCAACACTCCTGGGAGGGCTTTCCCTGAGAACCCTCATGTCTCTGCCCTCCCAGGAGGCTGTGGTTCTATGCAAAATAGGGGGTGCACCACGGGCCGTCCCCTTTCCTCTCTCTCGCCAATATCTTTCACCAAAGCTGAGCCCTGCAGGTAAATGTATCTATCTGGCTGAGGGGCCAGGGAGGGCCTTTGCCTGCAGTCTTACAAGCCAGAGTGCAGAGAAGGCAGCAACTCTGGGACCGGGACTCTGCTCAAAGACATATCTAACATGCCACAGTGGAGCTGAGATGGGCAAGACACGTGTCCCACAGGCTGGCAGCACACCAAGACAGTGGCAGGAAACTATGCTAACAAGGAAAGAGAAAAGTCACGTGTCTCGTGGCCTTCCCACCATTAGACAGTAGTCTGCACAAGAAAACATCCAACAGTGACAGGACAACCAAGCAAATGACAAACGCCGTGCTGAATAAAGTCATCTTACATGACATTTCGTACAAAGGCCCAGATCATGGGGATGATCGCGCAGCAGAAGCAGCAAGTATCAGAGCCACCGAACCTGGGGTGAGTTACACGAGGAGAAAGGGCGACATGGGGACAGGGGCTATGGGCTCAGGGAACAGCTACCACAATGCAACCTCGGGTTTGGGGATGCCACTCAATGCGGGTACTGCCCTGGGATTTCCTTTTAGAAAGAATCGCTGGTTAAAGTGTAGAGCACAAAAAACCCTACTCCTCGATTACACTATTAGATAACATCCTTTAACTGCCCCACCACCCCTGTGTGAGTCTCACCCACTTCCCGCCTGCTCCCTCTAGTCTGAGAGTTGTATCTCCACAAAAAACACACAATGGGGCTCAATGAGCTGCTCATGTCTGACATGGACACCTAAGCAGTGCTGGATTCACAACCTGAAAGCCTGCAAAGGAAAGTGTGCCCGGCAGAAGATAAGCTGCCTGGCAACTCAGATCCTTCTTCTAAGAGAAGTAAGACATGTCACAATGGAGTCTAAGCCTACCTGTCTTATGCCAGGACCTTAGAGCTGCAGGCAGGAGCACAAAGGTAAAAACATATATTGAGTCCCAACACGCTCACTGCGGTGGTTGGTCTCTGTGGCGCAATCGGTTAGCGCGTTCGGCTGTTAACTGAAAGGTTGGTGGTTCAAGCCCACCCAGGGACGTATGCTTTTGCCTACATCAAGTCCTGAATTAAAACACAGCTGTCTGGCTTTGCTCTTAGAGCTCTCGCTTTGCCTGCGTGACATGCTCTATCTCAACATTTCTATCTTCTCTCATCTCTTCACCTCTAGTCATTTCCACCAATAGGACTGGAAACGGGACATCAAGTCCTGAATTAAAACACAGCTGTCTGGCTTTGCTCTTAGAGCTCTCGCTTTGCCTGCGTGACATGCTCTATCTCAACATTTCTATCTTCTCTCATCTCTTCACCTCTAGTCATTTCCACCAATAGGACTGGAAACGGGACACCAAGCCTTCTACTTTAACCACAGGCGTACTGAGGGCCAATAAAAGGCACAGAAGCATTTCTTGATCCGGGGCTGAGAACTGCATGCACAGGGACCTCGTGGCTCAACGGTAGCGCGGCTGACTCCAGATCAGAAGGTTGCGTGTTCAAATCACGTCGGGGTCACTCTTTGACATTTTTTTCCCCACCAAGTCTATATCTCTGACTTCTAAAGCAAAGCCAAGAGAAGGGTGCTTTGCATTGGCCGGGAATCGAACCCGGGCCTCCCGCGTGGCAGGCGAGAATTCTACCACTGAACTACCAATGCTTCACTTACATAGGCTGAGCAGAGAGCCCTGCCGTAGACAGTAGTGATGAGGCCCATGCATTCGCATGGGACACCTATGAACAAAGTTTGCATGGCAAGCCTTGGACTGCCAAACGTTCACATGCTGATGGCAGGAATCAGATGCAGGAGACTGAAACTATGAATGTTTCTGCTTTTGCTAAGGACAGTGGTTTGGGGCCAGTGTTGTGCTTGACAGAGCACGACATCAGCCTGCTCTCTGGCTGCTCCCGGGAGAAGTGGCTGACAGAAAGCACCCTCCAGACCACCAGCAATCTTGTGTTTCACAACATGCCACTGTCACTGGACTTTCCTTCTGGGAAAGCCTAGTCACTGACCTGGCCAGATTCCCTGTCCTCCCCAAAATCCTGGGGAGAAACGGGCAGAGTTCTGCGCCCTGCGCCCTCTTTCGCGTCCCTAACGCGCTCCCAATGCGCCCTACAGCCCTGGTCGGGCACAGCCCTGGTCGGGCTCATACCACTGGGGCCTCTGCCGAGGAAGAGCCCCGGAAGCCTAGGGCCAGGCCTATTGCACAGGCATCTTAGACCAGGCCATTCCGGGATTGCTGTGTTTCACGTCCTGCCCTTCAACACTCCTGGGAGGGCTTTCCCTGAGAACCCTCATGTCTCTGCCCTCCCAGGAGGCTATGGTTCTATGCAAAATAGGGGGTGCACCACGGGCCGTCCCCTTTCCTCTCTCTCGCCAATATCTTTCACCAAAGCTGAGCCCTGCAGGTAAATGTATCTATCTGGCTGAGGGGCCAGGGAGGGCCTTTGCCTGCAGTCTTACAAGCCAGAGTGCAGAGAAGGCAGCAACTCTGGGACCGGGACTCTGCTCAAAGACATATCTAACATGCCACAGTGGAGCTGAGATGGGCAAGACACGTGTCTCAACGGCTGGCAGCACACCAAGACAGTGGCAGGAAACTATGCTAACAAGGAAAGAGAAAAGTCACGTGTCTCATGGCCTTCCCACCATTAGACAGTAGTCTGCGCAAGAAAACATCCAACAGTGACAGGACAACCAAGCAAATGACAAACGCCGTGCTGAATAAAGTCATCTTACATGACATTTCGTACAAAGTCCCAGATCATGGGGATGATCGCGCAGCAGAAGCAGCAAGTATCAGAGCCACCGAACCTGGGGTGAGTTACACGAGGAGAAAGGGCGACATGGGGACAGGGGCTATGGGCTCAGGGAACAGCTACCACAATGCAACCTCGGGTGTGGGGATGCCACTCATTGCGGGTACTGCCCTGGGATTTCCTTTTATAAAGAATCGCTGGTTAAAGTGTAGAGCACAAAAAACCCAACTCCTCGATTACACTATTAGATAACATCCTTTAACTGCCCCACCCACCCTGTGTGAGTCTCACCCACGTCCCGCCTGCTCCCTCTAGTCTGAGAGTTGTATCTCCACAAAAAACACACAGTGGGGCTCAATGAGCTGCTCATGTCTGACATGGACACCTAAGCAGTGCTGGATTCACAACCTGAAAGCCTGCAAAGGAAAGTGTGCCCGGCAGAAGATAAGCTGCCTGGCAACTCAGAACCTTCTTCTAAGAGAAGTAAGACATGTCACAATGGAGTCTAAGCCTACCTGTCTTATGCCAGGACCTTAGAGCTGTAGGCAGGAGCACAAAGGTAAAAACATATATTGAGTCCCAACACGCTCACTGCGGTGGTTGGTCTCTGTGGCGCAATCGGTTAGCGCGTTCGGCTGTTAACCGAAAGGTTGGTGGTTCAAGCCCACCCAGGGACGTATGCTTTTGCCTACATCAAGTCCTGAATTAAAACACAGCTGTCTGGCTTTGCTCTTAGAGCTCTCGCTTTGCCTGCGTGACATGCTCTATCTCAACATTTCTATCTTCTCTCATCTCTTCACCTCTAGTCATTTCCACCAATAGGACTGGAAACGGGACATCAAGTCCTGAATTAAAACACAGCTGTCTGGCTTTGCTCTTAGAGCTCTCGCTTTGCCTGCGTGACATGCTCTATCTCAACATTTCTATCTTCTCTCATCTCTTCACCTCTAGTCATTTCCACCAATAGGACTGGAAACGGGACACCAAGCCTTCTACTTTAACCACAGGCGTACTGAGGGCCAATAAAAGGCACAGAAGCATTTCTTGATCCGGGGCTGAGAACTGCATGCACAGGGACCTCGTGGCGCAATGGTAGCGCGTCTGACTCCAGATCAGAAGGTTGTGTGTTCAAATCACGTCGGGGTCACTCTTTGACATTTTTTTCCCCACCAAGTCTATATCTCTGACTTCTAAAGCAAAGCCAAAAGAAGGGCGCTTTGCATTGGCCAGGAATCGAACCCGCGCCTCCCGCGTGGCAGGCGAGAATTCTACCACTGAACCACCAATGCTTCACTTACATAGGCTGAGCAGAGAGCCCTGCAGTAGACAGTAGTGACGAGGCCCATGCATTCGCATGGGACACCTATGAACAAAGTTTGCATGGCAAGCCTTGGACTGCCAAACGTTCACATGCTGATGGCAGGAATCAGATGCAGGAGACTGAAACTATGAATGTTTCTGCTTTTGCTAAGGACAGTGGTTTGGGGCCAGTGTTGTGCTTGACAGAGCACGACATCAGCCTGCTCTCTGGCTGCTCCCGGGAGAAGTGGCTGACAGAAAGCACCCTCCAGACCACCAGCAATCTTGTGTTTCACAACATGCCACGGTCACTGGACTTTCCTTCTGGGAAAGCCTAGTCACTGACCTGGCCAGATTCCCTGTCCTCCCCAAAATCCTGGGGAGAAACGGGCAGAGTTCTGCGCCCTGCGCCCTCTTTCGCGTCCCTAACGCGCTCCCAACGCGCCCTACAGCCCTGGTCGGGCTCATACCACTGGGGCCTCTGCCGAGGAAGAGCCCCGGAAGCCTAGGGCCAGGCCTATTGCACAGGCATCTTAGACCAGGCCATTCCGGGATTGCTGTGTTTCACGTCCTGCCTTTCAACACTCCTGGGAGGGCTTTCCCTGAGAACCCTCATGTCTCTGCCCTCCCAGGAGGCTGTGGTTCTATGCAAAATAGGGGGTGCACCACGGGCCGTCCCCTTTCCTCTCTCTCGCCAATATCTTTCACCAAAGCTGAGCCCTGCAGGTAAATGTATCTATCTGGCTGAGGGGCCAGGGAGGGCCTTTGCCTGCAGTCTTACAAGCCAGAGTGCAGAGAAGGCAGCAGCTCTGGGACCGGGACTCTGCTCAAAGACATATCTAACATGCCACAGTGGAGCTGAGATGGGCAAGACACGTGTCTCACAGGCTGGCAGCACACCAAGACAGTGGCAGGAAACTATGCTAACAAGGAAAGAGAAAAGTCACGTGTCTCGTGGCCTTCCCACCATTAGACAGTAGTCTGCGCAAGAAAACATCCAACAGTGACAGGACAACCAAGCAAATGACAAACGCCGTGCTGAATAAAGTCATCTTACATGACATTTCGTACAAAGCCCCAGATCATGGGGATGATCGCGCAGCAGAAGCAGCAAGTATCAGAGCCACCGAACTTGGGGTGAGTTACACGAGGAGAAAGGGCGACATGGGGACAGGGGCTATGGGCTCAGGGAACAGCTACCACACTGCAACCTCGGGTGTGGGGATGCCACTCATTGCGGGTACTGCCCTGGGATTTCCTTTTAGAAAGAATCGCTGGTTAAAGTGTAGTGCACAAAAAAACCAACTCCTCGATTACACTATTAGATAACATCCTTTAACTGCCCCACCCACCCTGTGTGAGTCTCACCCACTTCCCGCCTGCTCCCTCTAGTCTGAGAGTTGTATCTCCACAAAAAACACACAGTGGGGCTCAATGAGCTGCTCATGTCTGACATGGACACCTAAGCAGTGCTGGATTCACAACCTGAAAGCCTGCAAAGGAAAGTGTGCCCGGCAGAAGATAAGCTGCCTGGCAACTCAGAACCTTCTTCTAAGAGAAGTAAGACATGTCACAATGGAGTCTAAGCCTACCTGTCTTATGCCAGGACCTTAGAGCTGCAGGCAGGAGCACAAAGGTAAAAACATATATTGAGTCCCAACACGCTCACTGTGGTGGTTGGTCTCTGTGGCGCAATCGGTTAGCGTGTTTGGCTGTTAACCGAAAAGTTGGTGGTTCAAGCCCACCCAGGGACGTATGCTTTTGCCTACATCAAGTCTTGAATTAAAACACAGCTGTCTGGCTTTGCTCTTAGAGCTCTCGCTTTGCCTGCGTGACATGCTCTATCTCAACATTTCTATCTTCTCTCATCTCTTCACCTCTTGTCATTTCCACCAATAGGACTGGAAACGGGACATCAAGTCCTGAATTAAAACACAGCTGTCTGGCTTTGCTCTTAGAGCTCTCGCTTTGCCTGCGTGACATGCTCTATCTCAACATTTCTATCTTCTCTCATCTCTTCACCTCTAGTCATTTCCACCAATAGGACTGGAAACGGGACACCAAGCCTTCTACTTTAACCACAGGCGTACTGAGGGCCAATAAAAGGCACAGAAGCATTTCTTGATCCGGGGCTGAGAACTGCATTCACAGGGACCTCGTGGCGCAACGGTAGCGCGGCTGACTCCAGATCAGAAGGTTGCGTGTTAAAATCACGTCGGGGTCACTCTTTGACATTTTTTTCCCCACCAAGTCTATATCTCTGACTTCTAAAGCAAAGCCAAAAGAAGGGCGCTTTGCATTGGCCGGGAATCGAACCCGGGCCTCCCGCGTGGCAGGCGAGAATTCTACCACTGAACCACCAATGTTTCACTTACATAGGCTGAGCAGAGAGCCCTGCCGTAGACAGTAGTGATGAGGCCCATGCATTCGCATGGGACACCTATGAACAAAGTTTGCATGGCAAGCCTTGGACTGCCAAACGTTCACATGCTGATGGCAGGAATCAGATGCAGGAGACTGAAACTATGAATGTTTCTGCTTTTGCTAAGGACAGTGGTTTGGGGCCAGTGTTGTGCTTGACAGAGCACGACATCAGCCTGCTCTCTGGCTGCTCCCGGGAGAAGTGGCTGACAGAAAGCACCCTCCAGACCACCAGCAATCTTGTGTTTCACAACATGCCACTGTCACTGGACTTTCCTTCTGGGAAAGCCTAGTCACTGACCTGGCCAGATTCCCTGTCCTCCCCAAAATCCTGGGGAGAAACGGGCAGAGTTCTGCGCCCTGCGCCCTCTTTCGCGTCCCTAACGCGCTCCCAATGCGCCCTACAGCCCTGGTCGGGCACAGCCCTGGTCGGGATCATACCACTGGGGCCTCTGCCGAGGAAGAGCCCCGGAAGCCTAGGGCCAGGCCTATTGCACAGGCATCTTAGACCAGGCCATTCCGGGATTGCTGTGTTTCACGTCCTGCCCTTCAACACTCCTGGCAGGGATTTCCCTGAGAACCCTCATGTCTCTGCCCTCCCAGGAGGCTGTGGTTCTATGCAAAATAGGGGGTGCACCACGGGCCGTCCCCTTTCCTCTCTCTCGCCAATATCTTTCACCAAAGCTGAGCCCTGCAGGTAAATGTATCTATCTGGCTGAGGGGCCAGGGAGGGCCTTTGCCTGCAGTCTTACAAGCCAGAGTGCAGAGAAGGCAGCAACTCTGGGACCGGGACTCTGCTCAAAGACATATCTAACATGCCACAGTGGAGCTGAGATGGGCAAGACACGTGTCTCACAGGCTGGCAGCACACCAAGACAGTGGCAGGAAACTATGCTAACAAGGAAAGAGAAAAGTCACGTGTCTCGTGGCCTTCCCACCATTAGACAGTAGTCTGCACAAGAAAACATCCAACAGTGACAGGACAACCAAGCAAATGACAAACGCCGTGCTGAATAAAGTCATCTTACATGACATTTCGTACAAAGGCCCAGATCATGGGGATGATCGCGCAGCAGAAGCAGCAAGTATCAGAGCCACCGAACCTGGGGTGAGTTACACGAGGAGAAAGGGCGACATGGGGACAGGGGCTATGGGCTCAGGGAACAGCTACCACAATGCAACCTCGGGTGTGGGGATGCCACTCATTGCGGGTACTGCCCTGGGATTTCCTTTTAGAAAGAATCGCTGGTTAAAGTGTAGAGCACAAAAAACCCTACTCCTCGATTACACTATTAGATAACATCCTTTAACTGCCCCACCCACCCTGTGTGAGTCTCACCCACTTCCCGCCTGCTCCCTCTAGTCTGAGAGTTGTATCTCCACAAAAAACACACAATGGGGCTCAATGAGCTGCTCATGTCTGACATGGACACCTAAGCAGTGCTGGATTCACAACCTGAAAGCCTGCAAAGGAAAGTGTGCCCGGCAGAAGATAAGTTGCCTGGCAACTCAGAACCTTCTTCTAAGAGAAGTAAGACATGTCACAATGGAGTCTAAGCCTACCTGTCTTATGCCAGGACCTTAGAGCTGCAGGCAGGAGCACAAAGGTAAAAACATATATTGAGTCCCAACACGCTCACTGCGGTGGTTGGTCTCTGTGGCGCAATCGGTTAGCGCGTTCGGCTCTTAACTGAAAGGTTGGTGGTTCAAGCCCACCCAAGGGCGTAGGCTTTTGCCTACATCATGTCCTGAATTAAAACACAGCTGTCTGGCTTTGCTCTTAGAGCTCTCGCTTTGCCTGCGTGACATGCTCTATCTCAACATTTCTATCTTCTCTCATCTCTTCACCTCTAGTCATTTCCACCAATAGGACTGGAAACGGGACATCAAGTCCTGAATTAAAACACAGCTGTCTGGCTTTGCTCTTAGAGCTCTCGCTTTGCCTGCGTGACATGCTCTATCTCAACATTTCTATCTTCTCTCATCTCTTCACCGCTAGTCATTTCCACCAATAGGACTGGAAACGGGCCACCAAGCCTTCTACTTTAACCACAGGCGTACTGAGGGCCAATAAAAGGCACAGAAGCATTTCTTGATCCGGGGCTGAGAACTGCATGCACAGGGACCTCGTGGCTCAACGGTAGCGCGGCTGACTCCAGATCAGAAGGTTGCGTGTTCAAATCACGTCGGGGTCACTCTTTGACATTTTTTTCCCCACCAAGTCTATATGTCTGACTTCTAAAGCAAAGCCAAGAGAAGGGCACTTTGCATTGGCCGGGAATCGAACCCGGGCCTCCCGCGTGGCAGGCGAGAATTCTACCACTGAACCACCAATGCTTCACTTACATAGGCTGAGCAGAGAGCCCTGCTGTAGACAGTAGTGATGAGGCCCATGCATTCGCATGGGACACCTATGAACAAAGTTTGCATGGCAAGCCTTGGACTGCCAAACGTTCACATGCTGATGGCAGGAATCAGATGCAGGAGACTGAAACTATGAATGTTTCTGCTTTTGCTAAGGACAGTGGTTTGGGGCCAGTGTTGTGCTTGACAGAGCACGACATCAGCCTGCTCTCTGGCTGCTCCCGGGAGAAGTGGCTGACAGAAAGCACCCTCCAGACCACCAGCAATCTTGTGTTTCACAACATGCCACTGTCACTGGACTTTCCTTCTGGGAAAGCCTAGTCACTGACCTGGCCAGATTCCCTGTCCTCCCCAAAATCCTGGGGAGAAACGGGCAGAGTTCTGCGCCCTGCGCCCTCTTTCGCGTCCCTAACGCGCTCCCAACGCGCCCTACAGCCTGGTCGGGCACAGCCCTGGTCGGGCTCATACCACTGGGGCCTCTGCCGAGGAAGAGCCCCGGAAGCCTAGGGCCAGGCCTATTGCACAGGCATCTTAGACCAGGCCATTCCGGGATTGCTGTGTTTCACGTCCTGCCCTTCAACACTCCTGGGAGGGCTTTCCCTGAGAACCCTCATGTCTCTGCCCTCCCAGGAGGCTATGGTTCTATGCAAAATAGGGGGTGCACCACGGGCCGTCCCCTTTCCTCTCTCTCGCCAATATCTTTCACCAAAGCTGAGCCCTGCAGGTAAATGTATCTATCTGGCTGAGGGGCCAGGGAGGGCCTTTGCCTGCAGTCTTACAAGCCAGAGTGCAGAGAAGGCAGCAACTCTGGGACCGGGACTCTGCTCAAAGACATATCTAACATGCCACAGTGGAGCTGAGATGGGCAAGACACGTGTCTCACAGGCTGGCAGCACACCAAGACAGTGGCAGGAAACTATGCTAACAAAGAAAGAGAAAAGTCACGTGTCTCGTGGCCTTCCCACCATTAGACAGTAGTCTGCGCAAGAAAACATCCAACAGTGACAGGACAACCAAGCAAATGACAAACGCCGTGCTGAATAAAGTCATCTTACATGACATTTCGTACAAAGGCCCAGATCATGGGGATGATCGCGCAGCAGAAGCAGCAAGTATCAGAGCCACCGAACCTGGGGTGAGTTACACGAGGAGAAAGGGCGACATGGGGACAGGGGCTATGGGCTCAGGGAACAGCTACCACAATGCAACCTCGGGTGTGGGGATGCCACTCATTGCGGGTACTGCCCTGGGATTTCCTTTTAGAAAGAATCGCTGGTTAAAGTGTAGAGCACAAAAAACCCAACTCCTCGATTACACTATTAGATAACATCCTTTAACTGCCCCACCCACCCTGTGTGAGTCTCACCCACTTCCCGCCTGCTCCCTCTAGTCTGAGATTTGTATCTCCACAAAAAACACACAGTGGGGCTCAATGAGCTGCTCATGTCTGACATGGACACCTAAGCAGTGCTGGATTCACAACCTGAAAGCCTGCAAAGGAAAGTGTGCCCGGCAGAAGATAAGCTGCCTGGCAACTCAGAACCTTCTTCTAAGAGAAGTAAGACATGTCACAATGGAGTCTAAGCCTACCTGTCTTATGCCAGGATCTTAGAGCTGTAGGCAGCAGCACAAAGGTAAAAACATATATTGAGTCCCAACACGCTCACTGTGGTGGTTGGTCTCTGTGGCGCAATCGGTTAGCGTGTTCGGCTGTTAACCGAAAGGTTGGTGGTTCAAGCCCACCCAGGGACGTATGCTTTTGCCTACATCAAGTCCTGAATTAAAACACAGCTGTCTGGCTTTGCTCTTAGAGCTCTCGCTTTGCCTGCGTGACATGCTCTATCTCAACATTTCTATCTTCTCTCATCTCTTCACCTCTAGTCATTTCCACCAATAGGACTGGAAACGGGACATCAAGTCCTGAATTAAAACACAGCTGTCTGGCTTTGCTCTTAGAGCTCTCGCTTTGCCTGCGTGACATGCTCTATCTCAACATTTCTATCTTCTCTCATCTCTTCACCTCTAGTCATTTCCACCAATTGGACTGGAAACGGGACACCAAGCCTTCTACTTTAACCACAGGCGTACTGAGGGCCAATAAAAGGCACAGAAGCATTTCTTGTCCGGGGCTGAGACCTGCATGCACAGGGACCTCGTGGCGCAATGGTAGCGCGTCTGACTCCAGATCAGAAGGTTGTGTGTTCAAATCACGTCGGCGTCACTCTTTGACATTTTTTTCCCCACCAAGTCTATATCTCTGACTTCAAAAGCAAAGCCAAAAGAAGGGTGCTTTGCATTGGCCGGGAATCGAACCCGGGCCTCCCGCGTGGCAGGCGAGAATTCTACCACTGAACCACCAATGCTTCACTTACATAACCTGAGCAGAGAGCCCTGCCGTAGACAGTAGTGATGAGGCCCATGCATTCGCATGGGACACCTATGAACAAAGTTTGCATGGCAAGCCTTGGACTGCCAAACGTTCACATGCTGATGGCAGGAATCAGATGCAGGAGACTGAAACTATGAATGTTTCTGCTTTTGCTAAGGACAGTGGTTTGGGGCCAGTGTTGTGCTTGACAGAGCACGACATCAGCCTGCTCTCTGGCTGCTCCCGGGAGAAGTGGCTGACAGAAAGCACCCTCCAGACCACCAGCAATCTTGTGTTTCACAACATGCCACTGTCACTGGACTTTCCTTCTGGGAAAGCCTAGTCACTGACCTGGCCAGATTCCCTGTCCTCCCCAAAATCCTGGGGAGAAACGGGCAGAGTTCTGCGCCCTGCGCCCTCTTTCGCGTCCCTAACGCGCTCCCAACGCGCCCTACAGCCCTGGTCGGGCACAGCCCTGGTCGGGCTCATACCACTGGGGCCTCTGCCGAGGAAGAGCCCCGGAAGCCTAGGGCCAGGCCTATTGCACAGGCATCTTAGACCAGGCCATTCCGGGATTGCTGTGTTTCACGTCCTGCCCTTCAACACTCCTGGGAGGGCTTTCCCTGAGAACCCTCATGTCTCTGCCCTCCCAGGAGGCTATGGTTCTATGCAAAATAGGGGGTGCACCACGGGCCGTCCCCTTTCCTCTCTCTCGCCAATATCTTTCACCAAAGCTGAGCCCTGCAGGTAAATGTATCTATCTGGCTGAGGGGCCAGGGAGGGCCTTTGCCTGCAGTCTTACAAGCCAGAGTGCAGAGAAGGCAGCAACTCTGGGACCGGGACTCTGCTCAAAGACATATCTAACATGCCACAGTGGAGCTGAGATGGGCAAGACACGTGTCTCAACGGCTGGCAGCACACCAAGACAGTGGCAGGAAACTATGCTAACAAGGAAAGAGAAAAGTCACGTGTCTCATGGCCTTCCCACCATTAGACAGTAGTCTGCGCAAGAAAACATCCAACAGTGACAGGACAACCAAGCAAATGACAAACGCCGTGCTGAATAAAGTCATCTTACATGACATTTCGTACAAAGTCCCAGATCATGGGGATGATCGCGCAGCAGAAGCAGCAAGTATCAGAGCCACCGAACCTGGGGTGAGTTACACGAGGAGAAAGGGCGACATGGGGACAGGGGCTATGGGCTCAGGGAACAGCTACCACAATGCAACCTCGGGTGTGGGGATGCCACTCATTGCGGGTACTGCCCTGGGATTTCCTTTTATAAAGAATCGCTGGTTAAAGTGTAGAGCACAAAAAACCCAACTCCTCGATTACACTATTAGATAACATCCTTTAACTGCCCCACCCACCCTGTGTGAGTCTCACCCACGTCCCGCCTGCTCCCTCTAGTCTGAGAGTTGTATCTCCACAAAAAACACACAGTGGGGCTCAATGAGCTGCTCATGTCTGACATGGACACCTAAGCAGTGCTGGATTCACAACCTGAAAGCCTGCAAAGGAAAGTGTGCCCGGCAGAAGATAAGCTGCCTGGCAACTCAGAACCTTCTTCTAAGAGAAGTAAGACATGTCACAATGGAGTCTAAGCCTACCTGTCTTATGCCAGGACCTTAGAGCTGTAGGCAGGAGCACAAAGGTAAAAACATATATTGAGTCCCAACACGCTCACTGCGGTGGTTGGTCTCTGTGGCGCAATCGGTTAGCGCGTTCGGCTGTTAACCGAAAGGTTGGTGGTTCAAGCCCACCCAGGGACGTATGCTTTTGCCTACATCAAGTCCTGAATTAAAACACAGCTGTCTGGCTTTGCTCTTAGAGCTCTCGCTTTGCCTGCGTGACATGCTCTATCTCAACATTTCTATCTTCTCTCATCTCTTCACCTCTAGTCATTTCCACCAATAGGACTGGAAACGGGACATCAAGTCCTGAATTAAAACACAGCTGTCTGGCTTTGCTCTTAGAGCTCTCGCTTTGCCTGCGTGACATGCTCTATCTCAACATTTCTATCTTCTCTCATCTCTTCACCTCTAGTCATTTCCACCAATAGGACTGGAAACGGGACACCAAGCCTTCTACTTTAACCACAGGCGTACTGAGGGCCAATAAAAGGCACAGAAGCATTTCTTGATCCGGGGCTGAGAACTGCATGCACAGGGACCTCGTGGCGCAATGGTAGCGCGTCTGACTCCAGATCAGAAGGTTGTGTGTTCAAATCACGTCGGGGTCACTCTTTGACATTTTTTTCCCCACCAAGTCTATATCTCTGACTTCTAAAGCAAAGCCAAAAGAAGGGCGCTTTGCATTGGCCGGGAATCGAACCCGGGCCTCGCGCGTGGCAGGCGAGAATTCTACCACTGAACCACCAATGCTTCACTTACATATCCTGAGCAGAGAGCCCTGCCGTAGACAGTAGTGACGAGGCCCATGCATTCGCATGGGACACCTATGAACAAAGTTTGCATGGCAAGCCTTGGACTGCCAAACGTTCACATGCTGATGGCAGGAATCAGATGCAGGAGACTGAAACTATGAATGTTTCTGCTTTTGCTAAGGACAGTGGTTTGGGGCCAGTATTGTGCTTGACAGAGCATGACATCAGCCTGCTCTCTGGCTGCTCCCGGGAGAAGTGGCTGACAGAAAGCACCCTCCAGACCACCAGCAATCTTGTGTTTCACAACATGCCACTGTCACTGGACTTTCCTTCTGGGAAAGCCTAGTCACTGACCTGGCCAGATTCCCTGTCCTCCCCAAAATCCTGGGGAGAAACGGTCAGAGTTCTGCGTCCTGCGCCCTCTTTCGCGTCCCTAACGCGCTCCCAACGCGCCCTACAGCCCTGGTCGGGCACAGCCCTGGTCGGGCTCATACCACTGGGGCCTCTGCCGAGGAAGAGCCCCGGAAGCCTAGGGCCAGGCCTATTGCACAGGCATCTTAGACCAGGCCATTCCGGGATTGCTGTGTTATACGTCCTGCCCTTCAACACTCCTGGGAGGGCTTTCCCTGAGAACCCTCATGTCTCTGCCTATTCCAGGAGGCTGTGGTTCTATGCAAAATAGGGGGTGCACCACGGGCCGTCCCCTTTCCTCTCTCTCGCCAATATCTTTCACCAAAGCTGAGCCCTGCAGGTAAATGTATCTATCTGGCTGAGGGGCCAGGGAGGGCCTTTGCCTGCAGTCTTATAAGCCAGAGTGCAGAGAAGGCAGCAGCTCTGGGACCGGGACTCTGCTCAAAGACATATCTAACATGCCACAGTGGAGCTGAGATGGGCAAGACACGTGTCTCACAGGCTGGCAGCACACCAAGACAGTGGCAGGAAACTATGCTAACAAGGAAAGAGAAAAGTCACGTGTCTCGTGGCCTTCCCACCATTAGACAGTAGTCTGCGCAAGAAAACATCCAACAGTGACAGGACAACCAAGCAAATGACAAACGGCGTGCTGAATAAAGTCATCTTACATGACATTTCGTACAAAGGCCCAGATCATGGGGATGATCGCGCAGCAGAAGCAGCAAGTATCAGAGCCACCGAACCTGGGGTGAGTTACACGAGGAGAAAGGGCGACATGGGGACAGGGGCTATGGGCTCAGGGAACAGCTACCACAATGCAACCTCGGGTGTGGGGATGCCACTCATTGCGGGTACTGCCCTGGGATTTCCTTTTAGAAAGAATCGCTGGTTAAAGTGTAGTGCACAAAAAAAACAACTCCTCGATTACACTATTAGATAACATCCTTTAACTGCCCCACCTACGCTGTGTGAGTCTCACCCACTTCCCGCCTGCTCCCTCTAGTCTGAGAGTTGTATCTCCACAAAAAACACACAGTGGGGCTCAATGAGCTGCTCATGTCTGACATGGACACCTAAGCAGTGCTGGATTCACAACCTGAAAGCCTGCAAAGGAAAGTGTGCCCGGCAGAAGATAAGCTGCCTGGCAACTCAGAACCTTCTTCTAAGAGAAGTAAGACATGTCACAATGGAGTCTAAGCCTACCTGTCTTATGCCAGGACCTTAGAGCTGCAGGCAGGAGCACAAAGGTAAAAACATATATTGAGTCCCAACACGCTCACTGCGGTGGTTGGTCTCTGTGGCGCAATCGGTTAGCGTGTTCGGCTGTTAACCGAAAGGTTGGTGGTTCAAGCCCACCCAGGGACGTATGCTTTTGCCTACATCAAGTCCTGAATTAAAACACAGCTGTCTGGCTTTGCTCTTAGAGCTCTCGCTTTGCCTGCGTGACATGCTCTATCTCAACATTTCTATCTTCTCTCATCTCTTCACCTCTAGTCATTTCCACCAATAGGACTGGAAACGGGACACCAAGCCTACTACTTTAACCACAGGCGTACTGAGGGCCAATAAAAGGCACAGAAGCATTTCTTGATGCGGGGCTGAGAACTGCATGCACAGGGACCTCGTGGCGCAACGGTAGCGCGTCTGACTCCAGATCAGAAGTTTGCGTGTTCAAATCACGTCGGGGTCACTCTTTGACATTTTTTTCCCCACCAAGTCTATATCTCTGACTTCTAAAGCAAAGCCAAAAGAAGGGCGCTTTGCATTGGCCGGGAATCGAACCCGGGCCTCCCGCGTGGCAGGCGAGAATTCTACCACTGAACCACCAATGCTTCACTTACATAGGCTGAGCAGAGAGCCCTGCCGTAGACAGTAGTGATGAGGCCCATGCATTCGCATGGGACACCTATGAACAAAGTTTGCATGGCAAGCCTTGGACTGCCAAACGTTCACATGCTGATGGCAGGAATCAGATGCAGGAGACTGAAACTATGAATGTTTCTGCTTTTGCTAAGGACAGTGGTTTGGGGCCAGTGTTGTGCTTGACAGAGCACGACATCAGCCTGCTCTCTGGCTGCTCCCGGGAGAAGTGGCTGACAGAAAGCACCCTCCAGACCACCAGCAATCTTGTGTTTCACAACATGCCACTGTCACTGGACTTTCCTTCTGGGAAAGCCTAGTCACTGACCTGGCCAGATTCCCTGTCCTCCCCAAAATCCTGGGGAGAAACGGGCAGAGTTCTGCGCCCTGCGCCCTCTTTCGCGTCCCTAACGCGCTCCCAATGCGCCCTACAGCCCTGGTCGGGCACAGCCCTGGTCGGGCTCATACCACTGGGGCCTCTGCCGAGGAAGAGCCCCGGAAGCCTAGGGCCAGGCCTATTGCACAGGCATCTTAGACCAGGCCATTCCGGGATTGCTGTGTTTCACGTCCTGCCCTTCAACACTCCTGGGAGGGCTTTCCCTGAGAACCCTCATGTCTCTGCCCTCCCAGGAGGCTGTGGTTCTATGCAAAATAGGGGGTGCACCACGGGCCGTCCCCTTTCCTCTCTCTCACCAATATCTTTCACCAAAGCTGAGCCCTGCAGGTAAATGTATCTATCTGGCTGAGGGGCCAGGGAGGGCCTTTGCCTGCAGTCTTACAAGCCAGAGTGCAGAGAAGGCAGCAACTCTGGGACCGGGACTCTGCTCAAAGGCATATCTAACATGCCACAGTGGAGCTGAGATGGGCAAGACACGTGTCTCACAGGCTGGCAGCACACCAAGACAGTGGCAGGAAACTATGCTAACAAGGAAAGAGAAAAGTCACGTGTCTCGTGGCCTTCCCACCATTAGACAGTAGTCTGCGCAAGAAAACATCCAACAGTGACAGGACAACCAAGCAAATGACAAACGCCGTGCTGAATAAAGTCATCTTACATGACATTTCGTACAAAGGCCCAGATCATGGGGATGATCGCGCAGCAGAAGCAGCAAGTATCAGAGCCACCGAACCTGGGGTGAGTTATACGAGGAGAAAGGGCGACATGGGGACAGGGGCTATGGGCTCAGGGAACAGCTACCACAATGCAACCTCGGGTGTGGGGATGCCACTCATTGCGGGTACTGCCCTGGGATTTCCTTTTAGAAAGAATCGCTGGTTAAAGTGTAGAGCACAAAAAAACCTACTCCTCGATTACACTATTAGATAACATCCTTTAACTGCCCCACCCACCCTGTGTGAGTCTCACCCACTTCCCGCCTGCTCCCTCTAGTCTGAGAGTTGTATCTCCACAAAAAACACACAATGGGGCTCAATGAGCTGCTCATGTCTGACATGGACACCTAAGCAGTGCTGGATTCACAACCTGAAAGCCTGCAAAGGAAAGTGTGCCCGGCAGAAGATAAGCTGCCTGGCAACTCAGAACCTTCTTCTAAGAGAAGTAAGACATGTCACAATGGAGTCTAAGCCTACCTGTCTTATGCCAGGACCTTAGAGCTGCAGGCAGGAGCACAAAGGTAAAAACATATATTGAGTCCCAACACACTCACTCCGGTGGTTGGTCTCTGTGGCGCAATCGGTTAGCACGTTCGGCTGTTAACTGAAAAGCTGGAGGTTCAAGCCCACCCAGGGACGTATGCTTTTGCCTACATCAAGTCCTGAATTAAAACACAGCTGTCTGGCTTTGCTCTTAGAGCTCTCGCTTTGCCTGCGTGACATGCTCTATCTCAACATTTCTATCTTCTCTCATCTCTTCACCTCTAGTCATTTCCACCAATAGGACTGGAAACGGGACATCAAGTCCTGAATTAAAACACAGCTGTCTGGCTTTGCTCTTAGAGCTCTCGCTTTGCCTGCGTGACATGCTCTATCTCAACATTTCTATCTTCTCTCATCTCTTCACCTCTAGTCATTTCCACCAATAGGACTGGAAACGGGCCACCAAGCCTTCTACTTTAACCACAGGCGTACTGAGGGCCAATAAAAGGCACAGAAGCATTTCTTGATCCGGGGCTGAGAACTGCATGCACAGGGACCTCGTGGCGCAACGGTAGCGCGTCTGACTCCAGATCAGAAGTTTGCGTGTTCAAATCACGTCGGGGTCACTCTTTGACATTTTTTTCCCCACCAAGTCTATATCTCTGACTTCTAAAGCAAAGCCAAAAGAAGGGCGCTTTGCATTGGCCGGGAACCGAACCCGGGCCTCCCGCGTGGCCGGCGAGAATTCTACCACTGAACCACCAATGCTTCACTTACATAGCCTGAGCAGAGAGCCCTGCCGTAGACAGTAGTGATGAGGCCCATGCATTCGCATGGGACACCTATGAACAAAGTTTGCATGGCAAGCCTTGGACTGCCAAACGTTCACATGCTGATGGCAGGAATCAGATGCAGGAGACTGAAACTATGAATGTTTCTGCTTTTGCTAAGGACAGTGGTTTGGGGCCAGTGTTGTGCTTGACAGAGCACGACATCAGCCTGCTCTCTGGCTGCTCCCGGGAGAAGTGGCTGACAGAAAGCACCCTCCAGACCACCAGCAATCTTGTGTTTCACCACATGCCACTGTCACTGGACTTTCCTTCTGGGAAAGCGTAGTCACTGACCTGGCCAGATTCCCTGTCCTCCCCAACATCCTGGGGAGAAACGGGCAGAGTTTGGCGCCCTGCGCCCTCTTTCGCGTCCCTAACGCGCTCCCAACGCGCCCTACAGCCCTGGTCGGGCACAGCCCTGGTCGGGCTCATACCACTGGGGCCTCTGCCGAGGAAGAGCCCCGGAAGCCTAGGGCCAGGCCTATTGCACAGGCATCTTAGACCAGGCCATTCCGGGATTGCTGTGTTTCACGTCCTGCCCTTCAACACTCCTGGGAGGGCTTTCCCTGAGAACCCTCATGTCTCTGCCCTCCCAGGAGGCTGTGGTTCTATGCAAAATAGGGGGTGCACCACGGGCCGTCCCCTTTCCTCTCTCTCGCCAATATCTTTCACCAAAGCTGAGCCCTGCAGGTAAATGTATCTATCTGGCTGAGGGGCCAGGGAGGGCCTTTGCCTGCAGTCTTACAAGCCAGAGTGCAGAGAAGGCAGCAACTCTGGGACCGGGACTCTGCTCAAAGACATATCTAACATGCCACAGTGGAGCTGAGATGGGCAAGACACGTGTCCCACAGGCTGGCAGCACACCAAGACAGTGGCAGGAAACTATGCTAACAAGGAAAGAGAAAAGTCACGTGTCTCGTGGCCTTCCCACCATTAGACAGTAGTCTGCACAAGAAAACATCCAACAGTGACAGGACAACCAAGCAAATGACAAACGCCGTGCTGAATAAAGTCATCTTACATGACATTTCGTACAAAGGCCCAGATCATGGGGATGATCGCGCAGCAGAAGCAGCAAGTATCAGAGCCACCGAACCTGGGGTGAGTTACACGAGGAGAAAGGGCGACATGGGGACAGGGGCTATGGGCTCAGGGAACAGCTACCACAATGCAACCTCGGGTGTGGGGATGCCACTCAATGCGGGTACTGCCCTGGGATTTCCTTTTAGAAAGAATCGCTGGTTAAAGTGTAGAGCACAAAAAACCCTACTCCTCGATTACACTATTAGATAACATCCTTTAACTGCCCCACCACCCCTGTGTGAGTCTCACCCACTTCCCGCCTGCTCCCTCTAGTCTGAGAGTTGTATCTCCACAAAAAACACACAATGGGGCTCAATGAGCTGCTCATGTCTGACATGGACACCTAAGCAGTGCTGGATTCACAACCTGAAAGCCTGCAAAGGAAAGTGTGCCCGGCAGAAGATAAGCTGCCTGGCAACTCAGATCCTTCTTCTAAGAGAAGTAAGACATGTCACAATGGAGTCTAAGCCTACCTGTCTTATGCCAGGACCTTAGAGCTGCAGGCAGGAGCACAAAGGTAAAAACATATATTGAGTCCCAACACGCTCACTGCGGTGGTTGGTCTCTGTGGCGCAATCGGTTAGCGCGTTCGGCTGTTAACTGAAAGGTTGGTGGTTCAAGCCCACCCAGGGACGTATGCTTTTGCCTACATCAAGTCCTGAATTAAAACACAGCTGTCTGGCTTTGCTCTTAGAGCTCTCGCTTTGCCTGCGTGACATGCTCTATCTCAACATTTCTATCTTCTCTCATCTCTTCACCTCTAGTCATTTCCACCAATAGGACTGGAAACGGGACATCAAGTCCTGAATTAAAACACAGCTGTCTGGCTTTGCTCTTAGAGCTCTCGCTTTGCCTGCGTGACATGCTCTATCTCAACATTTCTATCTTCTCTCATCTCTTCACCTCTAGTCATTTCCACCAATAGGACTAGAAACGGGCCACCAAGCCTTCTACTTTAACCACAGGCGTACTGAGGGCCAATAAAAGGCACAGAAGCATTTCTTGATCCGGGGCTGAGAACTGCATGCACAGGGACCTCGTGGCGCAACGGTAGCGCGTCTGACTCCAGATCAGAAGGTTGCGTGTTCAAATCACGTCGGGGTCACTCTTTGACATTTTTTTCCCCACCAAGTCTATATCTCTGACTTCTAAAGCAAAGCCAAAAGAAGGGCGCTTTGCATTGGCCGGGAATCGAACCCGGGCCTCCCGCGTGGCAGGCGAGAATTCTACCACTGAACCACCAATGCTTCACTTACATAAGCTGAGCAGAGAGCCCTGCTGTAGACAGTAGTGATGAGGCCCATGCATTCGCATGGGACACCTATGAACAAAGTTTGCATGGCAAGCCTTGGACTGCCAAACGTTCACATGCTGATGGCAGGAATCAGATGCAGGAGACTGAAACTATGAATGTTTCTGCTTTTGCTAAGGACAGTGGTTTGGGGCCAGTATTGTACTTGACAGAGCACGACATCAGCCTGCTCTCTGGCTGCTCCCGGGAGAAGTGGCTGACAGAAAGCACCCTCCAGACCACCAGCAATCTTGTGTTTCACAACATGCCACTGTCACTGGACTTTCCTTCTGGGAAAGCCTAGTCACTGACCTGGCCAGATTCCCTGTCCTCCCCAAAATCCTGGGGAGAAACGGGCAGAGTTCTGCGCCCTGCGCCCTCTTTCGCGCCCCCAACGCGCTCCCAACGCGCCCTACAGCCCTGGTCGGGCACAGCCCTGGTCGGGCTCATACCACTGGGGCCTCTGCCGAGGAAGAGCCCCGGAAGCCTAGGGCCAGGCCTATTGCACAGGCATCTTAGACCAGGCCATTCCGGGTTTGCTGTGTTTCACGTCCTGCCCTTCAACACTCCTGGGAGGGCTTTCCCTGAGAACCCTCATGTCTCTGCCCTCCCAGGAGGCTATGGTTCTATGCAAAATAGGGGGTGCACCACGGGCCGTCCCCTTTCCTCTCTCTCGCCAATATCTTTCACCAAAGCTGAGCCCTGCAGGTAAATGTATCTATCTGGCTGAGGGGCCAGGGAGGGCCTTTGCCTGCAGTCTTACAAGCCAGAGTGCAGAGAAGGCAGCAGCTCTGGGACCGGGACTCTGCTCAAAGACATATCTAACATGCCACAGTGGAGCTGAGATGGGCAAGACACGTGTCTCACAGGCTGGCAGCACACCAAGACAGTGGCAGGAAACTATGCTAACAAGGAAAGAGAAAAGTCACGTGTCTCGTGGCCTTCCCACCATTAGACAGTAGTCTGCGCAAGAAAACATCCAACAGTGACAGGACAACCAAGCAAATGACAAACGCCGTGCTGAATAAAGTCATCTTACATGACATTTCGTACAAAGGCCCAGATCATGGGGATGATCGCGCAGCAGAAGCAGCAAGTATCAGAGCCACCGAACCTGGGGTGAGTTACACGAGGAGAAAGGGCGACATGGGGACAGGGGCTATGGGCTCAGGGAACAGCTACCACAATGCAACCTCGGGTGTGGGGATGCCACTCATTGCGGGTACTGCCCTGGGATTTCCTTTTAGAAAGAATCGCTGGTTAAAGTGTAGAG